>NC_088401.1:5677314-5765985 GCF_034236695.1 Oncorhynchus nerka | reverse complement strand
TGACCCTGTATATAACTACTGACCCTGTATATAGCTACTGACCCTGTATATAACTACTGACCTGTATATAACTACTGACCCTGTATATAGCTACTGACCCTGTATATAGCTACTGACCCTGTATATAACTACTGACCCTGTATATAGCTACTGACCCTGTATATAACTGACCCTGTATATAACTACTGACCCTGTATTTAGCTACTGACCCTGGAACTGACCCTGTATATAACTACTGACCCTGTAAATAACTACTGACCCTGTATATAGCTACTGACCCTGTACTGACCCTGATATAACTACTGACCCTGTATATAGCTACTGACCCTGTATATAACTGACCCTGTATATAGCTACTGACCCTGTATAACTGACCCTGTATATAACTACTGACCCTGTATATAACTACTGACCCTGGAACTACTGACCCTGTATATAACTACTGACCCTGTATATAGCTACTGACCCTGTATATAACTACTGACCCTGTATATAACTACTGACCCTGTATATAGCTACTGACCCTGTATATAGCTACTGACCCTGTATATAACTACTGACCCTGTATATAACTACTGACCCTGTATATAGCTACTGACCCTGTAACTGACCCTGTATATAACTACTGACCCTGTATATAGCTACTGACCCTGTATATAGCTACTGACCCTGTATATAGCTACTGACCCTGTATAACTAACTACTGACCCTGTATATAACTACTGACCCTGTATATAGCTACTGACCCTGTATATAACTACTGACCCTGTATATAGCTACTGACCCTGTATATAGCTACTGACCCTGTATATACTACTGACCCTGTATATAACTACTGACCCTGTATATAGCTACTGACCCTGGTATATAAACTGACCCTGTATATAACTACTGACCCTGTATATAGCTACTGACCCTGGAACTGACCCTGTATATAACTACTGACCCTGTATATAGCTACTGACCCTGTATATAGCTACTGACCCTGTATATAACTGACCCTGTATATAACTACTGACCCTGTATATAGCTACTGACCCTGTATATAGCTACTGACCCTGTATATAGAACTGACCCTGTATATAACTACTGACCCTGTATATAAGCTACTGACCCTGTATATAGCTACTGACCCTGGAACTGACCCTGTATATAGCTACTGACCCTGTATATAACTACTGACCCTGTATATAACTACTGACCCTGTATATAACTACTGACCCTGTATATAGCTACTGACCCTGTATATATAACCCTGGAACTGACCCTGTATATAACTACTGACCCTGTATATATAACTACTGACCCTGTATATAACTACTGACCCTGTATATAGCTACTGACCCTGTATATAAGCTACTGACCCTGTATATAACTACTGACCCTGGATATATAGCTACTGACCCTGTATATAACTACTGACCCTGTATATAACTACTGACCCTGTATATAGCTACTGACCCTGTATATAACTACTGACCCTGTATATAACTACTGACCCTGTATATAGCTACTGACCCTGAACTGACCCTGTATATAACTACTGACCCTGTATATAGCTACTGACCCTGTATATACTGCTACTGACCCTGTATATAGCTACTGACCCTGTATATAGCTACTGACCCTGTATATAAGCTACTGACCCTGTATATAGCTACTGACCCTGTATATAACTGACCCTGTATATAACTACTGACCCTGTATATAGCTACTGACCCTGTATATAAACTGACCCTGTATATAACTACTGACCCTGTATATAGCTACTGACCCTGTAACTGACCCTATATAACTACTGACCCCCTGTATATAGCTACTGACCCTGTATATAGCTACTGACCCTGTATATAACTGACCCTGTATATAGCTACTGACCCTGTATATAGCTACTGACCCTGTATATAGCTACTGACCCTGTAACTGACCCTGTATATAACTACTGACCCTGTATATAACTACTGACCCTGTATATAACTACTGACCCTGTATATAACTACTGACCCTGTATATAACTACTGACCCTGTATATAGCTACTGACCCTGTATATAGCTACTGACCCTGTATATAACTACTGACCCTGTATATAACTACTGACCCTGTATATAGCTACTGACCCTGTATATAGCTACTGACCCTGTATATAGCTACTGACCCTGTATATAACTACTGACCCTGTATATAGCTACTGACCCTGAACTACTGACCCTGTATATAACTACTGACCCTGTATATAACTACTGACCCTGTATATAGCTACTGACCCTGTATATAGCTACTGACCCTGTATATAACTACTGACCCTGTATATAGCTACTGACCCTGTATATAACTACTGACCCTGTATATAACTACTGACCCTGTATATAGCTACTGACCCTGTATATAACTACTGACCCTGTATATAACTACTGACCCTGTATATAGCTACTGACCCTGGAACTTACCCTGTATATAACTACTGACCCTGTATATAGCTACTGACCCTGTATATAACTACTGACCCTGCATATAACTACTGACCCTGTATATAGCTACTGACCCTGTATATAACTACTGACCCTGTATATAGCTACTGACCCTGCTACTGACCCTGTATATAACTACTGACCCTGTATATAGCTACTGACCCTGTATATAACTACTGACCCTGTATATAGCTGACTGGAACTGACCCTGTATATAACTACTGACCCTGTATATAGCTACTGACCCTGTATATAACTACTGACCCTGTATATAACTACTGACCCTGTATATAGCTACTGACCCTGTATATAACTGACCCTGTATATAACTACTGACCCTGTATATAGCTACTACCCTGTATATAACTGACCCTGTATATAGCTACTGACCCTGACCCTGTATATAGCTACTGACCCTGTATATAACTACTGACCCTGTATATAACTACTGACCCTGTATATAGCTACTGACCCTGTAACTGACCCTGTATATAACTACTGACCCTGTATATAGCTACTGACCCTGTATATAACTGACCCTGTATATAGCTACTGACCCTGTATATACTACTGACCCTGTATATAGCTACTGACCCTGTATATACTACTGACCCTGTATATAACTACTGACCCTGTATATAGCTACTGACCCTGTATATAGCTACTGACCCTGTATATAACTACTGACCCTGTATATAGCTACTGACCCTGGAACTGACCCTGTATATAACTACTGACCCTGTATATAGCTACTGACTGACCCTGTATATAACTACTGACCCTGTATATAGCTACTGACCCTGTATATAGCTACTGACCCTGTATATAGCTACTGACCCTGTATATAGCTACTGACCCTGTATATAACTACTGACCCTGTATATAGCTACTGACCCTGTATATAACTGACCCTGTATATAACTACTGACCCTGTATATAGCTACTGACCCTGTATATAACTGACCCTGTATATAACTACTGACCCTGTATATAAACTGACCCTGTATATAGCTACTGACCCTGTATATAGCTACTGACCCTGTAACTGACCCTGTATATAGCTACTGACCCTGTATATACCTACTGACCCTGTATATAGCTACTGACCCTGTAACTGACCCTGTATATAACTACTGACCCTGTATATAACTACTGACCCTGTATATAACTACTGACCCTGTATATAGCTACTGACCCTAACTGACCCTGTATATAACTACTGACCCTGTATATAGCTACTGACCCTGTAACTGACCCTGTATATAACTACTGACCCTGTATATAGCTACTGACCCTGTATATAGCTACTGACCCTGTATATAACTGACCCTGACCCTGTATATAACTACTGACCCTGTATATAGCTACTGACCCTGGAACTACTGACCCTGTATATAACTACTGACCCTGTATATAACTACTGACCCTGTATATAGCTACTGACCCTATATAACTACTGACCCTGTATATAACTACTGACCCTGTATATAACTACTGACCCTGTATATAGCTACTGACCCTGTATATAGCTACTGACCCTGTATATAGCTACTGACCCTGTATATAACTACTGACCCTGTATATAACTACTGACCCTGTATATAGCTACTGACCCTGTATATAGCTACTGACCCTGTATATAACTACTGACCCTGTATATAACTACTGACCCTGTATATAGCTACTGACCCTGTAACTGACCCTGTATATAACTACTGACCCTGTATATAGCTACTGACCCTGTATATAGCTACTGACCCTGTATATAACTACTGACCCTGTATATAGCTACTGACCCTGGAACTGACCCTGTATATAACTACTGACCCTGTATATAGCTACTGACCCTGTATATAGCTACTGACCCTGTATATAACTACTGACCCTGTATATAGCTACTGACCCTGTATATAACTACTGACCCTGTATATAGCTACTGACCCTGTATATAGCTACTGACCCTGTATATAACTACTGACCCTGTATATAACTACTGACCCTGTATATAGCTACTGACCCTGGAACTTACCCTGTATATAACTACTGACCCTGTATATAGCTACTGACCCTGTATAAAACTACTGCCCCTGTATATAACTACTGACCCTGTATATAGCTACTGACCCTGTATATAACTACTGACCCTGTATATAGCTACTGACCCTGTATATAACTACTGACCCTGTATATAGCTACTGACCCTGTATATAACTACTGACCCTGTATATAACTACTGACCCTGTATTTAGCTACTGACCCTGGAACTGACCCTGTATATAACTACTGACCCTGTATATAGCTACTGACCCTGTATATAGCTACTGACCCTGTATATAACTACTGACCCTGTATATAGCTACTGACCCTGGAACTGACCCTGTATATAACTACTGACCCTGTATATAGCTACTGACCCTGTATATAGCTACTGACCCTGTATATAACTACTGACCCTGTATATAACTACTGACCCTGGAACTGACCCTGTATATAACTACTGACCCTGTATATAGCTACTGACCCTGTATATAACTACTGACCCTGTATATAGCTACTGACCCTGTATATAACAACTGACCCTGTATATAGCTACTGACCCTGTATATAACTACTGAACCTGTATATAACTACTGACCCTGTATATAGCTACTGACCCTGTAACTGACCCTGTATATAACTACTGACCCTGTATATAGCTACTTACCCTGTAACTGACCCTGTATATAACTACTGACCCTGTATATAGCTACTGACCCTGTATATAGCTACTGACCCTGTATATAGCTACTGACCCTGTATATAGCTACTGACCCTGTATATAGCTACTGACCCTGTATATAACTACCGACCCTGTATATAGCTACTGACCCTGTAACTGACCCTGTATATAACTACTGACACGACCCTGTATATAGCTACTGACCCTGTATATAGCTACTGACCCTGTATATAGCTACTGACCCTGTATATAGCTACTGACCCTGTAACTGACCCTGTATATAGCTACTGACCCTGTATATAGCTACTGACCCTGTATATAGCTACTGACCCTGGAACTGACCCTGTATATAACTACTGACCCTGTATATAGCTACTGACCCTGTAACTGACCCTGTATATAACTACTGACCCTGTATATAGCTACTGACCCTGTATATAGCTACTGACCCTGTATAACTGACCCTGTATATAGCTACTGACCCTGTATATACCTACTGACCCTGTATATAGCTACTGACCCTGTAACTGACCCTGTATATAACTACTGACCCTATATATAACTACTGACCCTGTATATAACTACTGACCCTGTATATAGCTACTGACCCTGTAACTGACCCTGTATATAACTACTGACCCTGTATATAGCTACTGACCCTGTAACTGACCCTGTATATAACTACTGACCCTGTATATAACTACTGACCCTGTATATAGCTACTGACCCTGTATATAGCTACTGACCCTGTATATAACTACTGACCCTGTATATAGCTACTGACCCTGGAACTTACCCTGTATATAACTACTGACCCTGTATATAACTACTGACCCTGTATATAACTACTGACCCTGTATATAGCTACTGACCCTGTATATAGCTACTGACCCTGTATATAACTACTGACCCTGTATATAGCTACTGACCCTGACCCTGTATATAACTACTGACCCTGTATATAGCTACTGACCCTGTATATAACTACTGACCCTGTATATAACTATAACTACTGACCCTGTATATAGCTACTGACCCTGTATATAGCTACTGACCCTGTATATAACTACTGACCCTGTATATAACTACTGACCCTGTATATAGCTACTGACCCTGGAACTGACCCTGTATATAACTACTGACCCTGTATATAACTACTGACCCTGTATATAACTACTGACCCTGTATATAGCTACTGACCCTGTATATAACTACTGACCCTGTATATAGCTACTGACCCTGTATATAGCTACTGACCCTGTGATATAACTACTGACCCTGTATATAGCTACTGACCCTGTATATAACTACTGACCCTGTATATAACTACTGACCCTGTATATAGCTACTGACCCTGTATATAACTACTGACCCTGTATATAACTACTGACCCTGTATATAGCTACTGACCCTGTATATAACTACTGACCCTGTATATAGCTACTGACCCTGTATATAGCTACTGACCCTGTATATAGCTACTGACCCTGTATATAACTACTGACCCTGTATATAACTACTGACCCTGTATATAGCTACTGACCCTGTAACTGACCCTGTATATAACTACTGACCCTGTATATAGCTACTGACCCTGTAACTGACCCTGTATATAACTACTGACCCTGTATATAACTACTGACCCTGTATATAACTACTGACCCTGTATATAGCTACTGACCCTGTATATAGCTACTGACCCTGTATATAACTACTGACCCTGTATATAGCTACTGACCCTGTATATAACTACTGACCCTGTATATAACTACTGACCCTGTATATAGCTACTGACCCTGTATATAGCTACTGACCCTGTATATAACTACTGACCCTGTATATAACTACGACCCTGTATATAGCTACTGACCCTGTATATAACTACTGACCCTGTATATAGCTACTGACCCTGTAACTGACCCTGTATATAACTACTGACCCTGTATATAGCTACTGACCCTGTATATAACTACCCTGACCCTGTATATAGCTACTGACCCTAACTACTGACCCTGTATATAACTACTGACCCTGTATATAGCTACTGACCCTGTATAACTGACCCTGTATATAACTACTGACCCTGTATATAGCTACTGACCCTGTATATAGCTACTGACCCTGTATATAACTACTGACCCTGTATATAGCTACTGACCCTGAACTGACCCTGTATATAACTACTGACCCTGTATATAGCTACTGACCCTGTATATAGCTACTGACCCTGTATATAGCTACTGACCCTGTATATACCTACTGACCCTGTATATAACTACTGACCCTGTATATAGCTACTGACCCTGTATATAGCTACTGACCCTGTATATAACTACTGACCCTGTATATAACTACTGACCCTGTATATAGCTACTGACCCTGTATAACTACTGACCCTGTATATAACTACTGACCCTGTATATAGCTACTGACCCTGTATATAACTACTGACCCTGTATATAACTACTGACCCTGTATATAGCTACTGACCCTGTATATAACTACTGACCCTGTATATAGCTACTGACCCTGTATATAACTACTGACCCTGTATATAGCTACTGACCCTGTATATAACTACTGACCCTGTATATAACTACTGACCCTGTATATAGCTACTGACCCTGTATAACTGACCCTGTATATAACTACTGACCCTGTATATAGCTACTGACCCTGTATATAGCTACTGACCCTGTATATAACTACTGACCCTGTATATAGCTACTGACCCTGGAACTGACCCTGTATATAACTACTGACCCTGTATATAGCTACTGACCCTGTATATAGCTACTGACCCTGTATATAACTACTGACCCTGTATATAACTACTGACCCTGTAACTGACCCTGTATATAACTACTGACCCTGTATATAGCTACTGACCCTGTATATAACTACTGACCCTGTATATAGCTACTGACCCTGTATATAGCTACTGACCCTGTAACTGACCCTGTATATAGCTACTGACCCTGTATATAACTACTGACCCTGTATATAACTACTGACCCTGTATATAGCTACTGACCCTGTAACTGACCCTGTATATAACTACTGACCCTGTATATAGCTACTTACCCTGTAACTGACCCTGTATATAGCTACTGACCCTGTATATAGCTACTGACCCTGTATATAGCTACTGACCCTGTATATAGCTACTGACCCTGTATATAACTACTGACCCTGTATATAGCTACTGACCCTGTATATAACTACCGACCCTGTATATAGCTACTGACCCTGTAACTGACCCTGTATATAACTACTGACCCTGTATATAGCTACTGACCCTGTATATAGCTACTGACCCTGTATATAGCTACTGACCCTGTATATAGCTACTGACCCTGTAACTGACCCTGTATATAGCTACTGACCCTGTATATAGCTACTGACCCTGTATATAGCTACTGACCCTGGAACTGACCCTGTATATAACTACTGACCCTGTATATAGCTACTGACCCTGTAACTGACCCTGTATATAACTACTGACCCTGTATATAGCTACTGACCCTGTATATAGCTACTGACCCTGTAACTGACCCTGTATATAGCTACTGACCCTGTATATACCTACTGACCCTGTATATAGCTACTGACCCTGTAACTGACCCTGTATATAACTACTGACCCTATATATAACTACTGACCCTGTATATAACTACTGACCCTGTATATAGCTACTGACCCTGTAACTGACCCTGTATATAACTACTGACCCTGTATATAGCTACTGACCCTGTAACTGACCCTGTATATAACTACTGACCCTGTATATAGCTACTGACCCTGTATATAGCTACTGACCCTGTATATAGCTACTGACCCTGTATATAACTACTGACCCTGTATATAGCTACTGACCCTGGAACTGACCCTGTATATAACTACTGACCCTGTATATAACTACTGACCCTGTATATAACTACTGACCCTGTATATAGCTACTGACCCTGTATATAGCTACTGACCCTGTATATAACTACTGACCCTGTATATAGCTACTGACCCTGTATATAACTACTGACCCTGTATATAACTACTGACCCTGTATATAGCTACTGACCCTGTATATAACTACTGACCCTGTATATAACTACTGACCCTGTATATAACTACTGACCCTGTATATAGCTACTGACCCTGTATATAACTACTGACCCTGTATATAACTACTGACCCTGTATATAGCTACTGACCCTGTATATAGCTACTGACCCTGTATATAACTACTGACCCTGTATATAGCTACTGACCCTGTATATAACTACTGACCCTGTATATAGCTACTGACCCTGTATATAACTACTGACCCTGTATATAGCTACTGACCCTGTATATAACTACTGACCCTGTATATAACTACTGACCCTGTATATAGCTACTGACCCTGTAACTGACCCTGTATATAGCTACTGACCCTGTATATAACTGACCCTGTATATAACTACTGACCCTGTATATAGCTACTGACCCTGTATATAGCTACTGACCCTGTATATAGCTACTGACCCTGTATATAGCTACTGACCCTGTATATAGCTACTGACCCCTACTGACCCTGTATATAGCTACTGACCCTGTATATAGCTACTGACCCTGTATATAGCTACTGACCCTGTATATAACTACTGACCCTGTATATAGCTACTGACCCTGGAACTGACCCTGTATATAACTACTGACCCTGTATATAACTACTGACCCTGTATATAACTACTGACCCTGTATATAGCTACTGACCCTGTATATAGCTACTGACCCTGTATATAACTACTGACCCTGTATATAGCTACTGACCCTGGAACTGACCCTGTATATAACTACTGACCCTGTATATAGCTACTGACCCTGTATATAACTACTGACCCTGTATATAACTACTGACCCTGTATATAGCTACTGACCCTGTATATAGCTACTGACCCTGTATATAACTACTGACCCTGTATATAACTACTGACCCTGTATATAGCTACTGACCCTGGAACTGACCCTGTATATAACTACTGACCCTGTATATAGCTACTGACCCTGTATATAACTACTGACCCTGTATATAGCTACTGACCCTGTATATAACTACTGACCCTGTATATAACTACTGACCCTGTATATAACTACTGACCCTGTATATAACTACTGACCCTGTATATAGCTACTGACCCTGACCCTGTATATAACTACTGACCCTGTATATAACTACTGACCCTGTATATAGCTACTGACCCTGTATATAACTACTGACCCTGTATATAAGCTACTGACCCTGTATATAGCTACTGACCCTGGAACTGACCCTGTATATAACTACTGACCCTGTATATAGCTACTGACCCTGTATAGCTACTGACCCTGGAACTGACCCTGTATATAACTACTGACCCTGTATATAGCTACTGACCCTGTATATAACTGACCCTGTATATAACTACTGACCCTGTATATAGCTACTGACCCTGGAACTGACCCTGTATATAGCTACTGACCCTGTATATAGCTACTGACCCTGTATATAACTACTGACCCTGGAACTTACCCTGTATATAACTACTGACCCTGTATATAACTACTGACCCTGTATATAGCTACTGACCCTGTATATAGCTACTGACCCTGTATATAACTACTGACCCTGTATATAGCTACTGACCCTGGAACTGACCCTGTATATAGCTACTGACCCTGTATATAGCTACTGACCCTGTAACTGACCCTGTATATAACTACTGACCCTGTATATAACTACTGACCCTGTATATAGCTACTGACCCTGTATATAGCTACTGACCCTGTATATAACTGACCCTGTATATAGCTACTGACCCTGTATATAGCTACTGACCCTGAACTGACCCTGTATATAGCTACTGACCCTGTATATAACTACTGACCCTATATATAACTACTGACCCTGTATATAACTACTGACCCTGTATATAGCTACTGACCCTGTATATAACTACTGACCCTGTATATAGCTACTGACCCTGTATATAACTACTGACCCTGTAACTGACCCTGTATATAACTACTGACCCTGTATATAACTACTGACCCTGTATATAGCTACTGACCCTGTATATAGCTACTGACCCTGTATATACTACTGACCCTGTATATAACTACTGACCCTGTATATAGCTACTGACCCTGTATATAACTACTGACCCTGTATATAACTACTGACCCTGTATATAGCTACTGACCCTGTATATAACTACTGACCCTGTATATAGCTACTGACCCTGTATATAACTACTGACCCTGTATATAGCTACTGACCCTGTATATAACTACTGACCCTGTATATAGCTACTGACCCTGGAACTGACCCTGTATATAACTACTGACCCTGTATATAACTACTGACCCTGTATATAGCTACTGACCCTGTATATAGCTACTGACCCTGTATATAACTACTGACCCTGTATATAGCTACTGACCCTGTATATAACTACTGACCCTGTATATAGCTACTGACCCTGTATATAGCTACTGACCCTGTATATAACTACTGACCCTGTATATAACTACTGACCCTGTATATAGCTACTGACCCTGTATATAACTTGACCCTGTATATACTACTGACCCTGTATATAGCTACTGACCCTGTATAAAACTGACTGGAACCCCTGTATATAACTACTGACCCTGTATATAGCTACTGACCCTGTATATAACTACTGACCCTGTATATAGCTACTGACCCTGTATATAACTACTGACCCTGTATATAGCTACTGACCCTGTATATAACTACTGACCCTGTATATAACTACTGACCCTGTATATAGCTACTGACCCTGTATATAACTGACCCTGTATATAACTACTGACCCTGTATATAGCTACTGACCCTGTATATAGCTACTGACCCTGTATATAACTACTGACCCTGTATATAGCTACTGACCCTGGAACTGACCCTGTATATAACTACTGACCCTGTATATAGCTACTGACCCTGTATATAACTACTGACCCTGTATATAACTACTGACCCTGTATATAACTACTGACCCTGTATATAACTACTGACCCTGTATATAGCTACTGACCCTGTATATAACTACTGACCCTGTATATAGCTACTGACCCTGTATATAACTACTGACCCTGTATATAGCTACTGACCCTGTATATAACTACCCTGTATATAACTACTGACCCTGTATATAGCTACTGACCCTACTGACCCTGTATATAACTACTGACCCTGTATATAGCTACTGACCCTGTATATAACTGACCCTGTATATAGCTACTGACCCTGTATATAGCTACTGACCCTGTATATAGCTACTGACCCTGTATATAACTACTGACCCTGTATATAGCTACTGACCCTGTATATAACTACCGACCCTGTATATAGCTACTGACCCTGTAACTGACCCTGTATATAACTACTGACACGACCCTGTATATAGCTACTGACCCTGTATATAGCTACTGACCCTGTATATAGCTACTGACCCTGTATATAGCTACTGACCCTGTAACTGACCCTGTATATAGCTACTGACCCTGTATATAGCTACTGACCCTGTATATAGCTACTGACCCTGTATATAGCTACTGACCCTGGAACTGACCCTGTATATAACTACTGACCCTGTATATAGCTACTGACCCTGTAACTGACCCTGTATATAACTACTGACCCGACCCTGTATATAGCTACTGACCCTGTATATAGCTACTGACCCTGTAACTGACCCTGTATATAGCTACTGACCCTGTATATAACTACTGACCCTGTATATAGCTACTGACCCTGTAACTGACCCTGTATATAACTACTGACCCTATATATAACTACTGACCCTGTATATAACTACTGACCCTGTATATAGCTACTGACCCTGTAACTGACCCTGTATATAACTACTGACCCTGTATATAGCTACTGACCCTGTAACTGACCCTGTATATAACTACTGACCCTGTATATAGCTACTGACCCTGTATATAGCTACTGACCCTGTATATAGCTACTGACCCTGTATATAACTACTGACCCTGTATATAGCTACTGACCCTGGAACTGACCCTGTATATAACTACTGACCCTGTATATAACTACTGACCCTGTATATAACTACTGACCCTGTATATAGCTACTGACCCTGTATATAGCTACTGACCCTGTATATAACTACTGACCCTGTATATAGCTACTGACCCTGTATATAACTACCCTGTATATAACTACTGACCCTGTATATAGCTACTGACCCTGTATATAACTACTGACCCTGTATATAACTACTGACCCTGTATATAGCTACTGACCCTGTATATACTGCTACTGACCCTGTATATAACTACTGACCCTGTATATAACTACTGACCCTGTATATAGCTACTGACCCTGTAACTGACCCTGTATATAACTACTGACCCTGTATATAGCTACTGACCCTGTATATAACTACTGACCCTGTATATAGCTACTGACCCTGTATATAGCTACTGACCCTGTATATAGCTACTGACCCTGAACTACTGACCCTGTATATAACTACTGACCCTGTATATAGCTACTGACCCTGTATATAACTGACCCTGTATATAACTACTGACCCTGTATATAGCTACTGACCCTGTATATAGCTACTGACCCTGTATATAACTGACCCTGTATATAGCTACTGACCCTGTATATAGCTACTGACCCTGTATATAGCTACTGACCCTGGAACTGACCCTGTATATAACTACTGACCCTGTATATAGCTACTGACCCTGTATATAACTACTGACCCTGTATATAACTACTGACCCTGTATATAGCTACTGACCCTGTATATAACTGACCCTGTATATAGCTACTGACCCTGTATATAGCTACTGACCCTGTATATAACTGACCCTGTATATAACTACTGACCCTGTATATAACTACTGACCCTGTATATAGCTACTGACCCTGTATATAGCTACTGACCCTAACTGACCCTGTATATAGCTACTGACCCTGTATATAGCTACTGACCCTGTAACTGACCCTGTATATAGCTACTGACCCTGTATATAACTACTGACCCTATACTATAACTACTGACCCTGTATATAGCTACTGACCCTGTATATACTACTGACCCTGTATATAGCTACTGACCCTGTATATAGCTACTGACCCTGTATATAGCTACTGACCCTGTATATAACTACTGACCCTGTATATAACTACTGACCCTGTATATAACTACTGACCCTGTATATAGCTACTGACCCTGTATATACTACTGACCCTGACCCTGTATATAACTACTGACCCTGTATATAACTACTGACCCTGTATATAGCTACTGACCCTGTATATAGCTACTGACCCTGTATATAACTACTGACCCTGTATATAGCTACTGACCCTGTATATAGCTACTGACCCTGGAACTGACCCTGTATATAACTACTGACCCTGTATATAACTACTGACCCTGTATATAGCTACTGACCCTGTATATAGCTACTGACCCTGTATATAACTACTGACCCTGTATATAGCTACTGACCCTGTATATAACTACTGACCCTGTATATAGCTACTGACCCTGTATATAGCTACTGACCCTGTATATAACTACTGACCCTGTATATAACTACTGACCCTGTATATAGCTATTGACCCTGGAACTTACCCTGTATATAACTACTGACCCTGTATATAGCTACTGACCCTGTATATAACTACTGACCCTGTATATAACTACTGACCCTGTATATAGCTACTGACCCTGTATATAACTACTGACCCTGTATATAGCTACTGACCCTGTATATAACTACTGACCCTGTATATAGCTACTGACCCTGTATATAACTACTGACCCTGTATATAACTACTGACCCTGTATATAGCTACTGACCCTGGAACTGACCCTGTATATAACTACTGACCCTGTATATAGCTACTGACCCTGTATATAGCTACTGACCCTGTATATAACTACTGACCCTGTATATAGCTACTGACCCTGGAACTGACCCTGTATATAACTACTGACCCTGTATATAGCTACTGACCCTGTATATAACTACTGACCCTGTATATAACTACTGACCCTGGAACTGACCCTGTATATAACTACTGACCCTGTATATAGCTACTGACCCTGTATATAACTACTGACCCTGTATATAGCTACTGACCCTGTATATAACAACTGACCCTGTATATAGCTACTGACCCTGTATATAACTACTGAACCTGTATATAACTACTGACCCTGTATATAGCTACTGACCCTGTAACTGACCCTGTATATAACTACTGACCCTGTATATAGCTACTTACCCTGTAACTGACCCTGTATATAACTACTGACCCTGTATATAGCTACTGACCCTGTATATAGCTACTGACCCTGTATATAGCTACTGACCCTGTATATAACTACTGACCCTGTATATAGCTACTGACCCTGTATATAACTACCGACCCTGTATATAGCTACTGACCCTGTAACTGACCCTGTATATAACTACTGACACAACCCTGTATATAGCTACTGACCCTGTATATAGCTACTGACCCTGTATATAGCTACTGACCCTGTATATAGCTACTGACCCTGTATATAGCTACTGACCCTGTATATAGCTACTGACCCTGTATATAGCTACTGACCCTGTATATAGCTACTGACCCTGGAACTGACCCTGTATATAACTACTGACCCTGTATATAGCTACTGACCCTGTAACTGACCCTGTATATAACTACTGACCCGACCCTGTATATAGCTACTGACCCTGTATATAGCTACTGACCCTGTAACTGACCCTGTATATAGCTACTGACCCTGTATATACCTACTGACCCTGTATATAGCTACTGACCCTGTAACTGACCCTGTATATAACTACTGACCCTATATATAACTACTGACCCTGTATATAACTACTGACCCTGTATATAGCTACTGACCCTGTAACTGACCCTGTATATAACTACTGACCCTGTATATAGCTACTGACCCTGTAACTGACCCTGTATATAACTACTGACCCGACCCTGTATATAGCTACTGACCCTGTATATAGCTACTGACCCTGTATATAGCTACTGACCCTGTATATAACTACTGACCCTGTATATAGCTACTGACCCTGGAACTTACCCTGTATATAACTACTGACCCTGTATATAACTACTGACCCTGTATATAACTACTGACCCTGTATATAGCTACTGACCCTGTATATAACTACTGACCCTGTATATAACTACTGACCCTGTATATAGCTACTGACCCTGGAACTGACCCTGTATATAACTACTGACCCTGTATATAGCTACTGACCCTGTATATAACTACTGACCCTGTATATAACTACTGACCCTGTATATAGCTACTGACCCTGTATATAGCTACTGACCCTGTATATAACTACTGACCCTGTATATAACTACTGACCCTGTATATAGCTACTGACCCTGTATATAACTACTGACCCTGTATATAGCTACTGACCCTGTATATAACTACTGACCCTGTATATAGCTACTGACCCTGTATATAACTACTGACCCTGTATATAACTACTGACCCTGTATATAGCTACTGACCCTGTATATAACTACTGACCCTGTATATAACTACTGACCCTGTATATAGCTACTGACCCTGTATATAGCTACTGACCCTGTATATAACTACTGACCCTGTATATAACTACTGACCCTGTATATAGCTACTGACCCTGTATATAACTACTGACCCTGTATATAACTACTGACCCTGTATATAGCTACTGACCCTGTATACTACTGACCCTGTATATAACTACTGACCCTGTATATAGCTACTGACCCTGTATATAACTACTGACCCTGTATATAGCTACTGACCCTGTATATAGCTACTGACCCTGTATATAGCTACTGACCCTGGAACTGACCCTGTATATAACTACTGACCCTGTATATAGCTACTGACCCTGTATATAACTACTGACCCTGTATATAACTACTGACCCTGTATATAACTACTGACCCTGTATATAGCTACTGACCCTGGAACTGACCCTGTATATAACTACTGACCCTGTATATAGCTACTGACCCTGTATATAACTACTGACCCTGTATATAGCTACTGACCCTGTATATAACTACTGACCCTGTATATAACTACTGACCCTGTATATAGCTACTGACCCTGTATATAACTACTGACCCTGTATATAACTACTGACCCTGTATATAGCTACTGACCCTGTATATAACTACTGACCCTGTATATAACTACTGACCCTGTATATAGCTACTGACCCTGTATATAACTACTGACCCTGTATATAACTACTGACCCTGTATATAGCTACTGACCCTGTATATAACTGACCCTGTATATAACTACTGACCCTGTATATAGCTACTGACCCTGTATATAGCTACTGACCCTGTAACTGACCCTGTATATACTACTGACCCTGTATATAGCTACTGACCCTGTATATAGCTACTGACCCTGTAACTGACCCTGTATATAACTACTGACCCTGTATATAGCTACTGACCCTGTAACTGACCCTGTATATAACTACTGACCCTGTATATAGCTACTGACCCTGGAACTGACCCTGTATATAGCTACTGACCCTGTATATAGCTACTGACCCTAACTGACCCTGTATATAACTACTGACCCTGTATATAAGCTACTGACCCTGTATATAGCTACTGACCCTGTATATAGCTACTGACCCTGTGACCCTGTATATACTACTGACCCTGTATATAGCTACTGACCCTGTATAACTGACCCTGTATATAACTACTGACCCTGTATATACTACTGACCCTATATATAACTACTGACCCTGTATATAGCTACTGACCCTGTATATAGCTACTGACCCTGTATATAGCTACTGACCCTGTATATAACTACTGACCCTGTATATAACTACTGACCCTGAACTTGACCCTGTATATAACTACTGACCCTGTATATAACTACTAGCTACTGACCCTGTATATAGCTACTGACCCTGTATATAACTACTGACCCTGTATATAACTACTGACCCTGTATATAGCTACTGACCCTGTATATAGCTACTGACCCTGTATATAACTACTGACCCTGTATATAGCTACTGACCCTGTATATAGCTACTGACCCTGTATATAACTACTGACCCTGTATATAGCTACTGACCCTGTATATAGCTACTGACCCTGTATATAGCTACTGACCCTGTATATAACTACTGACCCTGTATATAGCTACTGACCCTGTATATAACTACTGACCCTGTATATAACTACTGACCCTGTATATAACTACTGACCCTGTATATAGCTACTGACCCTGTATATAGCTACTGACCCTGTATATAACTACTGACCCTGTATATAGCTACTGACCCTGTATATAACTACTGACCCTGTATATAACTACTGACCCTGTATATAACTACTGACCCTGTATATAGCTACTGACCCTGTATATACTACTACCCTGTATATAGCTACTGACCCTGTAACTGACCCTGTATATAACTACTGACCCTGTATATAACTACTGACCCTGTATATAACTACTGACCCTGTATATAGCTACTGACCCTGTATATAACTACTGACCCTGTATATAACTACTGACCCTGTATATAACTACTGACCCTGTATATAGCTACTGACCCTGTATATAGCTACTGACCCTGTATATAACTACTGACCCTGTATATAACTACTGACCCTGTATATAGCTACTGACCCTGGAACTTACCCTGTATATAACTACTGACCCTGTATATAGCTACTGACCCTGTATATAACTACTGACCCTGTATATAACTACTGACCCTGTATATAGCTACTGACCCTGTATATAGCTACTGACCCTGTATATAGCTACTGACCCTGTATATAACTACTGACCCTGTATATAGCTACTGACCCTGTATATAACTACTGACCCTGTATATAACTACTGACCCTGTATTTAGCTACTGACCCTGAACTGACCCTGTATATAACTGACCCTGTATATAACTACTGACCCTGTATATAGCTACTGACCCTGTATATAACTACTGACCCTGTATATAACTACTGACCCTGTATATAGCTACTGACCCTGGAACTGACCCTGTATATAACTACTGACCCTGTATATAGCTACTGACCCTGTATATAACTACTGACCCTGTATATACTGACCCTACTGACCCTGTATATAACTACTGACCCTGTATATAGCTACTGACCCTGTATATAACTACTGACCCTGTATATAGCTACTGACCCTGTATATAACTACTGACCCTGTATATAGCTACTGACCCTGTATATAACTACTGACCCTGTATATAACTACTGACCCTGTATATAGCTACTGACCCTGTAACTGACCCTGTATATAACTACTGACCCTGTATATAGCTACTGACCCTGTAACTGACCCTGTATATAACTACTGACCCTGTATATAGCTA
Source organism: Oncorhynchus nerka (assembly GCF_034236695.1). Taxonomy (NCBI): domain Eukaryota; kingdom Metazoa; phylum Chordata; class Actinopteri; order Salmoniformes; family Salmonidae; genus Oncorhynchus; species Oncorhynchus nerka. The sequence goes on along the minus strand of NC_088401.1, from coordinate 5,746,319 downwards.
CTGACCCTGTATATAGCTACTGACCCTGTATATAGCTACTGACCCTGTATATAACTACTGACCCTGTATATAGCTACTGACCCTGTATATAACTACTGACCCTGTATATAGCTACTGACCCTGTAACTGACCCTGTATATAACTACTGACCCTGTATATAGCTACTGACCCTGTATATAGCTACTGACCCTGTATATAGCTACTGACCCTGTATATAGCTACTGACCCTGTATATAGCTACTGACCCTGTATATAGCTACTGACCCTGGAACTGACCCTGTATATAACTACTGACCCTGTATATAGCTACTGACCCTGTAACTGACCCTGTATATAACTACTGACCCTGTATATAGCTACTGACCCTGTATATAGCTACTGACCCTGTATATAACTGACCCTGTATATAGCTACTGACCCTGTATATAGCTACTGACCCTGTATATAGCTACTGACCCTGTATATAACTGACCCTGTATATAACTACTGACCCTGTATATAACTACTGACCCTGTATATAGCTACTGACCCTGTATATAGCTACTGACCCTGTAACTGACCCTGTATATACCTACTGACCCTGTATATAGCTACTGACCCTGTAACTGACCCTGTATATAACTACTGACCCTGTATATAACTACTGACCCTGTATATAGCTACTGACCCTGTATATAGCTACTGACCCTGTATATAACTACTGACCCTGTATATAGCTACTGACCCTGGAACTGACCCTGTATATAACTACTGACCCTGTATATACTGACCCTACTGACCCTGTATATAACTACTGACCCTGTATATAGCTACTGACCCTGTATATAACTACTGACCCTGTATATAGCTACTGAACTTACCCTGTATATAACTACTGACCCTGTATATAGCTACTGACCCTGTATATAACTACTGACCCTGTATATAACTACTGACCCTGTATATAGCTACTGACCCTGTATATAGCTACTGACCCTGTATATAACTACTGACCCTGTATAACTACTGACCCTGTATATAGCTACTGACCCTGAACTGACCCTGTATATAACTACTGACCCTGTATATAGCTACTGACCCTGTATATAACTACTGACCCTGTATATAGCTACTGACCCTGTATATAACTACTGACCCTGTATATAACTGACCCTGACCCTGTATATAGCTACTGACCCTGTATATAGCTACTGACCCTGTATATAACTACTGACCCTGTATATAGCTACTGACCCTGTATATAACTACTGACCCTGTATATAACTACTGACCCTGTATATAGCTACTGACCCTGGAACTGACCCTGTATATAACTACTGACCCTGTATATAACTACTGACCCTGTATATAGCTACTGACCCTGTATATAGCTACTGACCCTGTATATAACTACTGACCCTGTATATAGCTACTGACCCTGTATATAGCTACTGACCCTGTATATAGCTACTGACCCTGTATATAACTACTGACCCTGTATATAGCTACTGACCCTGTATATAACTACTGACCCTGTATATAGCTACTGACCCTGGAACTGACCCTGTATATAACTACTGACCCTGTATATAGCTACTGACCCTGTATATAGCTACTGACCCTGTATATAGCTACTGACCCTGTATATAACTACTGACCCTGTATATAGCTACTGACCCTGTATATAACTACTGACCCTGTATATAGCTACTGACCCTGTATATAGCTACTGACCCTGTATATAACTACTGACCCTGTATATAACTACTGACCCTGTATATAGCTACTGACCCTGTATAACTGACCCTGTATATAACTACTGACCCTGTATATAGCTACTGACCCTGTATATAACTACTGACCCTGTATATAACTACTGACCCTGTATATAGCTACTGACCCTGTATATAACTACTGACCCTGTATATAGCTACTGACCCTGTATATAACTACTGACCCTGTATATAACTACTGACCCTGTATATAGCTACTGACCCTGTATATAACTACTGACCCTGTATATAGCTACTGACCCTGTATATAACTGACCCTGTATATAACTACTGACCCTGTATATAGCTACTGACCCTGTATATAGCTACTGACCCTGTATATAACTACTGACCCTGTATATAGCTACTGACCCTGAACTGACCCTGTATATAACTACTGACCCTGTATATAGCTACTGACCCTGTATATAACTACTGACCCTGTATATAACTACTGACCCTAACTACTGACCCTGTATATAACTACTGACCCTGTATATAGCTACTGACCCTGTATATAACTACTGACCCTGTATATAGCTACTGACCCTGTATATAACTACTGACCCTGTATATAGCTACTGACCCTGTATATAACTACTGACCCTGTATATAACTACTGACCCTGTATATAGCTACTGACCCTGTAACTGACCCTGTATATAACTACTGACCCTGTATATAGCTACTTACCCTGTAACTGACCCTGTATATAACTACTGACCCGACCCTGTATATAGCTACTGACCCTGTATATAGCTACTGACCCTGTATATAGCTACTGACCCTGTATATAACTACTGACCCTGTATATAGCTACTGACCCTGTATATAACTACTGACCCTGTATATAGCTACTGACCCTGTAACTGACCCTGTATATAACTACTGACCCTGTATATAGCTACTGACCCTGTATATAGCTACTGACCCTGTATATAGCTACTGACCCTGTATATAACTACTGACCCTGTATATAGCTACTGACCCTGTATATAGCTACTGACCCTGTATATAGCTACTGACCCTGGAACTGACCCTGTATATAACTACTGACCCTGTATATAGCTACTGACCCTGTATATAACTACTGACCCTGTATATAACTACTGACCCTGTATATAGCTACTGACCCTGTATATAGCTACTGACCCTGTATATAACTACTGACCCTGTATATAACTACTGACCCTGTATATAGCTACTGACCCTGTATATAACTGACCCTGTATATAGCTACTGACCCTGTATATAGCTACTGACCCTGTATATAACTACTGACCCTGTATATAGCTACTGACCCTGTATATAACTACTGACCCTGTATATAACTACTGACCCTGTATATAGCTACTGACCCTGTATATAGCTACTGACCCTGTATATAACTACTGACCCTGTATATAAGCTACTGACCCTGTATATAGCTACTGACCCTGTATATAACTACTGACCCTGTATATAACTACTGACCCTGTATATAGCTACTGACCCTGTATATAAACTGACCCTGTATATAACTACTGACCCTGTATATAGCTACTGACCCTGGAACTGACCCTGTATATAACTACTGACCCTGTATATAGCTACTGACCCTGTATATAGCTACTGACCCTGTATATACTACTGACCCTGTATATAGCTACTGACCCTGTATATAGCTACTGACCCTGTATATAGCTACTGACCCTGGAACTGACCCTGTATATAACTACTGACCCTGTATATAGCTATGACCCTAACTGACCCTGTATATAACTACTGACCCTGTATATAGCTGACCCTGGAACTGACCCTGTATATAGCTACTGACCCTGTATATAGCTACTGACCCTAACTGACCCTGTATATAACTACTGACCCTGTATATAACTACTGACCCTGTATATAGCTACTGACCCTGTATATAGCTACTGACCCTGTATATAACTGACCCTGTATATAACTACTGACCCTGTATATAGCTACTGACCCTGAACTGACCCTGTATATAGCTACTGACCCTGTATATAACTACTGACCCTGTATATAACTACTGACCCTGTATATAACTACTGACCCTGTATATAGCTACTGACCCTGTATATAGCTACTGACCCTGTATATAGCTACTGACCCTGTATATAACTACTGACCCTGGAACTTACCCTGTATATAACTACTGACCCTGTATATAACTACTGACCCTGTATATAGCTACTGACCCTGTATATAGCTACTGACCCTGTATATAACTACTGACCCTGTATATAACTACTGACCCTGTATATAGCTACTGACCCTGTATATAGCTACTGACCCTGTATATAACTACTGACCCTGTATATAGCTACTGACCCTGTATATAGCTACTGACCCTGTATATAACTACTGACCCTGTATATAGCTACTGACCCTGTATATAACTACTGACCCTGTATATAGCTAGACCCTACTGACCCTGTATATAACTACTGACCCTGTATATAGCTACTGACCCTGGAACTGACCCTGTATATAACTACTGACCCTGTATATAACTACTGACCCTGTATATAGCTACTGACCCTGTATATAGCTACTGACCCTGTATATAACTACTGACCCTGTATATAGCTACTGACCCTGTATATAGCTACTGACCCTGTATATAGCTACTGACCCTGTATATAGCTACTGACCCTGTATATAACTACTGACCCTGTATATAACTACTGACCCTGTATATAGCTACTGACCCTGTATATAACTACTGACCCTGTATATAACTACTGACCCTGTATATAACTACTGACCCTGTATATAGCTACTGACCCTGTAACTGACCCTGTATATAACTACTGACCCTGTATATAGCTACTGACCCTGGAACTGACCCTGTATATAACTACTGACCCTGTATATAGCTACTGACCCTGTATATAACTGACCCTGTATATAACTACTGACCCTGTATATAGCTACTGACCCTGGAACTGACCCTGTATATAGCTACTGACCCTGTATATAGCTACTGACCCTGTATATAACTACTGACCCTGTATATAGCTACTGACCCTGTATATAACTACTGACCCTGTATATAGCTACTGACCCTGTATATAACTACTGACCCTGTATATAACTACTGACCCTGTATATAGCTACTGACCCTGTATATAACTACTGACCCTGTATATAGCTACTGACCCTGTATATAGCTACTGACCCTGTATATAGCTACTGACCCTGTATATAGCTACTGACCCTGTATATAACTACTGACCCTGTATATAACTACTGACCCTGTATATAGCTACTGACCCTGTATATAACTACTGACCCTGTATATAACTACTGACCCTGTATATAGCTACTGACCCTGTATATAGCTACTGACCCTGTATATAACTACTGACCCTGTATATAACTACTGACCCTGTATATAACTACTGACCCTGTATATAGCTACTGACCCTGTATATAGCTACTGACCCTGTATATAACTACTGACCCTGTATATAGCTACTGACCCTGGAACTGACCCTGTATATAACTACTGACCCTGTATATAACTACTGACCCTGTATATAACTACTGACCCTGTATATAGCTACTGACCCTGTATATAACTACTGACCCTGTATATAGCTACTGACCCTGTATATAGCTACTGACCCTGTATATAGCTACTGACCCTGTATATAGCTACTGACCCTGTATATAGCTACTGACCCTGTATATAACTACTGACCCTGTATATAGCTACTGACCCTGGAACTGACCCTGTATATAACTACTGACCCTGTATATAGCTACTGACCCTGGAACTGACCCTGTATATAACTACTGACCCTGTATATAGCTACTGACCCTGTATAACTACTGACCCTGTATATAACTACTGACCCTGTATATAGCTACTGACCCTGTATATAACTACTGACCCTGTATATAACTACTGACCCTGTATATAGCTACTGACCCTGTATATAACTACTGACCCTGTATATAACTACTGACCCTGTATATAACTACTGACCCTGGAACTGACCCTGTATATAACTACTGACCCTGTATATAGCTACTGACCCTGTATATAGCTACTGACCCTGTATATAACTACTGACCCTGTATATAGCTACTGACCCTGGAACTTACCCTGTATATAACTACTGACCCTGTATATAGCTACTGACCCTGTATATAACTACTGACCCTGCATATAACTACTGACCCTGTATATAGCTACTGACCCTGTATATAACTACTGACCCTGTATATAACTACCGACCCTGTATATAGCTACTGACCCTGCATATAGCTACTGACCCTGTATATAACTACTGACCATGTATATAACTACTGACCCTGTATATAGCTACTGACCCTGTATATAGCTACTGACCCTGTATATAACTACTGACCCTGTATATAGCTACTGACCCTGTATATAACTACTGACCCTGTATATAACTACTGACCCTGTATATAACTACTGACCCTGTATATAGCTACTGACCCTGAACTGACCCTGTATATAACTACTGACCCTGTATATAGCTACTGACCCTGGAACTGACCCTGTATATAACTACTGACCCTGTATATAGCTACTGACCCTGTATATAGCTACTGACCCTGTATATAACTACTGACCCTGTATATAACTACTGACCCTGTATATAGCTACTGACCCTGTATATAGCTACTGACCCTGTATATAACTACTGACCCTGTATATAGCTACTGACCCTGGAACTGACCCTGTATATAACTACTGACCCTGTATATAGCTACTGACCCTGTATATAGCTACTGACCCTGTAACTGACCCTGTATATAGCTACTGACCCTGTATATAGCTACTGACCCTGTATATAGCTACTGACCCTGAACTGACCCTGTATATAACTACTGACCCTGTATATAGCTACTGACCCTGTATAACTGACCCTGTATATAACTACTGACCCTGTATATAGCTACTGACCCTGGAACTGACCCTGTATATAGCTACTGACCCTGTATATAGCTACTGACCCTGTAACTGACCCTGTATATAACTACTGACCCTGTATATAACTACTGACCCTGTATATAGCTACTGACCCTGTATATAGCTACTGACCCTGTAACTGACCCTGTATATAGCTACTGACCCTGTATATAGCTACTGACCCTGGAACTGACCCTGTATATAGCTACTGACCCTGTATATAACTACTGACCCTGTATATAACTACTGACCCTGTATATAACTACTGACCCTGTATATAGCTACTGACCCTGTATATAGCTACTGACCCTGTATATAGCTACTGACCCTGTATATAACTACTGACCCTGAACTTACCCTGTATATAACTACTGACCCTGTATATAACTACTGACCCTGTATATAGCTACTGACCCTGTATATAGCTACTGACCCTGTATATAACTACTGACCCTGTATATAGCTACTGACCCTGTATATAGCTACTGACCCTGTATATAACTACTGACCCTGTATATAACTACTGACCCTGTATATAACTACTGACCCTGTATATAACTACTGACCCTGTATATAACTACTGACCCTGTATATAGCTACTGACCCTGTATATAGCTACTGACCCTGTATATAACTACTGACCCTGTATATAGCTACTGACCCTGGAACTGACCCTGTATATAACTACTGACCCTGTATATAACTACTGACCCTGTATATAGCTACTGACCCTGTATATAGCTACTGACCCTGTATATAACTACTGACCCTGTATATAGCTACTGACCCTGTATATAGCTACTGACCCTGTATATAGCTACTGACCCTGTATATAGCTACTGACCCTGTATATAACTACTGACCCTGTATATAACTACTGACCCTGTATATAGCTACTGACCCTGTATATAGCTACTGACCCTGTATATAACTACTGACCCTGTATATAACTACTGACCCTGTATATAGCTACTGACCCTGTATATAACTACTGACCCTGTATATAACTACTGACCCTGTATATAGCTACTGACCCTGTATATAACTACTGACCCTGTATATAACTACTGACCCTGTATATAGCTACTGACCCTGTATATAAACTGACCCTGTATATAACTACTGACCCTGTATATAGCTACTGACCCTGTATATAACTACTGACCCTGTATATAACTACTGACCCTGTATATAGCTACTGACCCTGTATATAGCTACTGACCCTGTATAGAACTAAAGACCATGTATAACTACTGACCCTGTATATAACTACTGACCCTGTATATAGCTACTGACCCTGTATATAGCTACTGACCCTGTATATAACTACTGACCCTGTATATAACTACTGACCCTGTATATAGCTACTGACCCTGTATATAACTACTGACCCTGTATATAGCTACTGACCCTGGAACTTACCCTGTATATAACTACTGACCCTGTATATAGCTACTGACCCTGTATATAACTACTGACCCTGTATATAGCTACTGACCCTGTATATAGCTACTGACCCTGTATATAACTACTGACCCTGTATATAACTACTGACCCTGTATATAGCTACTGACCCTGGAACTGACCCTGTATATAACTACTGACCCTGTATATAGCTACTGACCCTGTATATAACTACTGACCCTGTATATAGCTACTGACCCTGTATATAACTACTGAACCTGTATATAACTACTGACCCTGTATATAGCTACTGACCCTGTATATAGCTACTGACCCTGTATATAACTACTGACCCTGTATATAGCTACTGACCCTGTATATAGCTACTGACCCTGTATATAACTACTGACCCTGTATATAACTACTGACCCTGTATATAGCTACTGACCCTGGAACGTACCCTGTATATAACTACTGACCCTGTATATAGCTACTGACCCTGGAACTGACCCTGTATATAACTACTGACCCTGTATATAGCTACTGACCCTGTATATAGCTACTGACCCTGTAACTGACCCTGTATATAGCTACTGACCCTGTATATAGCTACTGACCCTGTATATAGCTACTGACCCTGGAACTGACCCTGTATATAACTACTGACCCTGTATATAGCTACTGACCCTGTAACTGACCCTGTATATAACTACTGACCCTGTATATAGCTACTGACCCTGTATATAGCTACTGACCCTGTATATAGCTACTGACCCTGTATATAGCTACTGACCCTGTAACTGACCCTGTATATAACTACTGACCCTGTATATAACTACTGACCCTGTATATAGCTACTGACCCTGTATATAGCTACTGACCCTGTAACTGACCCTGTATATAGCTACTGACCCTGTATATAGCTACTGACCCTGGAACTGACCCTGTATATAGCTACTGACCCTGTATATAACTACTGACCCTATATATAACTACTGACCCTGTATATAACTACTGACCTGTATATAGCTACTGACCCTGTATATAGCTACTGACCCTGTATATAGCTACTGACCCTGTATATAACTACTGACCCTGGAACTTACCCTGTATATAACTACTGACCCTGTATATAACTACTGACCCTGTATATAGCTACTGACCCTGTATATAGCTACTGACCCTGTATATAACTACTGACCCTGTATATAACTACTGACCCTGTATATAGCTACTGACCCTGTATATAGCTACTGACCCTGTATATAACTACTGACCCTGTATATAACTACTGACCCTGTATATAGCTACTGACCCTGTATATAACTACTGACCCTGTATATAGCTACTGACCCTGTATATAACTACTGACCCTGTATATAGCTACTGACCCTGTATATAACTACTGACCCTGTATATAGCTACTGACCCTGGAACTGACCCTGTATATAACTACTGACCCTGTATATAACTACTGACCCTGTATATAGCTACTGACCCTGTATATAGCTACTGTCCCTGTATATAACTACTGACCCTGTATATAGCTACTGACCCTGTTTATAGCTACTGACCCTGTATATAGCTATTGACCCTGTATATAGCTACTGACCCTGTATATAACTACTGACCCTGTATATAACTACTGACCCTGTATATAGCTACTGACCCTGTATATAACTACTGACCCTGTATATACCTACTGACCCTGTATATAACTACTGTCCCTGTATATAGCTACTGACCCTGGAACTGACCCTGTATTTAACTACTGACCCTGTATATAGCTACTGACCCTGGAACTGACCCTGTATATAACTACTGACCCTGTATATAGCTACTGACCCTGGAACTGACCCTGTATATAACTACTGGCCCTGTATATAGCTACTGACCCTGGAACTGACCCTGTATATAGCTACTGACCCTGTATATAGCTACTGACCCTGTATATAACTACTGACCCTGTATATAGCTACTGGCCCTGTATATAACTACTGACCCTGTATATAGCTACTGACCCTGTATATAACTACTGACCCTGTATATAACTACTGACCCTGTATATAGCTACTGACCCTGTATATAACTACTGACCCTGTATATAGCTACTGACCCTGTATATAGCTACTGACCCTGTATATAGCTACTGACCCTGTATATAACTACTGACCCTGTATATAACTACTGACCCTGTATATAGCTACTGACCCTGTATATAACTACTGACCCTGTATATAACTACTGACCCTGTATATAGCTACTGACCCTGTATATAACTACTGACCCTGTATATAGCTACTGACCCTGTATATAGCTACTGACCCTGTATATAACTACTGACCCTGTATATAGCTACTGACCCTGTATATAACTACTGACCCTGTATATAGCTACTGACCCTGTATATAGCTACTGACCCTGTATATAACTACTGACCCTGTATATAACTACTGACCCTGTATATAGCTACTGACCCTGTATATAGCTACTGACCCTGTATATAACTACTGACCCTGTATATAGCTACTGACCCTGTATATAGCTACTGACCCTGTATATAGCTACTGACCCTGTATATAGCTACTGACCCTGTATATAGCTACTGACCCTGTATATAACTACTGACCCTGTATATAACTACTGACCCTGGAACTGACCCTGTATATAACTACTGACCCTGTATATAGCTACTGACCCTGTGTATAACTACTGACCCTCTATATAGCTACTGACCCTGGAACCTTACCCTGTATATAACTACTGACCCTGTATATAGCTACTGACCCTGTATATAACTACTGACCCTGCATATAACTACTGAACCTGTATATAGCTACTGACCCTGTATATAGCTACTGACCCTGTATATAACTACTGACCCTGTATATAACTACTGACCCTGGAACTGACCCTGTATATAACTACTGACCCTGTATATAGCTACTGACCCTGTATATAGCTACTGACCCTGTATATAACTACTGACCCTCTATATAGCTACTGACCCTGGAACTTACCCTGTATATAACTACTGACCCTGTATATAGCTACTGACCCTGTATATAACTACTGACCCTGCATATAACTACTGAACCTGTATATAGCTACTGACCCTGTATATAACTACTGACCCTGTATATAACTACCGACCCTGTATATAGCTACTGACCCTGCATATAGCTACTGACCCTGTATATAACTACTGACCCTGTATATAACTACTGACCCTGTATATAGCGACTGACCCTGTATATAGCTACTGACCCTGTATATAACTACTGACCCTGTATATAGCTACTGACCCTGGAACTTACCCTGTATATAGCTACTGACCCTGTATATAACTACTGACCCTGTATATAGCTACTGACCCTGGAACTGACCCTGTATATAACTACTGACCCTGTTTATAAGTCCTGACCCTGGAACTGACCCTGTATATAACTACTGACCCTGTATATAGCTACTGACCCTGTATATAGCTACTGACCCTGTATATAACTACTGACCCTGTATATAACTACTGACCCTGTATATAGCTACTGACCCTGGAACGTACCCTGTATATAACTACTGACCCTGTATATAGCTACTGACCCTGGAACTGACCCTGTATATAACTACTGACCCTGTATATAGCTACTGACCCTGTATATAGCTACTGACCCTGTAACTGACCCTGTATATAGCTACTGACCCTGTATATAGCTACTGACCCTGTATATAGCTACTGACCCTGGAACTGACCCTGTATATAACTACTGACCCTGTATATAGCTACTGACCCTGTAACTGACCCTGTATATAACTACTGACCCTGTATATAGCTACTGACCCTGGAACTGACCCTGTATATAGCTACTGACCCTGTATATAGCTACTGACCCTGTAACTGACCCTGTATATAACTACTGACCCTGTATATAACTACTGACCCTGTATATAGCTACTGACCCTGTATATAGCTACTGACCCTGTAACTGACCCTGTATATAGCTACTGACCCTGTATATAGCTACTGACCCTGGAACTGACCCTGTATATAGCTACTGACCCTGTATATAACTACTGACCCTATATATAACTACTGACCCTGTATATAACTACTGACCTGTATATAGCTACTGACCCTGTATATAGCTACTGACCCTGTATATAGCTACTGACCCTGTATATAACTACTGACCCTGGAACTTACCCTGTATATAACTACTGACCCTGTATATAACTACTGACCCTGTATATAGCTACTGACCCTGTATATAGCTACTGACCCTGTATATAACTACTGACCCTGTATATAGCTACTGACCCTGTATATAGCTACTGACCCTGTATATAACTACTGACCCTGTATATAACTACTGACCCTGTATATAGCTACTGACCCTGCATATAACTACTGACCCTGTATATAGCTACTGACCCTGTATATAACTACTGACCCTGTATATAGCTACTGACCCTGTATATAACTACTGACCCTGTATATAGCTACTGACCCTGGAACTGACCCTGTATATAACTACTGACCCTGTATATAACTACTGACCCTGTATATAGCTACTGACCCTGTATATAGCTACTGTCCCTGTATATAACTACTGACCCTGTATATAGCTACTGACCCTGTTTATAGCTACTGACCCTGTATATAGCTATTGACCCTGTATATAGCTACTGACCCTGTATATAACTACTGACCCTGTATATAACTACTGACCCTGTATATAGCTACTGACCCTGTATATAACTACTGACCCTGTATATACCTACTGACCCTGTATATAACTACTGTCCCTGTATATAGCTACTGACCCTGGAACTGACCCTGTATTTAACTACTGACCCTGTATATAGCTACTGACCCTGGAACTGACCCTGTATATAACTACTGACCCTGTATATAGCTACTGACCCTGGAACTGACCCTGTATATAACTACTGGCCCTGTATATAGCTACTGACCCCCTGTATATAGCTACTGACCCCTGACCCCCTGTATATAAACTGACCCTGTATATAGCTACTGACCCCCTGACCCTGAGCTACTGACCCTGAACTGATAGCTACTGACCCTGTATATAGCTACTGACCCTGGAACTGACCCTGTATATAACTACTACCCTGTATATAGCTACTGACTACTGACCCTGTATATAGCTACTGACCCTGTATATAACTACTGACCCTGTATATAGCTACTGGCCCTGTATATAACTACTGACCCTGTATATAGCTACTGACCCTGTATATAACTACTGACCCTGTATATAGCTACTGACCCTGTATATAACTACTGACCCTGTATATAACTACTGACCCTGTATATAACTACTGACCCTGTATATAGCTACTGACCCTGTATATAACTACTGACCCTGTATATAGCTACTGACCCTGTATATAGCTACTGACCCTGTATATAACTACTGACCCTGTATATAGCTACTGACCCTGTATATACTGTAGCTTACTTACTTTCTCATTATCAATAAAAACAATATTTTTTAAATATATAGGTTATGGTTATTGAATATAATTACAATTGATATGTACATGTTGACTGGTTTTACAAGACATTGCATGACATTTTAATTTTATTTATAAAGTTTCATAACTTTAAATCTACTCATGTAATAAACAAATAACCGTTACATCGTCATCAGTGATAACCTCTTTTGTAAAGGTGTGACGTTTACAGTTCGGTTATCTCTCCAAAGTCGGAATGTTGTTTTATTTCATTACTAAAGAAAAAGGAAGACAATTTCGTAATACATTTTCCATTTTGTTTTCATTCATCTGACAACACTTCCTAAAGTCCTACAGGTGGCACAAGAGAGCTCATCCATTCGGTCTCCGGTTTCCACTACGCGCCTTTCATTTTACTAAAGATATGCCACTCTTCTATTTCTGTCAGGCGCAGCCGCCCTCGTCCTATTGGGGTCCATTGATAGGCAGTGGTTAAAAGCGCACGAGCCGCTGTTCTGTTATGAGAGCACTGCAGGACTGTCACTGCAACGGACGCAACTCCGTACTTACTTATTTCTATGCGCACAACTGGGACTGTTTGCGAGAATCGGGAAGCAACTTGACAAAATCAGCAACAAGTTTTAATTGTTTTGTTTGTTGAGCCTAGCATTCATTGATTCAGTCAATTTCTGCATTATTTTGCTGTCTTGGAGTAGAGTATTTTTTTTCTTTTTTTTTAAAGAAGGAAATCAGTCCAGTAGACCTCTATTCTATTCAGACCGTTTGTTTCATGAACAACACGAACAATATTAGTTTACTTATTTATCACAACTTTGGCTGCAATAACTCATTTAAACCACAGTAAAGCAAAACGGTGTGCGCTTTCTATACAATATTATCTCCATTCTCTCATTATCTTGCTCATTGCCATCGCGTTCAAGATGATGAACACTATGGTCATTTTTGCGGAATTTTTCGTGGTCATCTTGAAAGTGCTCTGGGCTTTTGTTACCGCCGGGGCGAAATGGGTGGTGCGGCCGAAGGAGAAGAGTGTAGCGGGACAGGTGTGTGTGATCACCGGGGCTGGAAGCGGTCTGGGTCGGCTGTTCGCCAAGGAGTTCGCTAGAAGAGGGGCTGTATTGGTGCTATGGGACATCAACAGCAAAAGCAACGAGGAGACCGCGGAGTTGGTGAGGGAAATCTACCGGGAGCTGGACAGTGAATCTCCGATGGCCAAAGAAGGTGAGTTGCCTGAAAATATCTATCATCCGATTTTTTTTGCAACGCGATTCTTTTGGCTCATTATACTTGATCAAATATAAGATCAAATACTGTCTGGTCAGGCGGGTCAACCTAGGCGTTATTCTATTGATCGCAAAATCGTAATAACAAGCTTGTTTAAACATGAGGGTGTTTTTTTTAAAGCCAACTAGCCTATTTACTGTCGACTCCGTTTATTAGAATATAAGAGCACATTTGCTGCAGCCTCGATGAGCAGCTGGGCTACATCATTCCGAGGAGAACTTCAGTCGGTAAACTAGGCGTGGGTACGGTGCGCTCGCCTCGGGGCAGCTCCCTGTTAAAGTCCTCTCTCTCGGTCCCTTCGCGGTTTGTCTGTGCTAGTAGCCTACCCAGTCATTGCCTATAGGGGCGAAAGTGTACAGGCTCATGTTTGACCCGCCACCACCACACACAAAGTGCTCACGAGCTATAAAATAATGTTTCAGAACTGTTGCATGGCAGTTAAAGGGTCTGACTTGTCCATAAACTTGAAAAGAAAAGTTATTTATTCCATGGCTTGATTTTTAAATGTGTTATAACCTTATTCTGATTTGGACTGTCTTGGCTTCCAGTGGTGTGGTTTATTCTCACTCCCTGTCTCTTCCTCCCTCTGTGGTGTGGTTTATTCTCACTCCCTGTCTCTTCCTCCCTCTGTGGTGTGGTTTATTCTCACTCCCTGTCTCTTCCTCCCTATGTGGTGTGGTTTATTCTCACTCCCTGTCTCTTCCTCCCTCTGTGGTGTGGTTTATTCTCACTCCCTGTCTCTTCCTCCCTCCCTCCAGGAGCAATAGGAGGGCTAGAGGAGGTGTTTCCGTTCAAGCCTCAGGTGTACACGTACGTGTGTGACGTGGGCAAGCGGGAGAGTGTGTACTCCACGGCGGAGAAGGTGCGTCGGGAGGTGGGCAACGTGGACATGTTGATCAACAACGCTGGCGTGGTCTCTGGTCACCATCTCCTGGAGTGTCCTGACGAGCTGATCGAACGCACCATGGTGGTCAACTGCCACGCACACTTCTGGGTGAGTCCCCCACGCCTACTGTCATCCCTGTCCCCCACGCCTACTGTCATCCCTGTCCCCCACGCCTACTGTCATCCCTGTCCCCCACGCCTACTGTCATCCCTGTCCCCCACGCCTACTGTCATCCCTGTCCCCCACGCCTACTGTCATCCCTGTCCCCTGTCCCCCACGCCTACTGTAGTGTCATCCCTGTCCCCTGTCCTCCATGCCTACCGTCATCCCTGTCCCCCACGCCTACTGTAGTGTCATCCCTGTCCCCCACGCCTACTGCACTGTCATCCCTGTCCCCTGTCCCTCATGCCTACTGCACTGTCATCCTTGTCCCCTGTCCCCATGCCTACTGTAGTGTCATCCCTGTCCCCCACACCTACTGTACTGGCATCCCTGTCCCCCACCCCTACTACACTGTCATCCCTGTCCCCCACCCCTACTGTACTGTCATCCCTGTCCCCCACGCCTACTGTACTGTCATCCCTGTCTCCCACACCTACTGTACTGTCATCCCTGTCTCCCACGCCTACTGTACTGTCATCCCTGTCCCCCACGCCTACTGCACTGTCAGCCCTGTCATCCCTGTCCCCACGCCTGCACTGTACTGTCATCCCTGTCCCCCACGCCTACTGTAGTGTCATCCCTGTCCCCCACGCCTACTGTACTGTCATCCCTGTCCCCCACGCCTACTGTACTGTCATCCCTGTCCCCCACGCCTACTGTACTGTCATCCCTGTCCCCCACGCCTACTGTACTGTCATCCCTGTCTCCCACGCCTACTGTACTGTCATCCCTGTCTCCCACGCCTACTGTACTGTCATCCCTGTCTCCCACACCTACTGTACTGTCATCCCTGTCTCCCACCTACTGTACTGTCATCCCTGTCTCCCACGCCTACTGTACTGTCATCCCTGTCTCCCACGCCTACTGTACTGTCATCCCTGTCTCCCACGCCTACTGTACTGTCATCCCTGTCTCCCACGCCTACTGTACTGTCATCCCTGTCTCCCACGCCTACTGTACTGTCATCCCTGTCTCCCACGCCTACTGTACTGTCATCCCTGTCTCCCACGCCTACTGTACTGTCATCCCTGTCTCCCACGCCTACTGTACTGTCATCCCTGTCTCCCACGCCTACTGTACTGTCATCCCTGTCTCCCACGCCTACTGTACTGTCATCCCTGTCTCCCACACCTACTGTACTGTCATCCCTGTCTCCCACGCCTACTGTACTGTCATCCCTGTCTCCCACGCCTACTGTACTGTCATCCCTGTCTCCCACGCCTACTGTACTGTCATCCCTGTCTCCCACGCCTACTGTACTGTCATCCCTGTCTCCCACGCCTACTGTACTGTCATCCCTGTCTCCCACGCCTGTCACTGTACTGTCATCCCTGTCTCCCACGCCTACTGTACTGTCATCCCTGTCTCCCACGCCTACTGTACTGTCATCCCTGTCTCCACGCCTACTGTACTGTCATCCCTGTCTCCCACGCCTACTGTACTGTCATCCCTGTCTCCCACGCCTACTGTACTGTCATCCCTGTCTCCCACGCCTACTGTACTGTCATCCCTGTCTCCCACGCCTACTGTACTGTCATCCCTGTCTCCCACGCCTACTGTACTGTCATCCCTGTCTCCCACGCCTACTGTACTGTCATCCCTGTCTCCCACGCCTACTGTACTGTCATCCCTGTCTCCCACGCCTACTGTACTGTCATCCCTGTCTCCCACGCCTACTGTACTGTCATCCCTGTCTCCCACGCCTACTGTACTGTCATCCCTGTCTCCCACGCCCTGTACTGTCATCCCTGTCTCACGCCTCCCTGTCATCCCTGTCTCCCACGCCTACTGTACTGTCATCCCTGTCTCCACGCCTACCTACTGTCATCCCTGTCTCACCTACTGTCACCTGTCATCCCTGTCTCCCCGTCCCCTATCCCTGTCCCCTGTCATCCCTGTCTCCCACGCCCTGTCCTGTCATCCCTGTCTAAACCTACTGTACTGTCAGCCTTGTCTCCCACGGTTGACCCTTGCTGTCATCCCTGTCAAAAAAACGCCTACTGTCTGTCATCCCTGTCTGATACCTTTTGCTGTCATCCCTGTCTCCCCGCCAGTTTACTGTGGTAAACTGTCATCCCTGTCTCCCAAACGCCTACTGATGAACTGTCATCCCTGTCTCTGAGAACGCCTACTGTACTTGAGCCACATCATCCCTGTCTCCCACGCCTACTGTACTGTCATCCCTGTCTCCCATACCTACTATCATCTAAATCACCTTTATTCACCTGTCCCTGTCCCTGTCCCCTGTCCCCTATCCCTGTCCCCTATCCCTGTCCCCTGTCCCTGTCCCCTATCCCTGTAAACCTACTGTTCTCACAGCCTTGACCTCAGGTTGACCCTTTGGGGCGCCGACAAAAAATAGACTGGATCAACGATGTTGATATTTTATAGGGGTATTTAATGCCCCCCCCCCCCCGGCCAGTTTATTGGGTGGTAAACCGGGGTTATTCCCATGATTACTGTATGACTCATTCAAATGATTGCTAGCCTTGAAGATGAATTAATTCAGGGTTGGAAAGATCTCTCTGAGATAGGCCATGTTTGTTCGAGCATAAAGGAGCCACATAGTTTAAACATCCCTTGTATTTACTACTGAATCTAGTCCGGTCTGTGTGGATTATATTGTAATAACAAAGTGACAGCATCCATTCTGTCGAACCTCTCACCTAAACTTGTCACCATCTCCGAGCTTCCATGATCATTTTTATTTTTTATTTAATTTCACCTTTATTTAACCAGGTTAGGCTAGTTGAACACCTTTATTTAACCAGGTTAGGCTAGTTGAGAACACCTTTATTTAACCAGGTTAGGCTAGTTGAGAACACCTTTATTTAACCAGGTTAGGCTAGTTGAGAACACCTTTATTTAACCAGGTTAGGCTAGTTGAACACCTTTATTTAACCAGGTTAGGCTAGTTGAACACCTTTATTTAACCAGGTTAGGCTAGTTGAGAACACCTTTATTTAACCAGGTAGGCTAGTTGAACACCTTTATTTAACCAGGTTAGGCTAGTTGAGAACACCTTTATTTAACCAGGTTAGGCTAGTTGAGAACACCTTTATTTAACCAGGTTAGGCTAGTTGAGAACACCTTTATTTAACCAGGTAGGCTAGTTGAGAACACCTTTATTTAACCAGGTTAGGCTAGTTGAGAACACCTTTAATTAACCAGGTAGGCTAGTTGAGAACACCTTTATTTAACCAGGTAGGCTAGTTGAGAACACCTTTATTTAACCAGGTTAGGCTAGTTGAGAACACCTTTATTTAACCAGTTAGGCTAGTTGAGAACACCTTTATTTAACCAGTTAGGCTAGTTGAGAACACCTTTATTTAACCAGGTAGGCTAGTTGAGAACACCTTTATTTAACCAGGTTAGGCTAGTTGAGAACACCTTTATTTAACCAGGTTAGGCTAGTTGAGAACACCTTTATTTAACCAGGTTAGGCTAGTTGAGAACACCTTTATTTAACCAGGTAGGCTAGTTGAGAACACCTTTATTTAACCAGGTAGGCTAGTTGAGAACACCTTTATTTAACCAGGTAGGCTAGTTGAGAACACCTTTATTTAACCAGGTAGGCTAGTTGAGAACAAGTTCTCATTTATAACTGTGACCTGGCCAAGTTAGCGCAAAGCAGTGCCGACACAAACAACAACACAGAGTTACACATGGAGTAAACAAACACACAGTCAATAATACAGTAGAAGAAAATCTATATACAGTAAATGAGGTAAGATAAGAGGTTTGGCAATAAATAGGCCCATGGTGGAGAAGTCATTACTATATACCAATTGGAGACACTATATAGAGTGGTTGATGAGGCCATGGTGGAGAAGTCATTACTATATACCAATTAGACACTAGAGTGGTTGATGAGGCCATGGTGGAGAAGTCATTACTATATACCAATTAGACACTAGAGTGGTTGATGAGGCCATGGTGGAGAAGTCATTACTATATACCAATTAGACACTAGAGTGGTTGATGAGGCCATGGTGGAGAAGTCATTACTATATACCAATTAGACACTAGAGTGGTTGATGAGGCCATGGTGGAGAAGTCATTACTATATAGCAATTAGACACTAGAGTGGTTGATGAGGCCATGGTGGAGAAGTCATTACTATATACCAATTAGACACTAGAGTGGTTGATGAGGCCATGGTGGAGAAGTCATTACTATATACCAATTAGACACTAGAGTGGTTGATGAGGCCATGGTGGAGAAGTCATTACTATATACCAATTAGACACTAGAGTGGTTGATGAGGCCATGGTGGAGAAGTCATTACTATATACCAATTAGACACTAGAGTGGTTGATGAGGCCATGGTGGAGAAGTCATTACTATATACCAATTAGACACTAGAGTGGTTGATGAGGCCATGGTGGAGAAGTCATTACTATATAGCAATTAGACACTAGAGTGGTTGATGAGGCCATGGTGGAGAAGTCATTACTATATACCAATTAGACACTAGAGTGGTTGATGAGGCCATGGTGGAGAAGTCATTACTATATAGCAATTAGACACTAGAGTGGTTGATGAGGCCATGGTGGAGAAGTCATTACTATATAACAATTAGACACTAGAGTGGTTGATGAGGCCATGGTGGAGAAGTCATTACTATATAACAATTAGACACTAGAGTGGTTGATGAGGCCATGGTGGAGAAGTCATTACTATATACCAATTAGACACTAGAGTGGTTGATGTGCAGAAGATGAATGTGCAAGTAGAGATACTGGGGTGCAAAGGAGCAAGATAAATAAATACAGTATGGGGATGAGGTAGATAGATGGATGAGGTAGTTGGATGGGCTATTTACAGATGGGCTGTGTACAGTCCATCCTGATACTGGTCTGGTGTTTACATCACATCCTGATACTGGTCTGGTGTTTACAGTCCATCCTGATACTGGTCTGGTGTTTACAGTCCTTCCTGATACTGGTCTGGTGTTTACAGTCCATCCTGATACTGGTCTGGTGTTTACAGTCCATCCTGATACTGGTGTTTACAGTTCATCCTGATACTGGTCTGGTGTTTACAGTCCATCCTGAAACTGGTCTGGTGTTTACATCACCTCCCGATACTGGTCTGGTGTTTACAGTCCATCCTGATACTGGTCTGGTGTTTACATCACATCCTGATACTGGTCTGGTGTTTACTGTCCATCCTGATACTGGTCTGGTGTTTACTGTCCATCCTGATACTGGTCTGGTGTTTACTGTCCATCCTGATACTGGTCTGGTGTTTACTGTATCCTACAGTATCTGCTCTCTCAGCAGCACATCTTAACACATAATTGCTGAATGGCCTGGTCTCTCTGTCTCTCTCTGTCTCTCTCTGTCTCTCTCTGGCTCTCTCTGTCGCTCTCTCTCTCGCTCTCTCTCTCGCTCTCTCTCTCATCCTACTCTATGTGTGTGCCAAACTATGGTTTATTTTGGTGTGTGTGTGCATGTCTGTGTGTGTGTGTGTGTGTGCATGTCTGTGTGTGTGTGTGTGTGTGTGTGTGCATGTCTGTGTGTGTGTGTGTGTGTGTGTGTGTGTGCATGTCTGTATGTGTGTCTTTCTCTGTGTCTGGAAAGTAAATGCTGACCATAAATAGTTTCCCTGGCTGCATCTGTAGTCTGATCCAGTCAACATCCTCTCCTCTCCTCCAGTCACCATACTCTCCTCTCCTCTCCTCCAGTCACCATACTCTCCTCTCGTCTCCTCTCCTCCAGTCACCATACTCTCCTCTCGTCTCCTCCAGTCACCATACTCTCCTCTCCTCTCCTCCAGTTACCATACTCTCCTCTCCTCCAGTCACCATACTCTCCTCTCGTCTCCTCTCCTCCAGTCACCATACTCTCCTCTCGTCTCATCTCCTCCAGTCACCATACTCTCCTCTCGTCTCCTCTCCTCCAGTCACCATACTCTCCTCTCCTCACCTCCAGTCACCATACTCTCCTCTCCTCTCCTCCAGTCACCATACTCTCCTCTCGTCTCCTCTCCTCCAGTCACCATACTCTCTCTCTCCTCTCCTCCAGTCACCATACTCTCCTCTCCTCTCATCTCCTCCAGTCACCATACTCTCCTCTCGTCTCCTCTCCTCCAGTCACCATACTCTCCTCTCGTCTCCTCTCCTCCAGTCACCATACTCTCCTCTCGTCTCCTCTCCTCCAGTCACCATACTCTCCTCTCGTCTCCTCTCCTCCAGTCACCATACTCTCCTCTCGTCTCCTCTCCTCCAGTCACCATACTCTCCTCTCGTCCCTCTCCTCCAGTCACCATACTCTCCTCTCGTCTCCTCTCCTCCAGTCACCATACTCTCCTCTCGTCCCCTCTCCTCCAGTCACCATACTCTCCTCTCGTCTCCTCTCCTCCAGTCACCATACTCTCCTCTCGTCTCCTCTCCTCTCCTCTCGTCACCATACTCTCCTCTCGTCTCCTCTCCTCTCCTCTCGTCTCCTCTCCTCTCCTCTCGTCTCCTCTCGTCTCCTCTCCTCTCCTCTCCTCTCCTCTCCTCTCCTCTCCTCTCCTCTCCTACCAGCCTCAGAAAGAGAGAGGGGTGTGCTGGGTTGAATGTTGTAACAACTGAAGCCAGCTGTTTGGCAGGCAGGCAAAGATAAGTTGCCTCCCAAATTGCACCCTATTCCCTGTGGGTATGGGTCAAAAGTAGTGCACTGCATAGGGAATAGAGTGCCATTTTGGAGGCAGACTGATGATCCCATTGGTATGTCAATCCCCTCTGCACTGCCCTGAGCCCACTAACATTTCCGCCACTTCCGCCATGACACACAGAGAGACAGAGACAGACAGACACAGAGAGACACAGAGAGACACAGAGAGACACAGAGAGACACAGAGAGACACAGAGAGACACATAGAGAGAGACACAGAGAGAGACACAGAGACACAGAGAGACACACAGAGAGAGACACAGAGAGAGACACAGAGAGACACACAGAGAGAGAGACACAGAGAGAGACACACAGAGAGAGACACACAGAGAGAGACACACAGAGAGAGACACACAGAGAGAGACACACAGAGAGAGACACACAGAGAGACACACAGAGAGACACACAGAGAGACACAGAGAGAGCGACACACAGAGACACACAGAGACACAGAGAGACACACAGAGAGACACAGAGAGACACAGAGAGAGAGAGAGCCTGACTGGGTTTGCATCCCAAATGGCTCTCTATTCCCTACATTGTGCACTATGGACTCTGGTCAACAGTAATGCACTATATAGGGAATAGGGTGCCATAGGGCCCTGGTCAACAGTAATGCACTATATAGGGAATAGGGTATAATTTGGGACAGGTTTGTGTTCTCTATTTGTTTTACCTCTGTCTTGCTCGACAGACAGGCAGACAGGCAGACAGGCAGACAGACAGACAATTCATTAAAAGCCCATTGAAAGTGCACATCCTGTCTGGGGATGTGTGTGTTAGTAAACGAGTCCATTCTGAGGGCTGCTTAGAGCATTGTTCAGGAGATTTACCCCCCCTGTGGTGAGGCAGTTGTGTGGGGGAGACTTTGTTTAGAAACCTGCAGTGAGAGCCGACTAGCTCTGAAGAACCAGGGGGAATTTTCATAACACAGGTTGCTTTACAATCGGACATATTTCTTAGTGTTTGTTTACATGTGGTGATGAATGATGCGTTGCTTGATCAGAGTGGGAGTTTGTTTGCTGTTCTCTGATGCCGCAGGGATTTGAGTGGAGAGGCTTTCTGTTTCATTCTCAGGGATTTGAGTGGAGAGGCTTTCTGTTTCATTCTCAGGGATTTGAGTGGAGAGGCTGTGAATTGATTCTTGAAAATGAGCTTGCGCAATCTCTTGTCAGTTCAATGGGCCGTGTAGGAGAGGTTATATATGACTGATCTATTAAGTTAGTAAAGATTCCCTCGACTTAGCGAAGATTCCCTCGACCGTGTAGGATTTATTAATTGCACCCTATTTCCTATCTGTAATAGATTTTTAACGGTCCCCAGTTCCCTCAGGAGTAGTTTCAAATAGTGCGCTATATTTTGCATTAGGGAGCCATTTGGAACGCCCCCGTAGTCAGTGATACAGTGAGTAGTTGCATTAGGGAGCCATTTGGAATGCCCCCGTAGTCAGTGATACAGCAGTAGTCAGTGATACAGCAGTAGTCAGTGATACAGCAGTAGTCAGTGATACAGCAGTAGTCAGTCATACAGCAGTAGTCAGTCATACAGCAGTAGTCAGTCATACAGCAGTAGTCTGGATTCTCGGGGGCTGCTCCTGATTTTTTTTTTTCTGTCTTGTTCTTTGCGAAGGGAGGGGACGGAGAGAGAGAGAGAGGGAGGGGACGGAGAGAGAGAGAGGGAGGGGACAGAGAGAGAGAGAGGGAGGGGACAGAGAGAGAGAGGAGGCAGGGAGGGACGGAGAGAGAGAGAGGAGGGGGAGAGAGAGAGGGAGAGGAAGGCAGGGAGGGACAGAGAGAGAGAGAGAGGGGAGGGGAGAGAGAGAGAGAGAGAGGGAGGGGACAGAGAGAGAGAGGGAGGGGACAGAGAGAGAGAGGAGGGAGGGGACGGAGAGAGAGAGGGAGGGGACAGAGAGAGAGAGGAGGCAGGGAGGGGACAGAGAGAGAGGGAGGGGACAGAGAGAGAGAGAGGCAGGGAGGGGACAGAGAGAGAGAGAGAGGGAGGGAGGGAGAGAGAGAGAGGGAGGGGGGAGGAGAGGAGGGAGGGGAGAGAGAGAGAGAGAGAGGGGACGAGAGAGAGAGGGAGGGGACGGAGGGAGAGCAGGGAGGGGAGGGGAGAGAGAGAGAGAGGAGGGGGGAGAGAGAGGCAGGGAGGGGACGGAGAGAGAGAGAGGGAGGGGACGGAGAGAGAGAGGAGGCAGGGGGGACAGAGAGAGAGAGGAGGGAGGGACAGAGAGAGAGAGAGGGAGGCAGGAGGGGACAGAGAGAGAGAGAGGGAGGCAGGGAGGACGGGAGAGAGAGAGGGAGGGGACAGAGAGAGAGAGAGAGGAAGGCAGGGAGGGGACAGAGAGAGAGGAGGGAGGAGGGGAGAGAGAGAGAGAGGGAGGCAGGGAGGGGACAGAGAGAGAGGGAGGCAGGGAGGGGACAGAGAGAGAGAGGGAGGGGACAGAGAGAGAGAGGAGGCAGGGAGGGGAGAGAGAGAGAGGAAGGCAGGGAGGGGACAGAGAGAGAGAGGGAGGCAGGGAGGGGACAGAGAGAGAGAGGGGGGACAGAGAGAGAGAGGCAGGGAGGGGACGGAGAGAGAGAGGGAGGGACAGAGAGAGGCAGGGAGGGGACAGAGAGAGAGGGAGGCAGGGAGGGGACAGAGGAGAGAGAGGCAGGGAGGGGACGGGGAGAGAGAGGGAGGCAGGGAGGGGACAGAGAGAGAGGGAGGCAGGGAGGGGACGGAGAGAGAGGGAGGCAGGGAGGGGACGGAGAGAGAGAGAGAGGGAGGGGACAGAGAGAGAGAGAGAGAGAGAGGAAGGCAGGGAGGGGACGGAGAGAGAGGGAGGCAGGGAGGGGACGGAGAGGGAGAGAGAGGAGAGAGAGAGAGGGAGGCAGGGAGGGACGGAGAGAGAGGAGGCAGGGAGGGGACGGAGAGAGAGGGAGGAGGGAGGGGGGGAGAGAGAGAGAGGGAGGCAGGGAGGGGACGGAGGAGAGAGAGAGGGAGGCAGGGGGGGGACGGAGGGAGGCAGGGAGGACGGGGAGAGAGAGAGAGGAGGGAAGGCAGGGAGGGGACAGAGAGAGAGAGAGGAGGCAGGGAGGGGAGAGAGAGAGAGAGGGAGGCAGGGAGGGGGAGGAGGGAGGCAGGGAGGGGACGGAGAGAGAGAGGGAGGCAGGGAGGGGACGAGAGAGAGAGAGAGAGAGGGAGGCAGGGAGGGAGGAGGCAGGAGGGGACGGAGAGAGAGGGAGGCAGGGAGGGGACGAGAGAGAGAGGGAGGCAGGGAGGGGACGGAGAGAGAGGGAGGCAGGGAGGGGACGGAGAGAGGGAGGGAGGCAGGAGGGAGAGGGAGAGAGAGGGAGGCAGGGAGGACGGAGATAGAGAGAGGGAGGCAGGGAGGGGACGGAGAGAGAGAAAGAGGGGAGGCAGGGAGGGGACGGAGAGAGAGAGGGAGGGAGGGGACGGAGAGAGGGAGGGCAGTATGGGTAGATGAAAGCAGGTTCTAATGAATGGGGACAGACCAGCATGTCAGAATGGAGGATTGTGGTCCATTAAAGACACCAGAATTTGCTGCGGTTTTGGGATTTTCAGGAACCCGATTTTTTTTGGGGGGGGTTTGTTGTTGCCTTAGTTAATAATATGGTAATATATGCCCACATAGGGCTCTGGCTAAAAGTAGTGCACTATGTAGGGAATAGGGTTCCATAGGGTTCTGGCTAAAAGTAGTGCACTATGTAGGGAATAGGGTGCCATAGGGCTCTGGTCTAAAGTAGTGCACTATATAGGGAATAGGGTGCCATAGGATTCTGGTCTAAAGTAGTGCACTATATAGGGAATAGGGTGCCACTTGGGACTCTTACACAAACGCATGCAAGCCGGTGTCGTAGCTCACTACATGCAGATGGTCCTATCACACAGAGCTTTGATATGTGTTGTGCTGGTAGGCCATAGCAGGTTGTACAGTTCCATATTATGACAAATGGGATTTAATGCTAGTCTTATATATATATATATATATATATATATATATAATTTATTAGGACATTCAAACAAGTTTAGGGGATATGGTGCTTTTTTAAAGCTTTAAACCGCTTTTGTGGGTATTACTAAACAGGACATTTTTATTTTCTCCACACAGTGTTTGCCAAAAGAAGGGATTAAAATCAGGGGGAGAGAGTGGTCCTGTTCTTCTGTTTTAGTTTATACAGGAAGGGAGGGAGGTGGTTCCTCCCCAGCTCTGCTGCTTTCTCAAGCCTGTCATCTCTCTGTTTGGACATAAACAGCCTAAAGCACATTTCTCCTCCATGTCTGTTCGAGGTTCATTTTTAATGAGGGAAAAGTAAGAATATATATTATATTTTTTAATTCTCCATAAACCTTAATTCGGTTTTCTTTGTATGTCTAGCGTTTACAGATGATTATTCCAATGACTATCCCGTAACCAATGACTATCCCGTAACCAACGACTATCCCGTAACCAACGACTATCCCGTAACCAACGACTATCCCGTAACCAACGACTATCCCGTAACCAACGACTATCCCGTAACCAACGACTATCCCGTAACCAATGACTATCCCCTATCCCGTAACCAAAGACTATCCCATAACCAATGACTATCCCGTAACCAATGACTATCCCGTAACCAATGACTATCCCGTGACTATCCCGTAACCAATGACTATCCCGTAACCAATGACTATCCCGTAACCAACGACTATCCCGTAACCAATGACTATCCCGTAACCAATGACTATCCCTAACCAATGACTATCCCCTATCCCGTAACCAACAACTATCCGTAACCTGACTATCCCGTAACCAAACTATCCCGTGACTATCCCATGAACCAACCGACTATCCCGTAACCACTATCCGACTATCCCGTAACCAACGACTATCCCGTAACCAACGACTATCCCGTAACCAACGACTATCCCGTAACCAATGACTATCCCCTAACCAATGACTATCCCCTATCCCGTAACCAACAACTATCCCCTATCCCGTAACCAACGACTATCCCGTAACCAACGACTATCCCGTAACCAACGACTATCCCGTAACCAACGACTATCCAACGACTATCCCGTAACCAACGACTATCCCCTATCCCGTAACCAACAACTATCCCCTATCCCGTAACCAACGACTATCCCGTATCCAACGACTATCCCGTAACCAACGACTATCCCCTATCCCGTAACCAACGACTATCCCGTATCCAACGACTATCCCGTAACCAATGACTATCCCCTATCCCGTAACCAATGACTATCCCGTAACCAACGACTATCCCGTATCCAACGACTATCCCGTAACCAACGACTATCCCGTATCCAACGACTATCCCGTATCCAACGACTATCCCGTATCCAACGACTATCCCGTATCCAACGACTATCCCATAACCAACGACTATCCCGTATCCAACGACTATCCCGTAACCAACGACTATCCCGTAACCAACGACTATCCCGTAACTAACGACTATCCCGTATCCAACGACTATCCCGTAACCAACGACTATCCCATAACCAATGACTATCCTGCAGGCTGGCAGCAGCTCGGCTGTTACCCAGGGTAACAGTTACAGATAATTATCATAAACTCCCTCCTCCTTTCCTCCTCTAAAATGTCTATCAGAGTCCACAACATGTACCCTTCCGTGCAGCAGAGTTGCAAATTCTTGGGACCGTTGATTTTCATACGTTTTCTAATTCTCAGCGTGGCTCAACTAATTTCTCCAACTGTCAACACATTCAAATGAGTAGAGGATGCGAATTTTGGGGAGGTACACGTTCAGGCTGAGCTTCCCCCCCCCCCCCACGGACGGTGATCTCAGAGCCGCATACCACTGGGAGGCCAGCCTATCGCGTCTACGAGTCTGGACCTTTTACATTGAAGTTTGAAGTGTTCCCCTTCCCTCTCTGGCCTCTCCAGCAACACCAGACGTTTCCTCCCCTCCTTCTCTTCTTCTCCTCATCTCTTCCTCCCCTCCCTTCTCTTCTTCTCTTCTTCTCCTCTCTTCCTCCCCTCCCTTCTCTTCTTCTCCTCCTCTCTTCCTCCCCTCCCTTCTCTTCTTCTCCTCCTCTCTTCCTCCCCTCCCTTCTCTTCTTCTCCTCCTCTCTTCCTCCCCTCCCTTCTCTTCTTCTCCTCCTCTCTTCCTCCCCTCCCTTCTCTTCTTCTCCTCCTCCCTCTTCTTCTCCTCCTCTCTTCTTCTCCCCCTCTCTTCTTCTCCTCCTCTCTTCCTCCCCTCCCTTCTCTTCTTCTCCTCCTCCTCTCTTCCTCCCCTCCCTTCTCTTCTTCTCCTCCTCTCTTCCTCCCCTCCCTTCTCTTCTTCTTCTCCTCCTCTCTTCTTCTCCTCCTCTCTTCTTCTCCTCCTCTCTTCCTCCCCTCCCTTTTCTTCTCCTCCTCTCTTCCTCCCCTCCCTTCTCTTCTTCTCCTCCTCTCTTCCTCCCTCCCTTCTCTTCTTCTCCTCCCTTCTCTTCCTCCCCTCCCTTCTCTTCTTCTCCTCCTCTCTTCCTCCTCCCTCCTTCTTCTCTTCTTCTCCTCCTCTCTTCCTCCCTCCCTTCTCTTCTTCTCCTCCTCTCTTCCTCCCCTCCCTTCTCTTCTTCTCCTCCTCTCTTCCTCCCCTCCTTCTCTTCTTCTCCTCCTCTCTTCCTCCCCTCCCTTCTCTTCTTCTCCTCCTCTCTTCCTCCCCTCCCTTCTCTTCTTCTCCTCCTCTCTTCCTCCCTCCCTTCTCTTCTTCTCCTCCTCTCTTCCTCCCCTCCCTTCTCTTCTTCTCCTCCTCTCTTCCTCCCCTCCCTTCTCTTCTTCTCCTCCTCTCTTCCTCCCCTCCCTTCTCTTCTTCTCCTCCTCTCTTCCTCCCCTCCCTTCTCTTCTTCTCCTCCTCTCTTCCTCCCCTCCCTTCTCTTCTTCTCCTCCTCTCTTCCTCCCCTCCCTTCTCTTCTTCTCCTCCTCTCTTCCTCCCCCTCCCTTCTCTTCTTCTCCTCCTCTCTTCCTCCCCTCCCTTCTCTTCTTCTCCTCCTCTCTTCCTCCCCTCCCTTCTCTTCTTCTCCTCCTCTCTTCTTCTCTTCTTCTTCTCCTCCTCTCTTCTTCTCCTCCTCTCTTCCTCCCCTCTCTTCTTCTCCTCCTCTCTTCTTCTCCTCCTCTCTTCTTCTCCTCCTCCCTTCTTCTCCTCCTCTCTTCCTCCCTCTCTTCTTCTCCTCCTCCCTTCTTCTCCTCCTCTCTTCTCTCTCTTCTTCTTCTCCTCCTCTCTTCTTCTCCTCCTCTCTTCCTCCCCTCTCTCTTCTTCTCCTCCTCTCCCTTCTTCTCCTCCCCTCCCTTCTTCTTCTCCTCCTCTCTTCCTCCCCTCCCTTCTTCTCCTCCTCCTCTCTTCTTCTCCTCCTCTCTTCCTCCCCTCCCTTCTTCTCCTCCTCTCTTCCTCTCCTCCTCTCTTCCTCCCCTCCCTTCTCTTCTCCTCCTCTCTTCCTCCCCTCCCTTCTCTTCTTCTCTTCCCTTCTCTTCCCCTCCTCTCTGCTCCAACGTGACCTGGCAGTGGGTTCACTGCACTGACTCCATCTGAAATGGTCCAACGAGTGTGGAAACACGACGAAGGGAGAGACTAAGCTTGGGAAGGGCAGAGTCCAGCTGGGAGGAGGAGAGAGGGGGGCTGAGAGAGATGGAGAGTGTGTGTGTGTGGTGCACGTGTTTTTGGATAGCACGGTTTGAATGGAGCCACTATGGATATGTGAGCAGGAAGTAGGTGGTTATCTAAGCATGATTCTGCCAGGCAACACACACACACATACATACATACACACATACACACATACATACATACATACGGTGCCCTCCCCCGTCTCCAGCATGTGTCCCTGATTGGTCCCTGATGGTCCCACGGCCTGATTCAGAGGGCCCAGCATGGATTCAGCTGTATGGGAACCACCCTGCCCAGCTCTGACCAGCCGGTCCCGCGTCACGGATCAGACGTCACTTCCCTTTACTCTTGCGTTTGAGGAAGAGGAGGGGCTATATACGGACACGCCTGGTGCCCGAATGGACGGCGTGTGTCGCACAGCTGAGAGTCGAATGTGGAAACGAATGGATTCGGTTTCAGTCAGCTGTCCTGATGAGCCCGGTATTGGCCTGGTTGTGTCGAGAGCATCAGGTTAATGGATATGGAAAGTTCTGTCTGGTGTACAGAGAGGAGGTACAGTTGTTTCAGCTGTGACTCATTCACAGTTTACAATTTAATGGAATTTAACAGATTCTCTTATCCAGAGGCATTTACAGAGTCCCTCTTCTGAATTGTGGTTTTAAGTAGTGGAGATAACCATTGATAAGTCACAATATATTGATCAGGGTATTCAACAGGAGAGATGCAGTGTCCCTCGATCTCACAGTGCTCATGTAGTGGAAGTTCATCTGGAGGGTGGCAAGAAAAGAGAGAGAAAGAGGAAAAGAAGGAAGGCCGTCACTTCCTGTCCCGTCACTTCCTGTCCCGTCCCGTCACTCCCTGTCCCGTCACTTCCTGTCCCGTCACTTCCTGTCCTGTCCCGTCACCCCGTCTCCCTGTCACTTCCTGTCCCGTCCTGTCTCCCTGTCCCGTCACTTCCTGTCCCGTGTCCCGTCCCGTCACTTCCTGTCCCGTCACTTCCTGTCCCGTCACTTCCTGTCCCGTCACTCCCTACAGGCTAGATTAGACGAAAGGGTCATGGTGAGTTGCTGTCTGACCCACTTATGTGACAATTGGTTTCTTGTCTGCGGATCTTGGGCTTGACGTGATGCCAAGCGACAGGAGATAAGTTCCCCTCCCTGCATTCCTGCCCGGTCTGGAGAAAGGAGGCAGCCAGGCAGAAGGGTCGTACTTGACTGGTTTTATATGAGCCCCTCTTGGACTCCTGTAGGCTGGCTGGACTGGGCTGGTCTGGGCTGGGCTAGTCTGGGCTGGACTGGGCTGGGCTGAGCTGGGCTGGGCTAGTCTAGGCTAGTCTAGGCTGGGCTAGTCTGGGCTGGGCTAGTCTGAGCTAGGCTGGGCTGGACTGGGCTGAGCTGGCTAGGCTGGACTGGGCTAGTCTGGGCTGGACTGGGCTGAGCTGGACTGGACTGTGCTAGTCTGGGCTGTGCTAGTCTGGGCTGGCTAGGCTAGACTGGGCTGAGCTGGACTGGGCTAGGCTGGACTGGGCTAGGCTGGACTGGGCTGGGCTGGCTGGATGTGGTTGGAGGGAGTTAGCGATTAGGGTATTGTGTGTGTGAGAGTCTGCGTGTGACAGAGTAGAGGGTGTCTGTGTGACAGGGTGTCTGTGTGACAGGGTGTCTGTGTGACAGGGTGTCTGTGTGACAGGGTGTCTGTGTGTGACAGGGTGTCTGTGTGACAGAGTAGAGGGTGTCTGTGTGACAGGGTGTCTGTGTGACAGAGTAGAGGGTGTCTGTGTGACAGGGTGTCTGTGTGACAGAGTAGAGGGTGTCTGTGTGACAGAGTAGAGGGTGTCTGGGTGAGCACTGCTGCTACTACTCACAACCAACTCTCTCTTTAATGAGTCTGGGAAATGTCTGACCACTGTTGCCCTTGGTGTGTGTGTGTAAACCAGAAGGAAGGTAGTCTTGAGGTTTCAGGGGAAAGAGATTTCAGAATAGTATGGATGTTTGAGTTCAGTACCTGAATGTTTTCTATGCATCAAGTGTTTTTGCTTTGTTGCAAATTAAAGGATTAACCTTTCAATCATTTACAATCACCTGACTGAGTCTCTCTCCACCACAACAATTCTCTTCTGTCGCTATGACGACACACACCCTCCACTTACTCTAGCCTCAATCAATACAGCAATCAAAACAGAAATGTTGTTGTGGACCTCTCTCTCTCTCTGCCTCTTTCTCTCTGCCTCTTTCTCTCTGCCTCTTTCTCTCTCTCTCTCTCTCTCTCTCCAGTCAGTGTCAGTTCTCTCTCTCTCTCTCCAGTCAGTGTCAGTTCTCTCTCTCTCTCTCCAGTCAGTGTCAGTTCTCTCTCTCTCTCTCCAGTCAGTGTCAGTTCTCTCTCTCTCTCTCTCTCTCTCCAGTCAGTGTCAGTTCTCTCTCTCTCTCTGTCTCTCTCTCCAGTCAGTGTCAGTTCTCTCTCTCTCTCTCTGTCTCTCTCTCTCTCTCTCTCTCTCTCTCCAGTCAGTGTCAGTTTCTCTCTCTCTCTCTCCAGTCAGTGTCAGTTCTCTCTCTCTCTCTCTCTCTCTCCAGTCAGTGTCAGTTCTCTCTCTCTCTCTCTCTCTCTCTCTCTCTAGTCAGTGTCAGTTCGTTCTCTCTCTCTCTCTCTCTCCAGTCAGTGTCAGTTTTTCTCTCTCTCTCTCTCTCTCTCCAGTCAGTGTTGGGTTTGTTCTAATTAAATGACCATCTGGTCCTTCTGTGTGTCCAGTATTTGTTCATATTCCTGTTGGTCATATTGTTATATTATATTTATTATTATTATACTTTTCCTGTTGGTCAGACACAGGCAGTAATATGCTCTGACACCCCAGCTGTGAGCAGCTTTGTGTGGGCCAGATTCTCTTGCAGCAATTAGAAGCAGGACATCCCGGCGGGGGGCCCGGGGGGGCAGGGCGGCTTTCGTTGGGGGGGGGGTGTAATTCAGTGGAACTGGGATCCTTGAGGCCCAATTACGGACCGTTCTGATGTAAGACATGAACCCCTGGTCGATTTTCACAGGTTTCGTGTCTGAGAGGTCGCCAGAGGTCGCCGGCCGACACGCCAGAGATGCCATGAGAAGCAGGGAATCATGGGAGGCCTGGGGGCAGAGGGCGGAGGGGTCCCTGTTTGCTATATGTAGGCGGAGGTTACTAGAGACAGAAACACGTGTAACTCTGTCTTCCCTCAATCTCTGACCTCACAGTTCTGCCCTGAAAGCCAAAGCTTTTCAACAGCAGTTTACCAGTTTTGTTTTCCTGCCCTGATGGCCCAGTCATTGTGCTGCTGGATCAAATCAAAACCAAGCCTCCCTCCCTCCTTTCCCCCTGTACATAATGGTGCAGTGTGGGAGTTCTGGGTTGAGTGAGTTGGCTGGACCAGGTACGGGCATATCTCTGTTAATGCTCCGTTTGCACACATAACCCCCCCCCCCCACACCCACCTCCATCTTGGCACGGAGAAGCCTGTCTCTGCTCTTTTCCCAGTCCTGATATTCCTTCTGGCAAGTCCTCCCCGCCCCTCCTCTCACCCAACGCGCCCCATCCCTCAATAAATTGAATATTGCAGCAATTTTAGATTTTAATGTCCTGGAAAAGTGATGTTTAGTTCTGCGTCAGATCTTATTGCAGTAATCTACCTAGCTTACTGTTGCAGAACAGAGTACACCACCTTACATTACCATGATCTGCCTGCCAGTTCTTTAAATCCCTCTATTCCCCCCCTCCGTAGATCATAAAGGAAGATTGGCTGGAAGTGATTAATGCTCCTTCTAGCTTCACACATAACAGACAGAGAGAGAAGAGATATCTACACAGCCCTATGGCACCCTATTCCCTATATAGTGCACTACATTTGTTCAGAGGGTAGTGCTCTATATAGGCCATAGGGTGCCATCTCTCTCTTTTCTCTGTCTCTTTCTCTGTCTCTCTCTGTCTCTCTTTTCTCTATCTGGAGCTCTCTTTTCTCTGGCTCTCTGGCTCTCTTTTCTCTGGCCCTCTCTGGCTCTCTCTGGCTCTCTCTTTTCTCTGGCTCTCTCTTTTCTCTGGCTCTCTCTTTTCTCTGGCTCTCTCTTTTCTCTGGCGATCTCTGGCGATCTCTTTTCTCTGGCTCTCTGGTTCTTTCTTTTCTCTGGCTCTCTGGTTCTTTCTTTTCTCTGGCTCTCTGGCTCTCTCTTTTCTCTGGCTCTCTGGCTCTCTCTTTTCTCTGTCTCTCCGTCTCTCTCTGGCTCTCTCTTTTCTCTGTCTCTGTCTCTCTCTGGCTCTCTCTTTTCTCTGACTCTCTGTCTCGCTTTTCTCTCGCTCTCTGGCTCTCTCTCTGGCTCTCTTTTCTCTGGCTCTTTTCTCTGGCTCTCTCTTTTCTCTGTCTCTCCCTGTCTCTCCCTGTCTCTCCCTGTCTCTCTCTGTCTCTCCCTGTCTCTCTCTGTCTCTCTCTGTCTCTCCCTGTCTCTCTCTGTCTCTCCCTGTCTCTCTCTGTCTCTCTCTGTCTCTCTCTCTGTCTCTCCCTGTCTCTCTCTTTTCTCTGACTCTCTCTTTTCTCTGTCTCTCCCTGTCTCTCCCTGTCTCTCTCTGTCTCTCCCTGTCTATCTCTGTCTCTCTCTGTCTCTCCCTGGCTCTCTCTTGCTCTCTCTGTCTCTCTCTGTCTCTCCCTGTCTCTCTCTCTTTTCTCTGACTCTCTGTCTCTCTGTCTCTCCCTGTCTCTCCCTGTCTCTCCCTGTCTCTCCCTGTCTCTCTCTGGCTCTCTCTGGCTCTCTCTCTCTCTGGCTCTCTCTTTTCTCTCTTTTCTCTGTCTCTTCTCTGTCTCTCTCTTCACTCTGGCTCTCTCTTTTCTCTCTCTCCCTGTCTCTCTCTTCTCTCTGGCTCTCTCTTTTCTCTGGCTCTCTCTGTCTCTCTCTCTCTCTCTCTCCCTGTCTCTCTCTTCTCTCTCTCTCTCTTCTCTCTGTCTCCCTGTCTCTCCCCGTCTCTCTCTTCTCTCTGGCTCTCTCTTTTCTCTGTCTCTCCCTGTCTCTCCCTGTCTCTCCCTGTCTCTCTCTGTCTCTCTCTGTCTCTCTCTGTCTCTCTCTGTCTCTCTCTGTCTCTCTCTGTCTCTCTCTGTCTCTCTCTGTCTCTCCCTGTCTCTCCCTGTCTCTCTTTTCTCTGTCTCTCCCTGTCTCTCTCTCCCTGTCTCTCTCTCTCTCCCTGTCTCTCTCTCTCTCTGTCTCTCTCTCTCTGTCTCTCTCTCTCTGTCTCTCCCTGTCTCTCTGTGCCTCTCCCTATCTCTCTCTGTCTCTGTATCTCTCTCTGTCTCTCCCTTTCTCTCCCTGTCTCTTCCTGTCTCTCCCTGTCTCTCTCTCCCTGTCTCTCTCTCCCTGTCTCTCTCTTCCTGTCTCTCTCTTCCTGTCTCTCCCTGTCTCTCTTTTCTCTCTCTCTCTCTCTTTTCTCTCTCTCTCTCTGCCTCTGTCTCTCCCTGTCTCTCTCTCACTGTCTCTCCCTGTCTCTCTCTCTCCCTGTCTCTCTCTCTCTCCTGTCTCTCTCTCTCTCTCTCTGTCTCTCTCTGTCTCTCTCTCTGTCTCTCTCTGTCTCTCTCTCTGTCTCTCCCTGTCTCTCTCTCTCTTTTTTCCTGTCTCTCTCTGTCTCTCTCTCTCTGTCTCTCTCTGCCTCTCTCTGTCTCTCTCTGCCTCTCTCTGTCTCTCCCTGTCTCTCTCTCTCTCTGTCTCTGTCTCTCCCTGTCTCTCTCTCTCTTTTCTCTGTCTCTCCCTGTCTCTCTCTCACTGTCTCTCCATGTCTCTCTCTCTCCCTCTCTCTCCCTGTCTCTCCCTGTCTCTCTCTGTCTCTCTCTGTCTCTCTCTGTCTCTCTCTGTCTCTCTCTGTCTCTCTCTGTCTTTCTCTGTCTCTCCCTGTCTCTCTCTCTTTTTCCCTGTCTCTCCCTCTTTTCTCTGTCTCTCCCTGTCTCTCTCTCTTTTCTCTGTCTCTCCCTGTCTCTCTCTCTCTTTTCCCTGTCTCTCCCTGTCTCTCTCTGTCTCTCTCTGTCTCTCTCTGTCTCTCCTGTCTCTCTCTGTCTCTCTCTGTCTCTCTCTCTCTCTGTCTCTCTCTCTGTCTCTCTCTCTCTGTCTGTCTCTCTCTGTCTCTCTCTCTCTGTCTCTCCTCTGTCTCTCTCTCTCTGTCTCTCCCTCTCTCTGTCTCTTTTCTCTGTCTCTCTCCTGTCTCTCTCTCTCTGTCTCCCTGTCTCTCTCTCTCTTTCTCTGTCTCTCTCGCTCTTTCTCTGTCTCTCCCTGTCTCTCTCTGTCTCTCTCTGTCTCTCTCTCTGTCTCTCTCTGTCTCTCTCTCTGTCTCTCTCTCTCTGTCTCTCCCTGTCTCTCTCTCTCTGTCTCTCCCTGTCTCTCTCTCTCTTTTCTCTGTCTCTCTCGCTCTTTTCTCTGTCTCTCCCTGTCTCTCTCTCTCTTTTCCTGTCTCTCTCTCTCTTTTCTCTGTCTCTGTGAACGGAACTCCTTCAGGGTATGTTTAGAACTCTGTCCGTGTGTTTCTCTTGACTTCTCTGTTTCTACAGGACAATCCTCAACCAACAAAGTACTACTATGGTTGACTCTGTAATACAACACCGAATGTGATAATAAAACATTGTTATATATATATATATTTATATATGGGGCAGGTGCAATTTAACACCATAACATGTTATTTAAAATTTTTAAAAAGTCACCTTTATTTAACCAGGTAGGCCAGTTGAGAACAAGTTCTCATTTACAACTGCGACCTGGCCAAGATAAAGCATAGCAGAAAGTTGTTCTGTTGTTATTCCTCCTCGACACCAACACCTCAGGTCTAAGTGAAGTTAGCACTGTTAGGCCCTCCCTAGTCTTCAATCTCCCTCAGTGTTGGTCTTCAATCTCCCTCAGTGTTGGTCTTCAATCTCCCTCAGTGTTGGTCTTCAATCTCCCTCAGTGTTGGTCTTCAATCTCCCTCAGTGTTGGTCTTCAATCTCCCTCAGTGTTGGTCTTCAATCTCCCTCAGTGTTGGTCTTCAATCTCCCCCAGTGTTAGTCTTCATTCTCCCCCAGTGTTAGTCTTCAATCTCTCTCAATGTTAGTCTTCCATCTCCCCCAGTGTTAGTCTTCCATCTCCCCCAGTGTTAGTCTTCCATCTCCCCCAGTGTTGGTCTTCCATCTCTCTCAGTGTTGGTCTTCAATCTCCCTCAGTGTTGGTCTTCAATCTCCCTCAGTGTTGGTCTTCATTCTCCCTCAGTGTTGGTCTTCAATCTCTCTCAATGTTAGTCTTCATTCTCCCTCAGTGTTAGTCTTCCATCTCCCCCAGTGTTGGTCTTCCATCTCTCTCAGTGTTAGTCTTCCATCTCCCCCAGTGTTGGTCTTCAATCTCTCTCAGTGTTAGTCTTCATTCTCCCCCAGTGTTAGTCTTCCATCTCCCTCAGTGTTGGTCTTCCATCTCTCGCAGTGTTGGTCTTCCATCTCTCGCAGTGTTGGTCTTCCATCTCTCTCAGTGTTGGTCTTCCATCTCTCTGTGTTATGTTTCTCACCGATCCCGGTAGATAGAAGTTTCAGTAAGGCACAGATCTAGAATCAGCTTAATCCTTCTTACATTTTTATGTTAACCATTAGAGGGAAGGCCAAAGGGCTCTGGTCAAAAGTAGGGCACTATGTAGGAAATAATGTGCAATTTGGGATACACACCTCTCACTCTTTCTCTCTCTCTCTCTCCTATCACTATCTCTCTTTCTCTCTCTCTCCTATCACTTTCTCTCTCTCTCTCTCTCTCCTATCACTTTTTCTCTCTCTCTCTCTCTCCTATCACTTTCTCTCTCCCTCTCCCCCTCTCTCTCATCACTTTCTCTCTCCTATCACTCTCTCCTATCACTTTGAGTATTGTTCCGCTTGGGCAGCACAGAGGGCAGTCGGTGGACAGCGGTTGAATTGCATTGTGGTCCATGGTGAGTGAACGGGGACCTGTGATTGGTTCTGTCAGCGGGTCTTTAGAGCTGGGCACAGCGCTGGGTACTGGATCTGTGTGGGAAAGAACAGACTCATACAGTAAACCATCTCTCTTCTCTGTGGTGTGCTCTCTCTCCCTCGTTCTCTCCTGTTTTTCCCTCTGTTTGTCTGTCAAAAAGTCTCCCTCTCTTCTCCATGGTGATGCAGAGAGAGGGAGAGAGCGGGAGGGAGAGGGAGGGAGGGAGAGAGAGTGAGAGAGAGGGAGGGAGAGAGAGTGAGAGTGAGAGAGAAGAGAGGGAGAAGAGAGGGAGAAGAGAGGGAGAAGAGAGGGAGAAGAGAGGGAGAAGAGAGGGAGAAGAGAGGGAGAAGAGAGGGAGAAGAGAGGGAGAAGAGAGGGAGAAGAGAGGGAGAAGAGAGTGAGAGGGAGAGGGCGAGAGAGAAAGAGAGGGAGAGAGCGGGAGTGAGGGAGAGAGCGGGAGTGAGAGAGAGAGGGAGAGAGAGAAACAGAAAGAGGATCAAAGGGTTTTGGCAGAGACAAACTGCACCAGTAAACTAACCTTCCTCTCTTTTTTTCCCTCCTTCCCCCTCTTTTCTCTTTCCTATAGACCACCAAGGCATTCCTTCCCAAGATGTTGGAGCTGAACCACGGCCACATTGTGACGGTTGCCAGCTCTCTGGGGCTGTTCAGCACAGCTGGTGTGGAGGTGAGTTTACTACCCGTGATGGAGACTCTCTCTCTTGGTTAGTTAGTAGTACTATGTAGTACACACAGAGACAGAGAGACACACAGAGACAGAGAGACACACAGAGACAGAGAGACACACAGAGACAGAGAGACACACAGAGACAGAGAGACACACAGAGACAGAGAGACACACAGAGACAGAGAGACACACAGAGACAGAGAGACACACAGAGAGACACAGAGAGACACAGATATTCGCCTTTCTCATATTATTCCCCCCAACTCTGGAAATTTAAAGAACAGAGATGAGCTTTGGGGCCCTCTGTCTATTGTAGGGGGGTCTGGGGGCCTGTTACGGGGCCCTCTGTCTATAGCTTGGGGGTCTGGGCATGGGCGCCTGTTACGGGGCCCTCTGTCTATA
Organism: Oncorhynchus nerka; assembly: GCF_034236695.1. NCBI lineage: Eukaryota > Metazoa > Chordata > Actinopteri > Salmoniformes > Salmonidae > Oncorhynchus > Oncorhynchus nerka. The sequence continues at coordinate 5,707,061 of NC_088401.1, read as the reverse complement.
GTTTGGGGAGGTCTGGGGGCCTGTTACGGGGCCCTCTGTCTATAGTTTGGGGGTGTCTGGGGGCCTGTTACGAGGCCCTCTGTCTATAGTTTGGGGGTCTGGGGGCCTGTTACGGGGCCCTCTGTCTATAGTAGGGGGTCTGGGGGCCTGTTACGGGGCCCTCTGTCTATAGTAGGGGGTCTGGGGGCCTGTTACGGGGCCTTCTGTCTGTAGTTCGGGGGGTCTAGGGGGCCTGTTACGGCGCCCACTGTCTATAGCTTGGGGGGGTCTGGGCGTGGGCGCCTGTTACGGGGCCCTCTTACCGGTTACAAGGCCCTCTGTCTGTAGCTGGGGGGGCCTGTTATGGGGCCCTCTGTTTGCAGCTGGGGGGGTCTGGGGCTGGGCCCATAGGGCCCTTGGCTCTGAGTGAAGAACAGGCTGACATGTCTCCGTGGGAGGGAGACATCTTCATCAGGTTCTTTGTGAAACCATCGCAGCTCTCTCAGTATTCACATCACAGCCAATTCACTCTAAATGGAGGGGACTTTGTTTTCACTTTTTTTTTTGTGTGTGTGGGGGGGGGTCATCTTTCGTCCAGGCCCCTCACTGTTTCTTTTTGTGTGTTATCTGAGTCAGTGTTAAAAGGATTTGATGTGGTCATTTGTCCCGGGGACAATAAGAAGAGTGGCTGTAGCTGTCACTCTCTGTTGTGTGTTCCAGAGAAGCCTTCTAGAATGCTTCTTTAATATTCTAGAACACATGGACTCCCTTTCACTCTCTCTCTCTCCATTCCAGAGTGGTGTCATTTTCATTCTGTCTTTAGGCACCGCTACCCCATTGTCTTTTGTTTTCCTAGCTGTTGTTGCACAGGCGGGAACTCATCCATAACCATTAAGTCTCTCTTCAAAGGGACTGGAGCACAGTCAAGGTTTTAACCTATAATACTTCATAGAAATTGAATGTGATTTTAAGGCAGGAGGGACTATTCATTTAGGAACCATAGTTTGGCAGGCATGTCACGTGGGCACAGTCTCATCTCCTTTATCCTCTCTGGGTTTGCCCAAGCTGCTTTTGAAGATTAGGCCCCCGGCAAACCATCAAACCCTCCCCGCCTCATAAATCAATCCAACCACAACCCAACCCAATCCCAGCCCATAACCCAACCCAATCCCAACCCATAACCCAACCCAATCCCAACCCAATCCCAGCCCATAACCCAATCCCAGCCCATAACCCAATCCCAGCCCATAACCCAATCCCAGCCCATAACCCAATCCAATCCCAGCCCATAACCCAATCCAATCCCAGCCCATAACCCAATCCAATCCCAGCCCATAACCCAATCCCAACCCATAACCCAATCCAATCCCAGCCCATAACCCAATCCCAGCCCATAACCCAATCCCAACCCATAACCCAATCCAATCCCAGCCCATAACCCAATCCCAACCCATAACCCAATCCAATCCCAGCCCATAACCCAATCCCAGCCCATAACCCAATCCCAGCCCATAACCCAATCCCAACCCATAACCCAATCCAATCCCAGCCCATAACCCAATCCCAGCGCATAACCCAACCCAATCCCGACGCCCATTCTATTCCAGTGTAATTCTACGACTGTCTTTACTCCGGTGTGATAGGTACACAGGATTTAACAGGGACACCTTTTCCTCTCATGACCCCCTATAGGATTACTGCGCCAGTAAATTCGGGGCCATCGGCTTCCACGAGTCGCTGAGCCACGAGATCAAGGCTTCGGATAAGGACGGCATTAAGATGACGCTGGTGTGTCCCTACCTGGTGGACACGGGCATGTTCAAAGGCTGCAGGATAAGGTGAGACATCCATCAATCAAATAATCAATCAATCAAATAATCAATCAATCAATCAAATAATCAATCAATCAATCATTCAACCAATCAATCAAATAATCAATCAAATATTCCTCTCAAATCAATGAATCAGAACGTGATTGATAACATTTTCGTAGTGCTTTATCACTTAGCATTTAAATGGCTATTTAAATATACGTTGGAGGTTAATAATTAAATTAAATTATTTAAATTATTAAATTAAACGAAACCAGGGAGCCTACTGCTAACAGCAATGTTCCTTAAAAAACAATTCAGTCACGGAGAAAATTTCCCGTCTACTGAGACGCAAACTTCAACGTTGTGAAAATACTACTTGTGACTCGCGTTTATTGTGAACACTGAGGCTGTACCCACTTTGAGTTACAGTTTTAAACATTGGACAAGTAGGTCACTGTGGCTATTTGATCAAAATATGGGCCTTCCGCAGTGTCCTACCATCAAAAACTATGGAGAAAATGCATCCCATAATATTTGAACATGGAAATAGCTGTTCTGTCATTCAGACTACAGGAGCAGACAATGTGTGGTGTTCCATGTAGGTCTACATTCCATCAGACTTTTGAAGAAAAAGACACGCAGGGCTTGACCTTTAACCTGCTTATCCACTTGTCCTTCAGACAAGGAGGTGACTGAAAATGTTGTGTTTGATGCAGGAAACCACTTTACAAAATAAAATGCATAATTATTCCCAAACCATTATTACAGGAGAATCAGACAAAATATTATATAATTACCTCTGCCAATTGGCTACTTATCTTATTCAAACCTCTCTCTTAAAATACAACACTGTCCCTTTAAGACCGAACAAAAGCTCTGGCTTTTCAGAGATGTCTGGAAATATACACGTTTATGTGCTCTTGTAGGAAGCAATCACTTCCCCCATTTGCTGACTATAAATGAGCTATAACTTGGCAAAAGGGAGCGCAACTCAATATTAGGAAGGTGTTCTTAATGTTTTGTACACTCAGTGTACTGCATTGTTCTACGGAGTTGACTAGTGCCTTAACCTGTATGTCGATGTCAGTGTTTCACCTAGAGCTCTACCAAACCAAGGGACACCCTCTCTACCTCCCCTAACAGGTGTACCGTGAATACTGTTCCCCTCTTTAGTTACAATGGTTCCCCCCCTCCGCTGTGTAAGTGGACTGACCTATTCTTGGTGTTGATATCGATATGTTTTAGATAAGATCAGACTTGGTTGTCTGTTGTGTACAGACTCTGCACTACGTTGCTGCATAGCACCCTGGGCACTTTCCCCTTGTGTTTATGTGTGTCTCTTAACTGTTATGCCACTTCCTGTCTGTACAGGAAAGAAATCGAGCCATTCCTGCCTCCCCTGAAGCCAGAGTTCTGCGTAACACAGTCTATGAGGGCCATTCTCACCGATCAGGCTATGATCTGCACCCCACGCATAGTATACATGGTTAACTTCATGAAAAGGTCAGTCCAGTCTTTCTCTCTCTCTCAGTTCAATTAATAAATACATGCTTTATTGGCATGAATGGGTGGTTGCCATCTCTAGTCTATTCTCCTCTCTTTCCACATCCCTCTCCTCCCTTTCCACATCTCTCTCCTCTCTTTCCACATCCCTCTCCTCCCTTTCCACATCTCTCTCCTCTCTTTCCACATCCCTCTCCTCCCTTTCCACATCTCTCTCCTCTCTTTCCACATTCCTCTCTTTCTACATCCCTCTCCTCTCTTTCCACATTCCTCTCTTTCTACATCCCTCTCCTCCCTTTCCACATCCCTCTCCTCTCTTTCTACATCCCTCTCCTCTCTTTCTACATCCCTCTCCTCCCTTTCCACATCCCTCTCCTCCCTTTCTACATCCCTCTCCTTTCTACAGTGTCTGAATGAACACAGTCCCTCTCCTTTCTCCAGTGTCTGAATGAACTCAGTCCCTCTCCTTTCTCCAGTGTCTGAATGAACTCAGTCCCTCTCCTTTCTCCAGTGTCTGAATGAACTCAGTCCCTCTCCTTTCTCCAGTGTCTGAATGAACTCAGTCCCTCTCCTTTCTACAGTGTGTTATGAATGAACTCAGTCCCTCTCCTGTCTCCAGTGTGTTGTGAATGAACTCAGTCCCTCTCCTTTCTACAGTGTCTGAATGAACTCAGTCCCTCTCCTTTCTCCAGTGTGTTGTGAATGAACTCAGTCCCTCTCCTTTCTACAGTGTCTGAATGAACTCAGTCCCTCTCCTTTCTACAGTGTCTGAATGAACTCAGTCCCTCTCCTTTCTCCAGTGTGTTGTGAATGAACTCAGTCCCTCTCCTTTCTACAGTGTCTGAATGAACTCAGTCCCTCTCCTTTCTACAGTGTCTGAATGAACTCAGTCCCTCTCCTTTCTACAGTGTCTGAATGAACTCAGTCCCTCTCCTTTCTACAGTGTCTGAATGAACTCAGTCCCTCTCCTTCCTACAGTGTCTGAATGAACTCAGTCCCTCTCCTGTCTACAGTGTCTGAATGAACTCAGTCCCTCTCCTTTCTACAGTGTCTGAATGAACTCAGTCCCTCTCCTTTCTACAGTGTCTGAATGAACTCAGTCCCTCTCCTGTCTACAGTGTCTGAATGAACTCAGTCCCTCTCCTTTCTACAGTGTCTGAATGAACTCAGTCCCTCTCCTTTCTACAGTGTCTGAATGAACTCAGTCCCTCTCCTTTCTACAGTGTGTTGTGAATGAACTCAGTCCCTCTCCTTTCTACAGTATCTGAATGAACTCAGTCCCTCTCCTTTCTACCAGTGTCTGAATGAACCCAGTCCCTCTCCTTTCTACAGTGTCTGAATGAACTCAGTCCCTCTCCTGTCTACAGTGTCTGAATGAACTCAGTCCCTCTCCTTTCTACAGTGTCTGAATGAACCCAGTCCCTCTCCTTTCTACAGTGTCTGAATGAACTCAGTCCCTCTCCTGTCTACAGTGTCTGAATGAACTCAGTCCCTCTCCTTTCTACAGTGTCTGAATGAACTCAGTCCCTCTCCTTTCTACAGTGTCTGAATGAACTCAGTCCCTCTCCTTTCTACAGTGTCTGAATGAACTCAGTCCCTCTCCTTTCTACAGTGTGTTGTGAATGAACTCAGTCCCTCTCCTTTCTACAGTGTGTTGTGAATGAACTCAGTCCCTCTCCTTTCTACAGTGTGTTGTGAATGAACTCAGTCCCTCTCCTTTCTCCAGTGTGTTGTGAATGAACTCAGTCCCTCTCCTTTCTCCAGTGTGTTGTGAATGAACTCAGTCCCTCTCCTTTCTCCAGTGTGTTGTGAATGAACTCAGTCCCACTCCTTTCTCCAGTGTGTTGTGAATGAACTCAGTCCCTCTCCTCTCTCCTTTCTCCAGTGTTGTGAATGAACTCAGTCCCACTCCTTTCTCCAGTGTGTTGTGAATGAACTCAGTCCCTCTCCTCTCCTCTCTCCTGTCTACAGTGTGTTGTGAATGAACTCAGTCCCTCTCCTCTCTCCTTTCTCCAGTGTGTTGTGAATGAACTCAGTCCCACTCCTTTCTCCAGTGTGTTGTGAATGAACTCAGTCCCTCTCCTCTCTCCTTTCTCCAGTGTGTTGTGAATGAACTCAGTCCCACTCCTTTCTCCAGTGTGTTGTGAATGAACTCAGTCCCACTCCTTTCTCCAGTGTGTTGTGAATGAACTCAGTCCCACTCCTTTCTCCAGTGTGTTGTGAATGAACTCATGTCTCTAAATGAAGAGCGTTGTGTGTCTGACCTCTGTTTTCTCTCCTCTCTACAGCTTCCTGCCCTTCGAGGCCATCGTTTGTATGTACAGGTTCCTGGGTGCTGATAAGTGTATGTATCCCTTCCTGGCCCAGAGGAAGGAGCTGATGAACAACAACGAGGCTAAGGGGGACATCTAGGGGGCGCTGTTGCCGCATGGTGGGGTGGGGCCCATAACCCTAGAGGCACAAGGATAAGACCACTGAGGGTGTGAGGAGGAAGAAGATTTAAAAAGACTGAATCTAGACTGGTGAACTTGCATTGAGCAGATACAAAGGTCCTCTGAAACGATGCCAGCTGTGTACTACACAAAGGATTTTTATTTCTCTTTGTTTTTTTTCATGTTGTCTTTTTATTTTTAATGTTTTTTTCTTCTAAGGTTTGTTTAAGGACCATCTATATACTGTGTCAATAGTTTTTGTTTTTTTAATCATATGAAAAAAAAAAGTATTAACTATTTACGTAATGTAGTCACCAACTTTTTATTTAGTATCTTTGTGGAAATATACAGTATGTTACTGTACAGTAAAATCTTGTCACTTTTCAGTTTCTCTTTTATTTGTAGACATGCACTGTAATACTGCCTTTCTCTGCACGGCCGAGTCTCTGTGGAAACGGTTTAAACTGGGCATTTCATCACCCAGACCGACATGCAAAATACATTTACACACGTACATGTTATTCAATCATTGCATCAACACAGCTCACGTTTCTCAGCGAGCGTCTGGGTAGCCAGGTGCTGAAATTAGAATGGCAAGTCCCGCCTCTCCCATCTCCTCATTGGTTGTTAGGAGCATATACCCACGTGGGTGATTGAAAGATGAACTGAGGTGCACACACTCCAGTCCAGTGGGTGGTGGTAATGCACCTTAAAGTTGGTTGCCATCCACCCATGTAAACTCCACAGAAGAAGAAGCATGAAGGAGGAGAGATTACTAGAAACTAACTCGGTTGACCCTTTTATCTGTGGATTAATTGTAGGAGTAGAAGGACCTTGTTGCATTTCAGGTAAAATAACCCAATGTTTATATCCCTGGACAAATTAGCTAACAACAGAAAGCGAGCTAGCGAGCTAGCTAAATTGACATACACCTGTCCACAAATTAATATAGTTGGTTCAGAGTTTGTTTTGATATTTCCACTGGTCAGGTGTAGGTGGACAAAGTCAGCATGCGCGCAAGCAGTCTGGTCAACATGTTAGGGTTGCATATTTCTGGTCATTTTCAGAAAATTCTGGTTAAAAGACCCAGAATCAAGATGGGGTGGGGCAGGAAATCCTGAATCCTCCAACCAGAATTTCTGGACAACCTGGTGATTTTGGGAAACACTACCCAGCAACCCCTGCGGCTCAGTCTAACCAATCATGATGCTCCAAATAGTTATTCAGAGGTTCCGTTTATGTATTTTAATTCCTTCATATCATATGAAGATCTTCCGGTTTATTCCATCTATTTCAAACAGTTCAAATGGGTTGTACCTACCGGCCATTGAATCTATCCGCCAAATGGGTTGTACCTACCGGCCATTGAATCTATCCGCCAAATGGGTTGTACCTACCGGCCATTGAATCTATCCGCCAAATGGGTTGTACCTACCGGCCATTGAATCTATCCGCCAAATGTCTCGTTAATTTAATGTGACTTGGCTTCAGCAGTCGACTTACGATCTTTATCCCACTTCTGACTTATTGATGGCCGTATCAATCACCACATCGTAAGACGTGTACACTGCCGTTCAAAAGTTTGGGGTCACTTAGAAATGTCCTTGTTTTCCATAAAAACATACATGAAATGAGTTGCAAAATGAAATAGGAAAAATAGTCAAAACGTTAACAAGGTTATAAATAATGATTTTTTTCCCTTGAAATAATAATTGTGTCCTCTTTGACAAACTTTGCTTTTGTTAGAAGGATTCTCCGTTTGCAGCAATTATAGCCTTGCAGACTTTTGGCGTTCTAGTTGTAAATGTTTTTGAGGTAATCTGAAGAGATTTCACCCCATGCTTCCTGAAGCACCTCCCACCCGTTGGATTGGCTTGATGGGCACTTCTTACGTACCAAACGGTCAAGCTGCTCCCACAACAGCTCAATAGGGTTGAGATCCGGTGACTGCTGGCCACTCCATTAGAGACAGCTGGTATTCTGACTGCTTCTTCCCTAAATAGTTCTTGCATAGTTTGGCGCTGTGCTTTGGGTCATTGTCCTGTTGTAGAAGGAAATTGGCTCCAATTAAGCGCCGTCCACAGGGCATGTCATGGCGTTGCAAAATGGAGTGATATCCTTCCTTCTTCAATATCCCCTTTACCCTGAACAAATCTCCCACTTTACCACCACCAAAGCACCCCGAGACCATCACATTGCCTCCACCATGCTTGACAGATCTCATAAATGTTCTTCTTTATGATCCGAATACCTCAAACTTAGACTCGTCTGTCCATAACATAACTTAGACTTTTCTCCCCAATCTTTCTCTGTCCAGTGTCTGTGTTCTTTTGCCCATCTTAATATTTTATTTTTATTGGCCAGTCTGAGATATGGCTTTTTCTTTGCAACTCTGCCTAAAAGGCCAGCATCCCGGAGTCGCCTCCTCACTGTTGCAGTGCAGTGTTTTGGGGGTACTATTTAATGAAGCTGCCAGTTGAGGACTTGTGAGCCGGCCGTTTCTCAAACTAGACACTCTAATGTACTTGTCCTCTTGCTCAGTTGTGCACCGGGGCCTCCCAGTCCTCTTTCTATTCTGGTTAGAGCCAGTTCTGTGAAGGGAGTAGTACACAGTGTTGTATGAGATCTTCAGATTCTTGGCAATTTCTCACATGGAATAGCCTTCATTTCTCAGAACAAGAATAGACTAAAAAATGTCAGAAGAAAGTTCTTTGTTTCTGGCCATTTTGAGCCTGTAATCGAACCCACAAATGCTGATGCTCCAGATACTCAACTAATCTAGGTATTTCTAATGATCAATTAGCCTTTTAAAATGCTACACTTGGTTTAGCTAACACAATGTGCCATTGGAACACAGGAGTTATGGTTGCTGATAATGGGCCTCTGTACGTCTATGTAGATATTCCATTGGAACACAGGAGTGATGGTTGCTGATAATGGGCCTCTGTAGCCTATGTAGATATTCCATTGGAACAGAGGAGTGATGGTTGCTGATAATGGGCCTCTGTACGTCTATGTAGATATTCCATTGGAACACAGGAGTGATGGTTGCTGATAATGGGCCTCTGTACGTCTATGTAGATATTCCATTGGAACACAGGAGTGATGGTTGCTGATAATGGGCCTCTGTACGTCTATGTAGATATTCAATTAAAAATCAGCAGTTTCCAGCTACAATAGTCATTTACAACATTAACAATGTCTACACTGTATTTCTTATCAATTTGATGTTATTTTAATGGACAAAAAAAAGTGTTTTTCTTTCAAAAACAAGGACATTTCTCAGTGACCTCAAACCTTTGAACGGTAGTATATAGTATAGGTAGTATATAGTATAGGTAGTATATAGTATAGGTAGTATAATCCCAATGAACAGCCCTTTTGTCTGTCAGTGTGTGAGGAGGAACTATACTACTACTACTGTCTGGTCTGTTTTCACGTCTTCACTCAGTACGTTCAGTAGTCTGTCTCTCTCTGTCTCTGTCTGTCTGTCTGTCTCTCTCTCTCTCTGTCTGTCTGTCTCTCTGTCTGTCTGTCTCTCTCTCTCTCTCTCGCTCTCTCTCTCTCTCTCTCTCTCTGTCTGTCTCTCTCTCCAATGTCCTCCACCATTTGCATAAAGTGACAGTGAAAATGAAAACATTGGTTGATCTGTTTTGGGAATAGAGTACCATGACTGCCGCTAGGTTTAGAAATTTCTGGTAACTTTCCCTAAAATCCCAAGATTTTCAAGAAATTCTGTTTTTAAAAAAAAAAAGATTTTCTGATTTTAAAAAGACTGTAAACCAGAATCGTCCAACTTGGGGAAAGTTAATGTCCTCCATAGTTTTTTTTGCTGCTTGTATATTTGATAAACTTTTAGGCGGGAGGAGCAGGACTGCAGAGTTTTATGACTCGTTGAAATACATTCCAATAGGCGTCATTCCTCCAGTGATGAGCCTAACTTCTCTACCTCTTCATTTGCCATTCATTGACAGTAATGACACAAGCCTCATGTTGTAATTCTTTCTTTAAAAACTGCTCTTTTTTTAAGCAGATTGTGGTTCTGATGTTTTTTTTTTGTTGTCTTTTAACTAACTTAAAAATGAATAAAGTGATTTTAGATTATTTGATTATTACGTGGTGTGTCTGTCTCCTCTTTAATTAAGCCGGTATTCAAAAAGAGACTCAGAGTGCTGATCTGGGATCAGTTGTGTCTTTCAGATCATAACACAAAATATAACATGGGATGCTGGGGACTGATAAGCACTCCTAGACTGAAACAGACCCTGTCCTGATTTCTTAGCTGGGACAGTGAACACAATGGATTCTACACACACAAGACACGATTGATAGTAATAGATTGCACTATATATGGTGTTTTTTTCAACAAGGTCTGAAACCACGTTACATTGTAAATGGAGAAATTCCCCTCACGTGACATTACCTTGTGCTGTAAGCACTGTCTGCTTCCACAATGACTGATAGAGCAGGTCAAAAAGGAGATGTGATGAAGCCCAGAAGGATGTGATTGAACATAATGTGTGTGTGTGTGTGTGTGTGTGTACTGTCAATACATTGCAGGATGGATGTGTGTATTCTCAGATCTCATGGGTCTAAACCTGTTTCCATTACATCACTCAGAATGTTACCACGAGCTGTCAACAACCCACCAATAGAATATCACCATCTACCCACCAATAGAATATCACCATCTACCCACCAATAGAATATCACCATCTACCCACCAATAGAATATCACCACCTACTGACCCCACCAATAGAATATCACCATCTACTGACCCCACCAATAGAATATCACCATCTACTGACCCCACCAATAGAATATCACCATCTACTGACCCCACCAATAGAATATCACCATCTACTGACCCCACCAATAGAATATCACCATCTACTGACCCCACCAATAGAATATCACCACCTACTGACCCCACCAATAGAATATCACCACCTACTGACCCCACCAATAGAATATCACCATCTACTGACCCCACCAATAGAATATCACCATCTACTGACCCCACCAATAGAATATCACCACCTACTGACCCCACCAATAGAATATCACCATCTACTGACCCCACCAATAGAATATCACCATCTACTGACCCCACCAATAGAATATCACCATCTACCCACCAATAGAATATCACCATCTACTGACCAATAGAATATCACCATCTACCCACCAATAGAATATCACCATCTACTGACCCCACCAATAGAATATCACCATCTACTGACCCCACCAATAGAATATCACCATCTACTGACCCCACCAATAGAATATCACCATCTACTGACCCCACCAATAGAATATCACCATCTACTGACCCCACCAATAGAATATCACCATCTACTGACCCCACCAATAGAATATCACCACCTACCCACCAATAGAATATCACCATCTACTGACCCCACCAATAGAATATCACCATCTACTGACCCCACCAATAGAATATCACCATCTACTGACCCCACCAATAGAATATCACCATCTACTGACCCCACCAATAGAATATCATCATCTACCCACCAATAGAATATCACCATCTACTGACCAATAGAATATCACCATCTACCCACCAATAGAATATCACCATCTACTGACCCCACCAATAGAATATCACCATCTACTGACCCCACCAATAGAATATAACCATCTACTGACCCCACCAATAGAATATCACCACCTACTGACCCCACCAATAGAATATCATCATCTACCCACCAATAGAATATCACCATCTACTGACCCCACCAATAGAATATAACCATCTACTGACCAATAGAATATCACCATCTACCCACCAATAGAATATCACCATCTACCCACCAATAGAATATCACCATCTACTGACCCCACCAATAGAATATCACCATCTACTGACCCCACCTATAGAATATCACCATCTACTGACCCCACCAATAGAATATCACCATCTACTGACCCCACCAATAGAATATCACCATCTACTGACCAATAGAATATCACCATCTACCCACCAATAGAATATCACCATCTACTGACCCCACCAATAGAATATCACCATCTACTGACCCCACCAATAGAATATCACCATCTACTGACCCCACCAATAGAATATCACCATCTACTGACCCCACCAATAGAATATAACCATCTACTGACCCCACCAATAGAATATCACCATCTACTGACCCCACCAATAGAATATCACCATCTACTGACCCCACCAATAGAATATCACCATCTACTGACCCCACCAATAGAATATCACCATCTACTGACCCCACCAATAGAATATCACCATCTACTGACCCCACCAATAGAATATCACCATCTACTGACCCCACCAATAGAATATCACCATCTACTGACCCCACCAATAGAATATCACCATCTACTGACCCCACCAATAGAATATCACCATCTACTGACCCCACCAATAGAATATCACCATCTACTGACCCCACCAATAGAATATCACCATCTACTGACCCCACCAATAGAACATCACCATCTACTGACCCCACCAATAGAATATCACCACCTACTGACCCCACCAATAGAATATCACCATCTACTGACCCCACCAATAGAATATCACCATCTACTGACCCCACCAATAGAATATCACCATCTACTGACCCCACCAATAGAATATCACCATCTACTGACCCCACCAATAGAACATCACCATCTACTGACCCCACCAATAGAATATCACCACCTACTGACCCCACCAATAGAATATCACCATCTACTGACCCCACCAATAGAATGTCACCATCTACTGACCCCACCAATAGAATATCACCACCTACTGACCCCACCAATAGAATATCACCACATGTCAGAACACAACAGCAGGTCAACTGCTCTGACAAATAAGTGCAGATGATGGTAGTGTCTCAATTTGTGCTCTATTCCTTATAATGTGCACTACCTGGTCAAAGGAGGTGCGCTATTAGGGAATAGTGTGTCAGTTGGGATGCAAACAATGTGTAATAACACCTACATTAATAATGAAAACATGTGTATCAGACGTTACATGCACTAGGGAGCTCTGCCTAAACAAATTGTAGCTTCTAAACACTGAGGGGGAAGTTTCCCTTTCAAACTGTCTCTCACTTCTTCTTTTCTTACTATGTACCACCCTCGCATTCCTCCCCTCCTCCTACCTCCCCTCCTTCTTCCTCCCCTTCTCATACCTCCCCTCCTTCTTCCTCCCCTCTTCCTATCTCCCCTCCTTCTTCCTCCCCTTCTCCTACCTCCCCTCCTTCTTCCTCCCCTCTTCCTATCTCCCCTCCTTCTTCCTCCCCTTCTCCTACCTCCCCTCCTTCTTCCTCCCCTCTTCCTATCTCCCCTCCTTCTTCCTCCCCTTCTCCTATCTCCCCTCCTTCTTCCTCCCCTTCTCCTATCTCCCCTCCTTCTTCCTCCCCTTCTCCTACCTCCCTCCTATTGTTCCTCCCCTTCTCCTTCCTCCCCTCCTTCTTCCTCCCCTCCTATTCTTCCTCCCCTTCTCCTATCTCCCCTCCTTCTTCCTCCCCTTCTCCTACCTCCCCTCCTATTCTTCCTCCCCTTCTCCTTCCTCCCCTCCTTCTTCCTCCCCTTCTCCTACCTCCCACCCTCTTCCTCCCCTTCTCCTATCTCCCCTCCTATTCTTCCTCCCCTTCTCCTATCTCCCCTCCTTCTTCCTCCCATTCTCCTACCTCCCCTCCTATTCTTCCTCCCTTTCTCCTACCCCCTCCTATTCTTCCTCCCCTTCTCCTATCTCCCCTCCTTCTTCCTCCCCTTCTCCTATCTCCCTCCTATTCTTCCTCCCCTCCTTCTTCCTCCCCTCCTTCTTCCTCCCCTTCTCCTACCTCCCTTCCTCCCCTCCTTCTTCCTCCCCTTCTCCTATCTCCCCTTCTCCTACCTCCCCCCCTCCTTCTTCCTCCCCTTCTCCTATCTCCCCTCCTATTCTTCCTCCCCTTCTCCTATCTCCCTCCTCCTTCCTCCCCTTCTCCTATCTCCCCTCCTATTCTTCCTCCCCTTCTCCTACCTCCCCTCCTTCTTCCTCCCCTTCTCCTTCCTCCCCTTCTCCTACCTCCCCCTCTTCCTCCCCTTCTCCTATCTCCCCTCCTATTCTTCCTCCCCTTCTCCTTCCTCCCCTTCTCCTACCTCCCCTTCTCCTACCTCCCCTCCTCCTTCCTCCCCTTCTCCTACCTCCCCTCCTCCTCCCTCCCCTCCTTCTTCCTCCCCTTCTCCTACCTCCCTTCCTCCCCTTCTCCTATCTCCCCTCCTATTCTTCCTCCCCTTCTCCTACCTCCCTTCCTCCTATCTCCCCTCCTATTCTTCCTCCCCTTCTCCTACCTCCCCTCCTTCTTCCTCCCCTTCTCCTATCTCCCCTCCTTCTTCCTCCCCTTCTCCTACCTCCCCCTCTTCCTCCCCTTCTCCTACCTCCCCCTCTTCCTCCCCTTCTCCTCCCTCCCCTCCTTCTTCCTCCCCTTCTCCTACCTCCCCCCTCTTCCTCCCCTTCTCCTACCTCCCCTCCTTCTTCCTCCCCTCCTTCTTCCTCCCCTTCTCCTACCTCCCCCCCTCTTCCTCCCCTTCTCCTACCTCCCCTCCTATTCTTCCTCCTCTCCTTATCACTCCCCTGGTCCTTTTTCGTATCCCTCCCCTCTTCCTTCCATAAGGCCGTTCATGGATGTCATTGTCCTCCCATGTTGTTGCCACATCACGTGACTCATACACATAGATATGGGTGTTGGCTACAGGAGCTGCTGTTGTGTCTTTGTGTCCTAATACAGTAACCTCCCACCCCCATACAGTATATGTGACTGTACAAGACAATCAAGTCCTCGGGTGAGTCAGAGAGACTGATCGGATCCAGAGCCGTACAGCGTTGTCGTCTGCGGTATATGTATCGTGATGCAGTAACCTCCCGCCCCCCCATACAGTATATGTGACTGTACAAGACAATCAAGTCCTACTCCTCGGTGAGTCAGAGTGACTGCTGACTGATCTGATCCAGCCCCATGTCATTATTGATACAAAGTATTCCTTTCAAACTGTTGATGTACTCACTCACACACTCCTTCCATTCTTACTAGCACCCTCCTATTCATCCCCTCTTCTTGTCCTCCCCTCCTATTCATCCCCTCTTCTGTCCTCCCCTCCTATTCATCCCCTCTTCTGTCCTCCCGTCCTATTCATCCCCTCCTCCTATTCTTCTGTTCTTTCTCCCCTCCTTCCTATTCATCCCCTATCACGCCCTGACCTTAGAGAGCCTTTTTATGTCTCTATTTGGTTTGGTCAAGGTGTGATTTGGGTTGGGCATTCTATGTTTTGTTTTTCTATGATTTTGTATTTCTATGTTTTGGCCGGGTATGGTTCTCAATCAGGGACAGCTGGCTATCGTTGTCTCTGATTGGGAACCATACATAGGTAGCCCTTTTCCCCTTCTCTCTGTGTGGAAAGTTAACTTTGTTTAATGTACATAGCCCTTAAGCGTCACGGTTGTGGTGTATCGGTTATTGTTTTGTTGCCATCATGATAAATAAAATGAATATGTCCGCTCACCGCGCTGCGCTTTGGTCCAGTTCTTTATGTCCGCTCACCGCGCTGCGCTTTGGTCCAGTTCTTTATGTACGCTCACCGCGCTGCGCTTTGGTCCAGTTCTTTCAATGGCTGTGACATCCCCTCCCTCAGAGCTGTACTGTAGCGGTTAGTAGCTAGCTGTAGTCAATACTGTAGTCTCTACAGCTGTAGCGGTTAGTAGCTAGCTGTAGTCAATACTGTAGTCTCTACAGCTGTAGCGGTTAGTAGCTAGCTGTAGTCAATACTGTAGTCTCTACAGCTGTAGCGGTTAGTAGCTAGCTGTAGTCAATACTGTAGTCTCTACAGCTGTAGCTGTTGGTAGCTGTAGTTAATACTGTAGTCTCTACAGCTGTAGCTGTTGGTAGCTAGCTGTAGTCAATACTGTAGTCTCTACAGCTGTAGCTGTTGGTAGCTAGCTGTAGTCAATACTGTAGCCTCTACAGCTGTAGCTACTATAGCACCACCACCTAGCTAGCTACTGCAACACCACCACCTAGCTAGCTACTGCAGCACCACCACCTAGCTAGCTACTGCAGCACCACCACCACCTAGCTACTACAGCACCACCACCATCTAGCTACAGCACCACCTCCACCTAGCTAACTACTGCAGCACCACCACCTAGCTAGCTTCTGCAGCACCACCACCATCTAGCTACTGCAGCACCACCACCTAGCTAACTACTGCAGCACCACCACCTAGCTAGCTACTGCAGCACCACCACCTAGCTAGCTACTGCAGCACCACCACCACCTAGCTACTACAGCACCACCACCATCTAGCTCCTGCACCATCTCCACCTAGCTAACTACTACAGCACCACCACCTAGCTAGCTACTGCAGCACCACCACCTAGCTAGCTACTGCACCACCATCTAGCTAGCTACTGCACCACCATCTAGCTAGCTACTGCAGCACCACCACCTAGCTAGCTACTGCAGCACCACCACCACCTAGCTACTACAGCACCACCACCATCTAGCTACAGCACCACCTCCACCTAGCTAGCTACTGCAGCACCACCACCTAGCTAGCTACTGCAGCACCACCACCACCTAGCTACTACAGCACCACCACCATCTAGCTACAGAACCATCTCCACCTAGCTAGCTCCTGCACCATCTCCACCTAGCTAACTACTGTGTGTTTGTGTTCTGTGTATAAAGAGTCACCCCAAAGCCAAACATGGGCAAAACGGGACCACAGTGACCGCAGCCTTTTGTTCCATCCCAGCACTAACACACTTGATTAAAACATCAAATGTAAGTTCTTCCTCCCTAACCTGGAGCCAAAACTATCTGGCCAGGAGAGGAAGTTACAGATCTGCTGAGAATTCACATGGACTAAAAAAAGCTAAACAAACCATTGGCTTGATATCTATTCTAATCTCTCATCAACGTTCATTCATCAACGTCTGTAGGATTCCTTTCTCTTCCTTAACCCCCCGTTAACGTGGCAGTCATTTAGATGGTTTTAATTAAGCAGGTTGATAACACATCATTCAAAGGGAAAAATCAATGGCGCTGGCATTTGTTTCCACGTGGTCAAGGACAGGCTCAAACAGTATCGATGATTTGATTCTATTTACGTCAGGGGATGTTCCCTACTTGGCTTCCCGTGTTGGAGGGACGGAGCGGGGCAATTCATCCTAGGAGTCGGCCTTTAACTCTGGCTGTCACTACTCACTACCTGGATGGAAGAGAGAAGATGGCTCTTCTGTGAGAGATGGGGCTAGATGGCTCTAATGTGTGAGAACAGGAGAGATGGGACTAGATGGCTCTAATGTGTGAGAACAGGAGAGATGGGGCTAGATGGCTCTAATGTGTGAGAACAGGAGAGATGGGGCTAGATGGCTCTAATGTGTGAGAACAGGAGAGATGGGACTAGATGGCTCTAATGTGTGAGAACAGGAGAGGAGAGATGGGACTAGATGGCTCTAATGTGTGAGAACAGGAGAGATGGAACTAGATGGGTCTAATGTGAGAGAACAGGAGAGATGGGACTAGATGGCTCTAATGTGTGAGGAGAGGAGAGATGGGACTAGATGGCTCTAATGTGTGAGAACAGGAGAGATGGAACTAGATGGCTCTAATGTGAGAGAAGAGGAGAGGAGAGATGGGACTAGATGGCTCTAATGTGTGAGAACAGGAGAGGAGAGATGGAACTAGATGGCTCTAATGTGTGAGAACAGGAGAGATGGAACTAGATGGCTCTAATGTGAGAGAAGAGGAGAGGAGAGATGGGACTAGATGGCTCTAATGTGTGAGAACAGGAGAGGAGAGATGGAACTAGATGGCTCTAATGTGTGAGGACAGGAGAGGAGAGATGGAACTAGATGGCTCTAATGTGTGAGAACAGGAGAGGAGAGATGGGACTAGATGGCTCTAATGTGTGAGGAGAGGAGAGATGGGACTAGATGGCTCTAATGTGTGAGAACAGGAGAGGAGAGATGGGACTAGATGGCTCTAATGTGAGAACAGGAGAGGAGAGATGGAACTAGATGGCTCTAATGTGTGAGGAGAGGAGAGATGGGACTAGATGGCTCTAATGTGTGAGAACAGGAGAGGAGAGATGGAACTAGATGGCTCTAATGTGTGAGGACAGGAGAGGAGAGATGGGACTAGATGGCTCTAATGTGTGAGAACAGGAGAGGAGAGATGGGACTAGATGGCTCTAATGTGTGAGGAGAGGAGAGATGGGACTAGATGGCTCTAATGTCTGAGAACAGGAGAGGAGAGATGGGACTAGATGGCTCTAATGTGTGAGAACAGGAGAGATGGGACTAGATGGCTCTAATGTGTGAGAACAGGAGAGATGGAACTAGATATCTCTAATGTGAGAGAACAGGAGAGATGGAACTAGATGGCTCTAATGTGAGAGAACAGGAGAGATGGAACTAGATGGCTCTAATGTGTGAGAACAGAAGAGGAGAGATGGGACTAGATGGCTCTAATGTGTGAGAACAGGAGAGATGGAATCTAGGATCAGGTCCTCCTCTCTCCATGTAATCTGATTCATTATGGTCAAGGATCAGGTCCTCCTCTCTCCATGTAATCTGATTCATTATGGTCAAGGATCAGGTCCTCCTCTCTCCATGTAATCTGATTCATTATGGTCAAGGATCAGGTCCTCCTCTCTCCATGTAATCTGATTCATTATGATCTAGGATCAGGTCCTCCTCTCTCCATGTAATCTGATTCATTATGATCTAGGATCAGGTCCTCCTCTCTCCATGTAATCTGATTCATTATGATCTAGGATCAGGTCCTCCTCTCTCCATGTAATCTGATTCATTATGATCTAGGATCAGGTCCTCCTCTCTCCATGTAATCTGATTCATTATGGTCAAGGATCAGGTCCTCCTCTCTCCATGTAATCTGATTCATTATGATCTAGGATCAGGTCCTCCTCCTCCTCTCCATGTAATCTGATTCATTATGGTCAAGGATCAGGTCCTCCTCTCTCCATGTAATCTGATTCATTATGGTCAAGGATCAGGTCCTCCTCTCTCCATGTAATCTGATTCATTATGATCTAGGATCAGGTCCTCCTCTCTCCATGTAATCTGATTCATTATGATCTAGGATCAGGTCCCCCCTCTCCATGTAATCTGATTCATTATGATCTAGGATCAGGTCCTCCTCTCTCCATGTAATCTGATTCATTATGATCTAAAAGGCTAAACTGATCCAAGATCAGCATTCCTATTCTGAGATGCTTTGTGAATTGGTCTAAAATACAGTTTTTATATTGAACCTTTATTTAACTAGGCAAGTCAGTTAAATAACAAATTCTTATTTACAATGACAACCTACCTCGGGCAAAACCCTAACCCGGACGAAGCTGGGCCAATTGCTACATTGTCAAGTTGTGTTTGATAGTGTCTAAGAGGGTTGTGCACTATAGGGGGTAATAGGATTCCATTTGAGACCAGAGACACGTGAAGAGACCAGAGACATGTGAAGAGACCCGAGACCAGAGACCAGAGACCAGAGACCAGAGACCAGAGACCAGAGACATGTGAAGAGACCAGAGACCAGAGACCAGAGACCAGAGACATGTGAAGAGACCAGAGACCAGAGACATGTGAAGAGACCCGAGACCAGAGACCAGAGACACGTGAAGAGACCAGAGACCAGAGACATGTGAAGAGACCCGAGACACGTGAAGAGACCAGAGACATGTGAAGAGACCAGAGACACGTGAAGAGACCAGAGACCAGAGACCAGAGACCAGAGACATGTGAAGAGACCAGAGACCAGAGACATGAAGAGACCAGAGACCAGAGACCAGAGACCAGAGACCAGAGACATGTGAAGAGACCAGAGACCAGAGACACGTGAAGAGACCAGAGACCAGAGACATGTGAAGAGACCAGAGACCAGAGACCAGAGACCAGAGACCAGAGACCAGAGACATGTGAAGAGACCAGAGACCAGAGACACGTGAAGAGACCAGAGACCAGAGACATGTGAAGAGACCAGAGACCAGAGACATGTGAAGAGACCAGAGACCAGAGACATGTGAAGAGACCAGAGACCAGAGACATGTGAAGAGACCAGAGACCAGAGACATGTGAAGAGACCAGAGACCAGAGACATGTGAAGAGACCAGAGACCAGAGACACGTGAAGAGACCAGAGACCAGAGACCAGAGACCAGAGACACGTGAAGAGACCAGAGACCAGAGACATGTGAAGAGACCAGAGACCAGAGACCAGAGACCAGAGACCAGAGACACGTGAAGAGACCAGACCAGAGACCAGAGACCAGAGACATGTGAAGAGACCAGAGACATGTGAAGAGACCAGAGACCAGAGACACGTGAAGAGACCAGAGACCAGAGACCAGAGACCAGAGACACGTGAAGAGACCAGAGACATGTGAAGAGACCAGAGACCAGAGACACGTGAAGAGACCAGAGACATGTGAAGAGGCCAGAGACCAGAGACATGTGAAGAGACCAGAGACCAGAGACACGTGAAGAGACCAGAGACCAGAGACATGTGAAGAGACCAGAGACACGTGAAGAGACCAGAGACCAGAGACACGTGAAGAGACCAGAGACACGTGAAGAGACCAGAGACCAGAGACCAGAGACCAGAGACCAGAGACATGTGAAGAGACCAGAGACCAGAGACATGTGAAGAGACCAGAGACCAGAGACACGTGAAGAGACCAGAGACCAGAGACACGTGAAGAGACCAGAGACACGTGAAGAGACCAGAGACCAGAGACCAGAGACCAGAGACATGTGAAGAGACCAGAGACCAGAGACACGTGAAGAGACCAGAGACCAGAGACCAGAGACCAGAGACCCGAGACATGTGAAGTGTTACAGATGTAGGACTAAGATAAACATTCATCCAAACAGCATTTGAATCTTTTTATAACGTTAAAACTGTACAGGGACGACAGCACTTCTACAGTAACGTTGATTTAACGTGTCCCTGTAAAACTACCTGTACTAAAGTAAAGATAAACACCTTGAAAGATTTCCCCCGTGTTACTAGATAGAGACACACAGCATGGGATGTAAGTTATGAATGGGGCGGCAGGGTAGCCTAGTGGTTAGAGCATTGGACTAGTAACCGGAAGGTTGCAAGTTCAAACCCCCGAGCTGAAATCTGTTGTTCTGCCTCTGAACAGGCAGTTAACCCACTAGGCTGTCATTGAATTTGTTCTTAACAGACTTAACAGACTTGCCTAGTTAAATAAAGGTAAAATAAAAAAAACACAGGAAGTAGACCGACATCATGTGAAGTGTTATACTACATGAAAACCAGAAGAAGAAACAACTTCCTCTAACATTCCTCCAACCTAGCATTTAAATCACACAATGACAGAGTTCCCATGTTACTAGACAGGAAGTAGACCCACATCATGTGAAGTGTTATACTACATGAAAACCAGAAGAAGAAACAACTTCCTCTAACATTCCTCCAACCTAGCATTTAAATCACACAATGACAGTTTTCCCATGTCACTAAACAAGAGACAGGCAGATATCACAACTCCCACTGGGCCACAGTGAACCGATACTTTAATCAACGTAGACATGTTTGATAGTGTACTATATATAGGGAATATGGCTCTGGTCTAAAGTAGTGCACTATATATAGGGAATATGGCTCTGGTCTAAAGTAGTGCACTATATATAGGGAATATGGCTCTGGTCTAAAGTAGTGCACTATATAGGGAATAGGGTGTCATAGGGCTCTGGTCTAAAGTAGTGCACTATATAGGGAATAGGGTGCCATAGGGCTCTGGTCTAAAGTAGTGCACTATATAGGGAATAGGGTGCCATAGGGCTCTGGTCTAAAGTAGTGCACTATATAGGGAATAGGGTGCCATAGGGCTCTGGTCTAAAGTAGTGCACTATATATAGGGTGTCATAGGGCTCTGGTCTAAAGTAGTGCACTATATATAGGGTGTCATAGGGCTCTGGTCTAAAGTAGTGCACTATATATAGGGAATAGGGTGCCATAGGGCTCTGGTCTAAAGTAGTGCACTATATATAGGGAATAGGGTTCCCTTTGGGATGTGGGACTTGTATTGCAGGGAGACTGAGTTTCCTTCCCAAACTGGGAACATTCCCACTGAGGAGAAGGAAACCCTTTAGGAATGCCATGCTAGATAATATGCAAATCATTTTGTCTCGCTGCCTTTTGAGTTCCCTGAACTTCAGAATGTACACTCACCTCTTCATTAATGATTCACCAATGAGATTCTTTAAATAGCTCTGGGGGGGGTGGAGATTTCCACATAAGGTTCTGTATTTAGATATGGGGGTGGAACCGTAAATACTACGATCAAACATTCTAGTTCTATGAGTGGAACATACACTCCCTGACATAGTTATTTGGACAGTGAAGAAAAATATTTTGCATTTGGCTCAATACTCCAGCATTTTGGATTTGAGATCAAATGTTGCTAACCTCTCACCATTACCA
Organism: Oncorhynchus nerka; assembly: GCF_034236695.1. NCBI lineage: Eukaryota > Metazoa > Chordata > Actinopteri > Salmoniformes > Salmonidae > Oncorhynchus > Oncorhynchus nerka. The sequence goes on along the minus strand of NC_088401.1, from coordinate 5,684,813 downwards.
ATAACAGGGATGGTTAGCGTTTTGTGGGCGGGTCGTTTTGTGCTTCTTTCTCACTCATCATTATTCACGATTCATTTGTGATTATACATAATCACAGTAGCATCCATGTGAATGTAGAAGTGTTAAGAAACATATTCTATTCTTATTTACGATAAAAGTGACTCCAAAAATGACACAATACATGATTTACATTTCATTTCTATTGGGCACAAAATAATCTAAAACACAACAAAAAACAAAGATGCAAATGAAGAATATCAGATTACATCCTCAGCATATGTTCCTTACGGTAGATAAAAACAAAGTTTAAAACAAAAAAATATACAGTATATATATTCCAGATTTTTAATTTTTTTAAAATATCCACATCGATGTTACAATTTTAACTGTTGCAGAAAGAAAATAAGCTTGAACCTTTGAAGGTTGAGAGAATATTGTGTTTGGCCGAGATTCAATCTGATCACGGGTTATAGGATTATGTCTATGAATAACTGATACAAGTAGGGTGGCACAAATACAGTAGCTTTCTCCCCAAAAAATCCCACATTTTCCAGAAATCTTGATTGTTCGATTCTGGATCTACCTATTAACACCCTTGTAATTCCAGGAATCTTTTCAGGAAAACCTGGACATTTTGAGGAAATATTGCAACCCGAGATCCAAGCGATCTCTGAAAAGGGTGAAACCCGGGCTAATCAACGGCTGGATGGTTTCTCCCATTTAGAGATGCTTCACAATGCAGAGATTAAAAGCACCGGGTTGATGCCTTTGCTGGGCGGTTCAATACAACACACACACACACAATGGGTGCAGATGTGACTGACTAAACTGTGGTGCTGGTGATATATTTTCATTAACAGATTCCATTGGACAAGTAGACAGTTCTAGTCACCAAAAGCTATGACATTATCAACTATCATCAACAACATCCTGTCCATTCTAGATTACGGTAGGTGTATTCTAGAACACCTCGTCCATTCCAGAATACTCCGCTACTATACATTCTAGAACGGTGGGCAGCTTCTATGGCAGGCCTCTATGGTTGTTACAGTAAACACTTAGGGGGTGGGGGGGGGCTCTTATGCTTTTAGGTCCTTTACCAACATGGCTGCCAAACTCTCCTCTACCTCTCTGTTGAGAAGAATCCATTCTAGTGATGCTACTGTATGTCTGTGGTGAAGTGGGTCAGGTGTTGTTATAAGAGGGCAGGGGATAATGGGTGACACCTGGAGGTGACGAATCACAAAGACAGGTGAAACAGATCAGGTTGTGACAACAAATCTATCCAACCTATTGGGATTGACCCATATATTAACACATCTATCCAACCTATTGGGATTGACCCATATATTAACACATCTATCCAACCTATTGGGATTGACCCATATATTAACACATCTATCCAACCTATTGGGATTGACCCATATATTAACACATCTATCCAACCTATTGGGATTGACCCATATATTAACACATTTATCCAACCTATTGGGATTGACCCATATATTAACACATTTATCCAACCTATTGGGATTGACCCATATATTAACACATCTATCCAACCTATTGGGATTGACCCATATATTAACACATTTATCCAACCTATTGGGATTGACCCATATATTAACACATCTATCCAACATATTGGAGTTGACCCATATCCTACAATATCTATCCAACCTATTGGAGTAGACCCATATATTAACACATCTATCCAACCTATTGGGATTGACCCATACATTAACACATTTATCCAACCTATTGGGATTGACCCATACATTAACACATTTATCCAACCTATTGGGATTGACCCATATATTAACACATCTATCCAACCTATTGGGATAGACCCATATATTAACACATCTATCCAACCTATTGGAGTAGACCCATATATTAACCCATCTTCCCTTAATGTGAAACAACACATTTAATTTCTTATTCACAGATTTTAATATATATATTTTTTTACATTTATTTAACTAGGCAAGTCAGTTAAGAACAAATTCTTATTTTCAATGACAGCAGGTTAACTGCCTTGTTCAGGGGCAGAACAACAGATTTTACCTCGTCAGCTCAGGGATTTGATCTTGCCACCTTTCGGTTACTAGTCCAATGCTCTATTGTTCTTAATTTGTTTATTTGAATTCCTCGTAAATGATCAGTGAAAAAAAAAAATTGCTTTTTGAAAAATAATATTTTGTTGTTGCATTTAACTTCTGAAAATACTGTTATAGGGGCCATTTCCTTAGTAGGTGATGTCAGAGGTCACCATGTGGGAGAAGTGGGTGCACTGGACGATAGACTAGTTTCCCCACTAGTTGGAGGGCCATTCAAGTGGTAAATTCCCACTTCCCACTTGGTTACGAACGCACCGTGACACCGCCTTCTTCAGTGCCAGATTCACACCTGTGACTCTCATAACGGGGGCGTGTCCACTCCGGGGTCATGTGACGGGCTGTCACTGGTTAAGTAAGAACAGCACGGGGTGAATCATTAATCATTAACCCATTAATGACAGGGCCAGCAAAGATTTAAATTGTGCCACATTTTCGGGACTAAAATCATTATTAAATTATCGTAAAGGTGTAGCCTACCCTATAACCTACTGTGATCACATTACAGAACAAATAGTCGTGGAGGCCTATGTAAATCAATGAAGCTAGCGTTTAACATGCGACTCACATAGACCTCACATAGACCTCACATAGACCTACACATAGACCTGCACATAGACCTCACATAGACCTAAACATAAACCGAATCATAGACCTAAACATAGACCTAAACATAGACCTACACATAGACCTCACGTAGACCTCACATAGACCTACACATAGAAATACACATAGACCTAAACATAGACCTCACATAGACCTAATCATAGACCTAATCATAGACCTAAACATAGACCTCACATAGACCTCACACAGACCTCACACAGACCTCACACAGACCTCACACAGACCTCACATAGACCTCACACAGACCTCACATAGACCTCACATAGACCTCACATAGACCTACAGATAGACCGACACTTAGAACTCCTCACATAGACCTACACATAGACCTACACATAGACCTTCACATTGATCTAATAACCCATAGGCCTATATTGATAGACTATGAGACTATGATGATCCAAGATGGCGTAGCAGTCGAACGTCTTGTCGTGTCGTGTCCCTTGTATATATCGTTTTTTTTAACATATTTTTCTTCGCATATCTTTTAAAACATTTTGTTAAACCTCAACTTCTAAATACTCTCCTGCAACCCGCCTCACCCAATGTAGCTATTTTTTTCAAAAAGTATTTATATCTACTTTGGATCCGGAACCCCTCAACTGAAGCTAGCCAGCTAGCTACCAGCTAGCTACCAGCTATCTGTCAGCAAACCATTGCTAGCGGTCTTCAGCTAACCGGTCATCAGCTAACCTTTAGCTCAGAAAGCTCTCGCTAGTTCGAACAACGCGACTCTAACCAGAGCATAACGGACCTATTATTTTTTTATCCCCGGATTCCCACCGGATTCCCACCGCAAACGGAACATTTTCAGCTGGATTCTTCACAACTAGCTATCTAGCTAACCGCAACCCCGGATGATTACTCCCGGCTAGCGTTTCCACCCACTTAGCTTGAAGCTAGCCCGGCCAGAGCTCCTGTGCTACCACCGAAGCATACTCCTGGGCTACAATATCCGGACCCACGACCGGTCTATCGATGTCACCGCATGAAGAGGAATAAACAGACTCACCCCATCGCGACGTCCCCCAAAGGCTAACTTTCTAGCCCTTGCTATCTCCTTGCTTGCTAATTCGGCCTGCTAACTGCTAGCTTGTTTAGCCCCGGTCCGCTAACTGCTACCTTGTTTAGCCCTGGCCTACTAACTGTTAGCTTGTTAGCACGTCGACGTGCTTGTCGACGTCGACGTGCTTGTCGACGACATCCGATCCTCGTTTGCTAAGTCAAACGACACCGCTGGTTCTGCTCACACTGCCCTACCCTGTGCTCTGACCTCTTTCTCCCCTCTCTCTCCAGATGAAATCTCGCGTCTTGTGACGGCCGGCCGCCCAACAACCTGCCCGCTTGACCCTATCCCCTCCTCTCTTCTCCAGACCATTTCCGGAGACCTTCTCCCTTACCTCACCTCGCTCATCAACTCATCCCTGACCGCTGGCTACGTCCCTTCCGTCTTCAAGAGAGCGAGAGTTGCACCCCTTCTGAAAAAACCTACACTCGATCCCTCCGATGTCAACAACTACAGACCAGTATCCCTTCTTTCTTTTCTCTCCAAAACTCTTGAATGTGCCGTCCTTGGCCAGCTCTCCCGCTATCTCTCTCAGAATGACCTTCTTGATCCAAATCAGTCAGGTTTCAAGACTAGTCATTCAACTGAGACTGCTCTTCTCTGTATCACGGAGGCGCTCCGCACTGCTAAAGCTAACTCTCTCTCCTCTGCTCTCATCCTTCTAGACCTATCGGCTGCCTTCGATACTGTGAACCATCAGATCCTCCTCTCCACCCTCTCCGAGTTGGGCATCTCCGGCGCGGCCCACGCTTGGATTGCGTCCTACCTGACAGGTCGCTCCTACCAGGTGGCGTGGCGAGAATCCGTCTCCACACCACGTGCTCTCACCACTGGTGTGTCCCCAGGCTCTGTTCTAGGCCCTCTCCTATTCTCGCTATACACCAAGTCACTTGGCTCTGTCATAACCTCACATGGTCTCTCCTATCATTGCTATGCAGACGACACACAATTAATCTTCTCCTTTCCCCCTTCTGATGACCAGGTGGCGAATCGCATCTCTGCATGTCTGGCAGACATATCCGTGTGGATGACGGATCACCACCTCAAGCTGAACCTCGGCAAGACGGAGCTGCTCTTCCTCCCGGGAAGGACTGCCCGTTCCATGATCTCGCCATCACGGTTGACAACTCCATTGTGTCCTCCTCCCAGAGCGCTAAGAACCTTGGCGTGATCCTGGACAACACCCTGTCGTTCTCAACTAACATCAAGGCGGTGGCCCGTTCCTGTAGGTTCATGCTCTACAACATCCGCAGAGTACGACCCTGCCTCACACAGGAAGCGGCGCAGGTCCTAATCCAGGCACTTGTCATCTCCCGTCTGGATTACTGCAACTCGCTGTTGGCTGGGCTCCCTGCCTGTGCCATTAAACCCCTACAACTCATCCAGAACGCCGCAGCCCGTCTGGTGTTCAACCTTCCCAAGTTCTCTCACGTCACCCCGCTCCTCCGCTCCCTCCACTGGCTTCCAGTTGAAGCTCGCATCCGCTACAAGACCATGGTGCTTGCCTACGGAGCTGTGAGGGGAACGGCACCTCAGTACCTCCAGGCTCTGATCAGGCCCTACACCCAAACAAGGGCACTGCGTTCATCCACCTCTGGCCTGCTCGCCTCCCTACCACTGAGGAAGTACAGTTCCCGCTCAGCCCAGTCAAAACTGTTCGCTGCTCTGGCCCCCCAATGGTGGAACAAACTCCCTCACGACGCCAGGACAGCGGAGTCAATCACCACCTTCCGGAGACACCTGAAACCCCACCTCTTTATGGAATACCTAGGATAGGATAAAGTAATCCTTCTCACCCCCCTTAAAAGACCTAGATGCACTATTGTAAAGTGGCTGTTCCACTGGATGTCATAAGGTGAAAGCACCAATTTGTAAGTCGCTCTGGATAAGAGCGTCTGCTAAATGACTTAAATGTAAATGTAAATGTAGCACAGGCCTGCTAACCGTCTGAATCGCCGCGTCCCAAACACTCACTGGACCCATATTTACTTTCTATCTCTTTCCGATTTTTTATTTGTTTATACCTTTCGGTAACCTGCCTCACCCAATGTGATACGGAATCGCCATTATTTTTAATTTTTAGAACACACTCAAGAACCTCCAGAAGCTAACCAGCTAACTAGCTACAAGCTATTTAGTCATTGTTAGCCACTGCTAGCAGCTTTTACCTTTTGCACAGCCAGACAGTTTTTTTAACCTGGATAACACTCGCCAGTCCAGCTTCCCTGCCCCATCCACCGCTGCCCCCCTGGACACTGATCACTTGGCTACATAGCTGATGCATGCTAGACTGTCCATTAATCACGGTACTCCATTCTGCTTGTTTATGTTTTATCTGTCGGCCCCAGCCACACTCAGGCTCTGTGTGTAGTTAATCCGACCCTCCCTGCCTAGCCAATGCCATTTTACCTGCTGTTGTTGTGCTAGCTGATTAGCTGTTGTTGTCTCACCTACTGTTTTAGCTACTGTTTTAGCTAGCTCTCCCAATTCAACACCTGTGATTACTGTATGTCTCTCTCAAATGTCAATATGCCTTGTATACTGTTGTTCAGGTTAGTTATCATTGTTTTAGTTTACAATGGAGCCCCTAGTTCCACTCTTCATACCCCTGATACCTCCTTTGTCCCACCTCCCACACATGCGGTGACCTCACCCATTACAACCAGCATGTCCAGAGATACAACCTCTCTCATCATCACCCAGTGCCTGGGCTTACCTCCGCTGTACCCGCACCCCACCATACTCCTGTCTGCGCATTATGCCCTGAATATATTCTACCATGCCCAGAAATCTGCTCCTTTCATTCTCTGTCCCCAACGCTCTAGGCGACCAGTTTTGATAGCCTTTAGCCGCACCCTCATACTACTCCTCCTCTGTTCCGCGGGTGATGTGGAGGTAAACCCAGGCCCTGCATGTCCCCAGGCACTCTCATTTGTTGACTTCTGTGATCGAAAAAGCCTTGGTTTCATGCATGTCAACATCAGAAGCCTCCTCCCTAAGTTTGTTTTACTCACTGCTTTAGCACACTCTGCTAACCCTGATGTCCTTGCAGTGTCTGAATCCTGGCTCAGGAAGGCCATCAACAATTCTGAGATTTCCATACCCAACTATAACATCTTCCATCAAGATAGAACTGCCAAAGGGGGAGGAGTTGCAGTCTACTGCAGAGATAGCCTGCAAAGTCATACTTTCCAGGTCCATACCCAAACAGTTCAAACTACTAATCTTGAAAATTACTCTCTCCAGAAATAAGTCTCTCACTGTTGCCGCCTGCTACCGACCCCCCTCAGCACCCAGCTGTGCCCTGGACACCATTTGTGAATTGATTGCCCCCCATCTAGCTTCAGAGTTTGTTCTGTTAGGTGACCTAAACTGGGATATGCTTAACACCCCGGCAGTCCTACAATCTAAGCTAGATGCCCTCAATCTCACACAAATCATCAAGGAACCCACCAGGTACAACCCTAAATCTGTAAACAAGGGCACCCTCATAGACGTCATCCTGACCAACTGGCCCTCCAAATACACCTCCGCTGTCTTCAACCAGGATCTCAGCGATCACTGCCTCATTGCCTGTATCCGCTACGGAGCCGCAGTCAAACGACCACCCCTCATCACTGTCAAACGCTCCCTAAAACACTTCTGTGAGCAGGCCTTTCTAATCGACCTGGCCCGGGTATCCTGGAAGG
>NC_088401.1:5662314-5672314 GCF_034236695.1 Oncorhynchus nerka | reverse complement strand
ACGGGCTGCGGCGTTCTGGATGAGTTGTAGGGGTTTAATGGCACAGGCAGGGAGCCCAGCCAACAGCGAGTTGCAGTAATCCAGACGGGAGATGACAAGTGCCTGGATTAGGACCTGCGCTGCTTCCTGTGTGAGGCAGGGTCGTACTCTGCGGATGTTGTAGAGCATGAACCTACAAGAACGGGCCACCGCCTTGATGTTAGTTGAGAACGACAGGGTGTTGTCCAGGATCACGCCAAGGTTCTTAGCGCTCTGGGAGGAGGACACAATGGAGTTGTCAACCGTGATGGCGAGATCATGGAACGGGCAGTCCTTCCCCGGGAGGAAGAGCAGCTCCGTCTTGCCGAGGTTCAGCTTGAGGTGGTGATCCGTCATCCACACTGATATGTCTGCCAGACATGCAGAGATGCGATTCGCCACCTGGTCATCAGAAGGGGGAAAGGAGAAGATTAATTGTGTGTCGTCTGCATAGCAATGATAGGAGAGACCATGTGAGGTTATGACAGAGCCAAGTGACTTGGTGTATAGCGAGAATAGGAGAGGGCCAAGAACAGAGCCCTGGGGGACACCAGTGGTGAGAGCACGTGGTGAGGAGACAGATTCTCGCCACGCCACCTGGTAGGAGCGACCTGTCAGGTAGGACGCAATCCAAGCGTGGGCCGCGCCGGAGATGCCCAACTCGGAGAGGGTGGAGAGGAGGATCTGATGGTTCACAGTATCGAAGGCAGCCGATAGGTCTAGAAGGATGAGAGCAGAGGAGAGAGAGTTAGCTTTAGCAGTGCGGAGCGCCTCTGTGATACAGAGAAGAGCAGTCTCAGTTGAATGACTAGTCTTGAAACCTGACTGATTTGGATCAAGAAGGTCATTCTGAGAGAGATAGCGGGAGAGCTGGCCAAGGACGGCACGTTCAAGAGTTTTGGAGAGAAAAGAAAGAAGGGATACTGGTCTGTAGTTGTTGACATCGGAGGGATCGAGTGTAGGTTTTTTCAGAAGGGGTGCAACTCTCGCTCTCTTGAAGACGGAAGGCACGTAGCCAGCGGTCAGGGATGAGTTGATGAGCGAGGTGAGGTAAGGGAGAAGGTCTCCGGAAATGGTCTGGAGAAGAGAGGAGGGGATAGGGTCAAGCGGGCAGGTTGTTGGGCGGCCGGCCGTCACAAGACGCAAGATTTCATCTGGAGAGAGAGGGGAGAAAGAGGTCAGAGCACAGGGTAGGGCAGTGTGAGCAGAACCAGCGGTGTCGTTTGACTTAGCAAACGAGGATCGGATGGTCGACCTTCTTTTCAAAATGGTTGACGAAGTCATCTGCAGAGAGGGAGGAGGGGGAGGGGAGGAGGATTCAGGAGGGAGGAGAAGGTGGCAAAGAGCTTCCTAGGGTTAGAGGCAGATGCTTGGAATTTAGAGTGGTAGAAAGTGGCTTTAGCAGCAGAGACAGAAGAGGAAAATGTAGAGAGGAGGGAGTGAAAGGATGCCAGGTCCGCAGGGAGGCGAGTTTTCCTCCATTTCCGCTCAGCTGCCCGGAGCCCTGTTCTTTGAGCTCGCAATGAGTCGTCGAGCCACGGAGCGGGAGGGAGGACCGAGCCGGCCTGGAGGATAGGGGACATAGAGAGTCAAAGGATGCAGAAAGGGAGGAGAGGAGGGTTGAGGAGGCAGAATCAGGAGATAGGTTGGAGAAGGTTTGAGCAGAGGAAGAGATGATAGGATGGAAGAGGAGAGAATAGCGGGGAGAGAGAGCGAAGGTTGGGACGGCGCGATACCATCCGAGTAGGGGCAGTGTGGGAAGTGTTGGATGAGAGCGAGAGGGAAAAGGATACAAGGTAGTGGTCGGAGACTTGGAGGAGTTGCAATGAGGTTAGTGGAAGAACAGCATCTAGTAAAGATGAGGTCGAGCGTATTGCCTGCCTTGTGAGTAGGGGGAAGGTGAGAGGGTGAGGTCAAAAGAGGAGAGGAGTGGAAAGAAGGAGGCAGAGAGGAATGAGTCAAAGGTAGACGTGGGGAGGTTAAAGTCGCCCAGAACTGTGAGAGGTGAGCCGTCCTCAGGAAAGGAGCTTATCAAGGCATCAAGCTCATTGATGAACTCTCCGAGGGAACCTGGAGGGCGATAAATGATAAGGATGTTAAGCTTGAAAGGGCTGGTAACTGTGACAGCATGGAATTCAAAGGAGGCGATAGACAGATGGGTAAGGGGAGAAAGAGAGAATGACCACTTGGGAGAGATGAGGATCCCGGTGCCACCACCCCGCTGACCAGAAGCTCTCGGGGTGTGCGAGAACACGTGGACGGACGAAGAGAGAGCAGTAGGAGTAGCAGTGTTATCTGTGGTGATCCATGTTTCCGTCAGTGCCAAGAAGTAGAGGGACTGGAGGGAGGCATAGGCTGAGATGAACTCTGCCTTGTTGGCCGCAGATCGGCAGTTCCAGAGGCTACCGGAGACCTGGAACTCCACGTGGGTCGTGCGCGCTGGGACCACCAGATTAGGGTGGCCGCGGCCACGCAGTGTGGAGCGTTTGTATGGTCTGTGCAGAGAGGAGAGAACAGGGATAGACAGACACATAGTTGACAGGCTACAGAAGAGGCTACGCTAATGCAAAGGAGATTGGAATGACGAGTGGACTACACGTCTCGAAAGTTCAGAAAGTTAAGCTTACGTAGCAAGAATCTTATTGACTAAAATGATTAAAATGATACAGTACTGCTGAAGTAGGCTAGCTGGCAGTGGCTGCGTTGTTGACTTTGTAGGCTAGCTGGCAGTGGCTGCGTTGTTGACACTACACTAATCAAGTCGTTCCGTTGAGTGTGATAGTTTCTACGGTGCTGCTATTCGGGGGCTAGCTGGCTAGCTAGCAGTGTTGATTACGTTACGTTGCGTTAAAAGAACGACAATAGCTGGCTAGCTAACCTAGAAAATCGCTCTAGACTACACAATTATCTTTGATACAAAGACGGCTATGTAGCTAGCTATGTAGCTAGCTACGATCAAACAAATCAAACCGTTGTACTGTAATGAAATGAAATGAAAATGTGATACTACCTGTGGAGCGAAGCGGAATGGAACCGGGTTGTTGAGTGCGGAAGTTCTATTCGGTAGACGTTGGCTAGCTGTTGGCTAGCTAGCAGTGTCTCCTACGTTAAGGACGACAAATAGCTGGCTAGCTAACCTCGGTAAATTAAGATAATCACTCTAAAACTACACACTCTAAACTACACAATTATCTTGGATACGAAGACAGCAAAGACAACTATGTAGCTAGCTAACACTACACTAATCAAGTCGTTCAGTTGAGTGTAATAGTTTCTACAGTTTCTACCGTGCTGCTATTCGGTAGACGGTGGACGTTAGCTAGCTGGCTAGCTGCTGGGCAGATAGCAGTGTAGACTACTTTAGGACGACGAAATACGATAATTACGCAATTATCTTTGATACAAAGACGGCTATGTGGCTAGCTAAGAAGAAATTGCTAAGATTAGACAAATCAAACCGTTGTACTATAATGAAATGTAATGAAATGTAATGAAAAAGTTATACTACCTGCGGACGGAAGTGTGGATGCGACCGCTCGCTCCAACCCGGAAGAGTTTAACCAGGCCAAACTGGACTGGACTGAGCTGAGTTTAACCAGGCCAAACTGGACTGAGCTGAGCTGAGTTTAACCAGGCCAAACTGGACTGAGCTGAGTTTAACCAGGCCAAACTGGACTGAGCTGAGTTTAACCAGGCCAAACTGGACTAGACTGAGCTGAGTTTAACCAGGCCAAACTTGGCTGAGCTGAGTTTAACCAGGCCAAACTGGACTGAGCTGAGCTGAGTTTAACCAGGCCAAACTGGACTAAGCTGAGTTTAACCAGGCAAAACTGGAATGGACTGAGCTGAGTTTAACCAAGCCAAACTGGACTAAGCTGAGTTTAACCAGGCCAAACTGGACTGGACTGAGCTGAGTTTACCAGGCCAAACTGGACTGAGCTGAGCTGAGTTTAACCAGGCCAAACTGGACTGAGCTGAGTTTAACCAGGCCAAACTGGACTAGACTGAGCTGAGTTTAACCAGGCCAAACTTGGCTGAGCTGAGTTTAACCAGGCCAAACTGGACTGAGCTGAGCTGAGTTTAACCAGGCCAAACTGGACTAAGCTGAGTTTAACCAGGCAAAACTGGAATGGACTGAGCTGAGTTTAACCAGGCCAAAGTGGACTAAGCTGAGTTTAACCCGGCAAAACTGGACTGGACTGAGCTGAGTTTAACCAGGCCAAACTGCACTGGACTGAGCTGAGTTTAACCAGGCCAAACTGGACTGAACTGAGCTGAGTTTAACCAGGCAAAACTGGACTGAACTGAGCTGAGTTTAACCAGGCCAAACTGGACTGAGCTGAGTTTAACCAGGCCAAACTGGATTGAACTGAGCTGAGTTTAACCAGGCAAAACTGGACTGAACTGAGCTGAGCTTAACCAGGCCAAACTGGACTGAGCTGAGTTTAACCAGGCCAAACTGGACTGAACTGAGCTGAGTTTAACCAGGCAAAACTGGACTGAACTGAGCTGAGTTTAACCAGGCCAAACCGGACTGAGCTGATCTGATCCTACCATGCTGCTGATCCTACCATGCTGCTGATCTGATCCTACCATGCTGCTGATCTGATCCTACCATGCTGCTGATCCTACCATGCTGCTGATCTGATCCTACCATGCTGCTGATCTGATCCTACCACGCTGCTGATCTGATCCCACCATGCTGCTGATCTGATCCTACCACGCTGCTGATCTGATCCCACCATGCTGCTGATCCTACCATGCTGCTGATCTGATCCTACCATGCTGCTGATCTGATCCCACCATGCTGCTGATCTGATCCCACCATGCTGCTGATCAGATCCTACCATGCTGCTGATCCTACCATGCTGCTGATCTGATCCCACCATGCTGCTGATCAGATCCCACCATGCTGCTGATCTGATCCCACCATGCTGCTGATCCTACCATGCTGCTGATCTGATCCTACCATGCTGCTGATCTGATCCCACCATGCTGCTGATCCTACCATGCTGTTGATCTGATCCCACCACGCTGCTGATCAGATCCCACCACGCTGCTGATCTGATCCTACCATGCTGCTGATCTGATCCTACCATGCTGCTGATCCTACCATGCTGCTGATCTGATCCTACCATGCTGCTGATCTGATCCTACCATGCTGCTGATCTGATCCTACCACGCTGCTGATCTGATCCTACCACGCTGCTGATCCTACCATGCTGCTGATCTGATCCTACCATGCTGCTGATCTGATCCTACCATGCTGCTGATCTGATCCTACCATGCTGCTGATCAGATCCTACCATGCTGCTGATCTGATCCTACCATGCTGCTGATCTGATCCTACCATGCTGCTGATCCTACCATGCTGCTGATCTGATCCTACCATGCTGCTGATCAGATCCTACCACGCTGGTGATCTGATCCCACCATGCTGCTGATCTGATCCTACCATGCTGCTGATCTGATCCTACCATGCTGATGATCTGATCCTACCATGCTGCTGATCTGATCCTACCACGCTGCTGATCTGATCCCACCATGCTGCTGATCTGATCCTACCATGCTGCTGATCTGATCCTACCATGCTGCTGATCTGATCCTACCATGCTGCTGATCAGATCCTACCATGCTGCTGATCTGATCCTACCATGCTGCTGATCTGATCCTACCATGCTGCTGATCTGATCCCACCATGCTGCTGATCTGATCCTACCATGCTGCTGATCCTACCATGCTGCTGATCTGATCCTACCATGCTGCTGATCTGATCCTACCATGCTGCTGATCTGATCCTACCATGCTGCTGATCTGATCCTACCATGCTGCTGATCTTATCCCACCATGCTGCTGATCTGATCCTACCATGCTGCTGATCAGATCCTACCACGCTGCTGATCTCTGACTCTTTGGTTGAGATGATGTCCAGATGTGTCCCCTCCTCCTCTCTCCTAAGAGGAACGAGAGTGAGGTGGAGAGGGACGATATAGATCAGCTGAGATGACACACCCAGGTCCCATTGTGGCCCCCCCCACATGACCACCCCCACCCCACCCCCAAACTACCCCCACCCCAACCCTAGATCCAATCCCCCGCCACAAAACCACCCCTAAACTACCTTAACCCTACCCCCAAATAACCTCATACCTACACTACAATCATCACTGGGAAAGGCAGTTGGGAAAGAGTGTTCGATTTGGCTGTTGCGGGGAGGTGGGGGGGGGGGGGGGGCAAGGAGTGCTAAAAACCATTGACAACTAAGTGCCGTTTTCAAGGGATTGTTAATTAAAACAGTCAGAACTAGGGGATGTTGCTGTCACATATTTTTGTCAGCCGGTGATTGTCAAGCAAATAACTGTCTGTCTCACGGTAATTTGACCGTTAATTAACATAAACACATTTAGCATCTCTTGGCTTCCACACACAGCCACTGATGCAGACCTTTGGAACATCTACATTTTAAAAAGTATAATAAGATAGCTGACACCTTCACAAGAAATCTATGATTTATTTTAGACATGTCTAAAGAAGCACGATGTGAAGAAAATGTACGTAGTCTATTTCAGAAGAATAGAATAGCATACTCTGAGTTGTCCTTATGTCAGGTCCCGATCTGGCTATGCCATATGGCTGTGGGCTACACTAGTTCATTTAGTTGTCCTTATGTTAGGTCCTGATCTGCCTATGCCATATGGCTGTGGGCTACACTAGTTCATTTAGTTGTCCTTATGTTAGGTCCTGATCTGCCTATGCCATATGGCTGTGGGCTACACTAGTTCATTTAGTTGTCCTTATGTTAGGTCCTGATCTGACTATGCCATATGGCTGTGGGCTACCCTAGTTCATTATGTTAGGCCCTGATCTGCCTATGCCATATGGCTGTGGGCTACACTAGTTCATTTAGTTGTCCTTATGTTAGGTCCTGATCTGACTATGCCATATGGCTGTGGGCTACCCTAGTTCATTATGTTAGGCCCTGATCTGGCTATGCCATATGGCTGTGGGCTACACTAGTTCATTTAGCAGACAGGATTTGCTTACGATTCCGTGGAATTATTTAATATTATTGTACAGTATGAAGAACACAATTGAACAAAGCTGAATAAAATATAAATTAAGGAGTGCGCACATGCGGCTATTATGTGTTGAACGGTTAACAAAGAAATACAGTGCCTTGCGAAAGTATTCGGCCCCCTTGAACTTTGCGACCTTTTTGCCACATTTCAGGCTTCGTACATAAAGATATAAAACTGTATTTTTTTGTGAAGAATCAACAACAAGTGGGACACAATCATGAAGTGGAACGACATTTATTGGATATTTCAAACTTTTTTAACAAATCAAAAACCGGTAAAATTGGGCTTTCCAAGGCACTGTAGGTATTCATTCCTATATGCATCATTTAGAGATATTGATGTAACTTTGGTTTAGATTTTTTGTATTTTTTTTTTTATACGTTGAGACTCTAATGTTACGCAACATGAGTTCATGGGCTCTCAGGAAGTGTTTGATTAAATGTTTTAATATGTTTACATTGATGTCAGAGTGATTAGAGGGTCAATACAGTGCTGAGTAACAGGCCGTTAGTTTAGTAGACTACTAATGACCATCAGCAGCATCAGAGCTTGGAGAAGCCTATTTACCTTGACTAAACGATCACGTGGAACTTAACTGCCTTCATGACTAGTCCGAGCTACACATTTCTTATTATTCCACATTTAGTGCTATCATCAGAGTTATACAGCAAGTAACTGCATTCTATTCATGATTATTAGCTAGTTAGCCATATTGACGTGACCAGTTATTAGCTAGTTAGCCATATTGACGTGACCAGTTATTAGCTAGTTAGCCATATTGACGTGACCTGTTATTAGCTAGTTAGCCATATTGACGTGACCTGTTATTAGCTAGTTAGCCATATTGACGTGGACTGTTATTAGCAAGTTAGCCACATTGACGTGAACTGTTATTAACTAGTTAGCCATATTGACGTGACCTGTTATTAGCTAGTTAGCCATATTGACGTGGACTGTTATTAGCTAGTTAGCCATATTGACGTGATCTGTTATTAGCTAGTTAGCCATATTGACGTGGACTGTTATTAGCTAGTTAGCCATATTGACGTGATCTGTTATTAGCTAGTTAGCCATATTGGCGTGACTTGTTATTAGCTAGTTAGCCATATTGACGTGATCTGTTATTAGCTAGTTAGCCATATTGGCGTGACTTGTTATTAGCTAGTTAGCCATATTGACGTGGTCTGTTATTAGCAAGTTAGCCACATTGACGTGAACTGTTATTAACTAGTTAGCCATATTGACGTGACCTGTTACTAGCTAGTTAGCCATAATGACGTGATCTGTTATTATCTAGTTAGCCATATTGATCTGGTCCTTCAATCAAGTTTCAAGTTGGTAAAGTTGGCGGCATGTTAAATTTGGCGGCATGGTAAAGATATCGGCATGGTAAAGATATCGTCATGGTAAAGATATCGACATGGTAAAGATATCAGCATGGTAAAGCTATCGGCATGGTAAAGCTATAGGCATGGTAAAGCTATCGGCATGGTAAAGCTATCGGCATGGTAAAGATATCGGCATGGTAAAAGAATCGGCATGGTAAAGATATCGGCACGGTAAAGATATCGGCACGGTAAAGATATCGGCGTGGTAAAGCTATAGGCATGGTAAAGCTATCGGCATGGTAAAGCTATCGGCATGGTAAAGCTATCGGCATGGTAAAAGAATCGGCATGGTAAAGATATCGGCACGGTAAAGATATCGGCACGGTAAAGATATCAGCGTGGTAAAGTTGGCGGCGTGGTAAAGATGGCGGCGTGGTAAAGATGGCGGCGTGGTAAAGATGGCGGCGTGGTAAAGATGGCGGAAAAACGTTTTGGTATGAAAGATTTTAAATGTCTATGTATAGTGTAGAAATTGAGATCTGGAGGACTCTTTCCTCTCTCCCCACTCCTCCTCTCTCCCCACTCCTCCTCTCCTATATCCCCACTCCTCCTCTCTCCCCACTCCTCCTCTCTACACACCTCCTTTCCTATCTCCCCACTCCTCCTCTCCTCTCCTCTCCTCTCTCTCCTCTCCTCTCTCTCCACTCTTCCTCTCCTCTCTCTCCTCTCTCCCCACTCTTCCTCTCCTCTCTCTCCTCTCTCCCCACTCCTCCTCTCCTCTCTCTCCACTCCTCTCTCTCCTCTCCTCTCCTCTCCTCTCCTCTCCCTCTCCTCTCCTCTCCTCTCCTCTCCTCTCCTCTCTCTCCTCTCTCCCCACTCCTCCTCTCCTCTCTCTCCTCCCTCCCCACTCCTCCTCTCCTCTCTCTCCACTCCTCCTCTCCTCTCTCTCCACTCCTCTTCTCCTCCTCTCCTCTCTCTCCTCTCTCCCCACTCCTCTCTCCTCTCTCCCCACTTTTCCTCCCTCTCTCTCCGCATCACCTCTCCTCCTCTCCTCTCTCTCCTCTCCTCTCCTCCCTCTCTCTCTCTCCACATCACCTCTCCTCCTCTCCACATCTCCTCTCCTCACTCTCCACTCCTCCTCTCCTCTCTCCACTCCTCCTCTCCTCTCTCTTCTCTCTCCCCACTCCTCCTCTCCTCTCTCCTCTCTTCACTCCTCTCCTCTCTCCACTCCTCCTTTCCTAGCTCCCCACTTCTCCTTGCCTCTCTCTCCACTCCTCCTCTCCTCTCTCCTCTCTCTCCACATCTCCTCTCCTCTCTCTCCACATCTCCTCTCCTCTCCTCTCTCTCCTCTCCTCTCCTCTCCTCTCCTCTCCTCTCCTCTCCTCTCCTCTCTCTCCTCTCTCCTCTCATCTCTCCTCTCTCTCCACATCTCCTCTCCTCTCTCTTCTCTCCTCTCTCCTCTCCTCTCCTCCTCTCCTCCTCTCCTCTCCTCTCTCCTCCTCTCCTCTCCCCTCTCCTCTCTCCTCTCCTCTCTCTCTCCATTCCTCCTTTCTCTTCTACTATGATTGGACACTG
>NC_088401.1:5604814-5657314 GCF_034236695.1 Oncorhynchus nerka | reverse complement strand
TCATGTGTCTTCTCAGTCATGTTGACACTGGTCCACTACCAGGTCATGTGTCTTCTCAGTCATGTTGACACTGGTCCACTACCAGGTCATGTGTCTTCTCAGTCATGTTGACACTGGTCCACTACCAGGTCATGTGTCTTCTCAGTCATGTTGACACTGGTCTTCAGGTCATGTGTCTTCTCAGTCATGTTGACACTGGTCCACTACCAGGTCATGTGTCTTCTCAGTCATGTTGACACTGGTCCACTACCAGGTGTGTCTTCTCAGTCATGTTGACACTGGTCTACTACCAGGTCATGTGTCTTCTCAGTCATGTTGACACTGGTCCACTACCAGGTCATGTGTCTTCTCAGTCATGTTGACACTGGTCCACTACCAGGTCATGTGTCTTCTCAGTCATGTTGACACTGGTCCACTACCAGGTCATGTGTCTTCTCAGTCATGTTGACACTGGTCTACTACCAGGTCATGTGTCTTCTCAGTCATGTTGACACTGGTCTACTACCAGGTCATGTGTCTTCTCAGTCATGTTGACACTGGTCTACTACCAGGTCATGTGTCTTCTCAGTCATGTTGACACTGGTCTACTACCAGGTCATGTGTCTTCTCAGTCATGTTGACACTGGTCTACTACCAGGTCATGTGTCTTCTCAGTCATGTTCTGGTCCACTACCAGGTCATGTGTCTTCTCAGTCATGTTGACACTGGTCTACTACCAGGTCATGTGTCTTCTCAGTCATGTTGACACTGGTCTACTACCAGGTCATGTGTCTTCTCAGTCAGGTTGACACTGGTCTACTACCAGGTCATGTGTCTTCTCAGTCATGTTGACACTGGTCTACTACCAGGTCATGTGTCTTCTCAGTCACGTTGACACTGGTCCACTACCAGGTCATGTGTCTTCTCAGTCATGTTGACACTGGTCCACTACCAGGTCATGTGTCTTCTCAGTCATGTTAACACTGGTCCACTACCAGGTCATGTGTCTTCTCAGTCATGTTGACACTGGTCTACTACCAGGTCATGTGTCTCCTCAGTCATGTTGACACTGGTCTACTACCAGGTCATGTGTCTTCTCAGTCATGTTGACACTGGTCTACTACCAGGTCATGTGTCTTCTCAGTCATGTTGACACTGGTCTACTACCAGGTCATGTGTCTTCTCAGTCATGTTGACACTGGTCTACTACCAGGTCATGTGTCTTCTCAGTCATGTTGACACTGGTCTACTACCAGGTCATGTGTCTTCTCAGTCATGTTGACACTGGTCTACTACCAGGTCATGTGTCTTCTCAGTCACGTTGACACTGGTCCACTACCAGGTCATGTGTCTTCTCAGTCAGGTTGACTGGTCCACTACCAGGTCATGTGTCTTCTCAGTCACGTTGACACTGGTCCACTACCAGGTCATGTGTCTTCTCAGTCATGTTGACACTGGTCTACTACCAGGTCATGTGTCTTCTCAGTCATGTTGACACTGGTCTACTACCAGGTCATGTGTCTTCTCAGGTTCACTGGTCTACTACCAGGTCATGTGTCTTCTCAGTCAGGTTCAGACTGGTCTACTACCAGGTCATGTGTCTTCTCAGTCATGTTGACACTGGTCTACTACCAGGTCATGTGTCTTCTCAGTCATGTTGACACTGGTCTACTACCAGGTCATGTGTCTTCTCAGTCATGTTGACACTGGTCTACTACCAGGTCATGTGTCTTCTCAGTCATGTTGACACTGGTCTACTACCAGGTCATGTGTCTTCTCAGTCATGTTCACTGGTCTACTACCAGTCATGTGGTCATGTTGACACTGGTCTACTACCAGGTCATGTGTCTTCTCAGTCAGGTTGACACTGGTCTACTACCAGGTCATGTGTCTTCTCAGTCATGTTGACACTGGTCTACTACCAGGTCATGTGTCTTCTCAGTCATGTTGACACTGGTCTACTGTCATGTGTCTTCTCACTGTTGACACTGGATACCAGGTCATGTGTCTTCTCAGTCATGTTGACACTCAGGTCATTGAGATGTTGACACTGGTCTACCAGGTCATGTGTCTTCTCAGTGTGTCTTCTACCAGGTCATGTGTCTTCTCAGACATGTTGACACTGGTCTACTACCAGGTCATGTGTCTTCTCAGTCATGTTGACAGGTCTGAGACAGGTCATGTGTCTTCTACAGTCATGTTGACAGGTCATGTGTCTTCTCTCATGTGACACTGGTCTACTACCAGGTCTGTGTCTTCTCAGTCAGGTTGACTGGTCTACTACCAGGTCATGTGTCTTCTCAGTCATGTTGACACTGGTCCACTACCAGGTCATGTGTCTTCTCAGTCATGTTGACACTGGTCTACTACCAGGTCATGTGTCTTCTCAGTCAGGTTGACTGGTCTACTACCCATGGTCATGTGTCTTCTACCAGGTCAGTCAGGTTGACACTGGTCTACTACCAGGTCATGTGTCTTCTCAGTCATGTTGACACTGGTCTACTACCAGGTCAGTCTTCTCAGTCATGTTGACACTGGTCTACTACCAGGCCAGGTCAGTCATGTGTCTGGTTCTCAGTCAGTCATGTTGACACTGGTCTACTACCAGGTCATGTGTCTTCTCAGTCATGTTGACACTGGTCTACTACCAGGTCATGTGTCTTCTCAGTCATGTTGACACTGGTCCACTACCAGGTCATGTGTCTTCTCAGTCAGGTTGACACTGGTCCACTACCAGGTCATGTGTCTTCTCAGTCATGTTGACACTGGTCTACTACCAGGTCATGTGTCTTCTCAGTCATGTTGACACTGGTCTACTACCAGGTCATGTGTCTTCTCAGTCAGGTTGACACTGGTCTACTACCAGGTCATGTGTCTTTCAGTCATGTTGACACTGGTCAGGTCATGTGTCTTCTCAGGTTGACACTGGTCTACTACCAGGTCATGTGTCTTCTCAGTCAGGTTGGTCTACTACCAGGTCATGTGTCTACTACCAGGTCATGTGTCTTCTCAGTCAGGTTGACACTGGTCTACCAGGTCATGTGTCTTCTCCACTGGTCATACCAGGTCATGTGTCTTCTCAGTCAGGTTGACACTGGTCTACTACCAGGTCATGTGTCTTCTCAGTCAGGTTGACACTGGTCTACTACCAGGTCATGTGTCTTCTCAGTCAGGTTGACACTGGTCTACTACCAGGTCATGTGTCTTCTCAGTCATGTTGACACTGGTCTACTACCAGGTCATGTGTCTTCTCAGTCATGTTGACACTGGTCTACTACCAGGTCATGTGTCTTCTCAGTCAGGTTGAGACTGCTCTACTACCAGGTCATGTGTCTTCTCAGTCATGTTGACACTGGTCTACTACCAGGTCATGTGTCTTCTCAGTCATGTTGACACTGGTCTACTACCAGGTCATGTGTCTTCTCAGTCATGTTGACACTGGTCTACTACCAGGTCATGTGTCTTCTCAGTCATGTTGACACTGGTCCACTACCAGGTCATGTGTCTTCTCAGTCATGTTGACACTGGTCTACTACCAGGTCATGTGTCTTCTCAGTCATGTTGACACTGGTCTCAGGTCATGTGTCTTCTCAGTCAGGTTCAGACTGGTCTACTACCATTGCTTTAATGTATTATTATTCTCATTAATATTGTTGTTGTAGTTGTTGTTAATGGTAATCCCATGTTGTTGTTGTTGTTAATGGTAATCCCATGTTGTAGTTGTTGTTAATGGTAATCCCATGTTGTAGTTGTTGTTAATGGTAATCCCATGTTGTAGTTGTTGTTAATGGTAATCCCATGTTGTAGTTGTTGTTAATGGTAATCCCATGTTGTAGTTGTTGTTAATGGTAATCCCATGTTGTAGTTGTTGTTAATGGTAATCCCATGTTGTAGTTGTTGTTAATGGTAATCCCATGTTGTAGTTGTTGTTAATGGTAATCCCAGTATTACTGCTGTTGGTCACACCATTTTTGTTAAATGTATACTTTGACAATGTAAGTAATTCAACTTGCCATGTCAATAAAGTTTACTGAATTGAATTTAATTGAAAGAGACAGAGAGGACAAGAGAGAGACAAT
Source organism: Oncorhynchus nerka (assembly GCF_034236695.1). Classification (NCBI taxonomy): domain Eukaryota; kingdom Metazoa; phylum Chordata; class Actinopteri; order Salmoniformes; family Salmonidae; genus Oncorhynchus; species Oncorhynchus nerka. Next base: position 5,653,256 of record NC_088401.1, on the reverse strand, counting down.
CAAATGACTCATATTTACAACATTGGAAAAACAAGAAAACAAAGCTGACTAAATTGGGGTCTGGCCCTAAACAAAGAGTTGATTATCTCTACTCTGTCAGAGATACAAAGCAGAGACAGATCCTTACCAAGTACAGGCTGAGTGACCACTGATTGGCAATAGAAACTGGTAGACATATTGTAAAAAAGACATGGCTACCCAAATAGGACATTTTATGTGGTCACCGCATGACAGGGGAGGTAGAGACAGACAGTTCACTCATCTACTGTAATTGATTATTCACAGAAACTACTACATCTATTCCAAATTCTATGTTATTAAACTCAGAGCAAAACCCCCAAAATACTCATGGGACAAAGGAGCAACAGCTCCTCATGAATCCAAATACATATTTGCATATTAAATACATATTTGCATATTAAATACATATTAGCATATTAAATACATATTTGCATATTAAATACACATTTGCATATTAAATACATATTTGCATATTAAATACATATTTGCCTGCCGTAGACTAAAGGGGCACTGAATAAAAACATAACATCTGCATATTAATATAATTGTAATAAATAGTAGTATTATGGGTAGTAGGGGGTCATGGCAACGACAGCCGATTAATGATGGTGTTGGAAGTAGGAGTACTAATGACGATGGTAGTTTTAGTAATGTTGTAATGGTGAGGATGACCGTTAGTTAGTTATAATTTGGTTATAGTTTTAGTAGGTAGTAGGAATAGATATTAGAGGTATAAATACTACTAGTGGTAATAGTAGCAGATATATTAGTGGTATAAATACTACTAGTGGTAATGGTGGTAGTAGAGATATTAGAGGTAGTAATACTACTAGTGGTAATGGTAGTAGAGATATTAGAGGTAGTAATACTACTAGTGGTAATGGTAGTAGAGATATTAGTGGTATAAATACTACTAGTGGTAATGGTGGTAGAGATATTAGAGGTATAAATACTACTAGTGGTAATGGTAGTAGAGATATTAGAGGTAGTAATACTACTAGTGGTAATGGTAGTAGAGATATTAGTGGTATAAATTATACTAGTGGTAATGGTGGTAGTAGAGATATTAGAGGTATAAATACTACTAGTGGTAATGGTGGTAGAGATATTAGAGGTGTAAATACTACTAGTGGTAATGGTGGTAGTAGAGATATTAGAGGTATAAATACTACTAGTGGTAATGGTGGTAGTAGAGATATTAGAGGTATAAATACTACTAGTGGTAATGGTAGTAGAGATATTAGAGGTAGTAATACTACTAGTGGTAATGGTAGTAGAGATATTAGAGGTATAAATACTACTAGTGGTAATGGTAGAGATATTAGAGGTAGTAATACTACTAGTGGTAATGATAGTAGAGATATTAGAGGTATAAATACTACTAGTGGTAATGGTAGTAGAGATATTAGAGGTAGTAATACTACTAGTGGTAATGGTAGTAGAGATATTAGAGGTATAAATACTACTAGTGGTAATGGTAGAGATATTAGAGGTATAAATACTACTAGTGGTAATGATAGTAGAGATATTAGAGGTAGTAATACTACTAGTGGTAATGGTAGTAGAGATATTAGTGGTATAAATTATACTAGTGGTAATGGTGGTAGTAGAGATATTAGAGGTATAAATACTACTAGTGGTAATGGTAGTAGAGATATTAGAGGTATAAATACTACTAGTGGTAATGGTAGTAGAGATATTAGAGGTATAACTACTACTAGTGGTAATGGTGGTAGTAGAGATATTAGAGGTATAAATACTACTAGTGGTAATGGTAGTAGAGATATTAGAGGTATAAATACTACTAGTGGTAATGGTAGAGATATTAGAGGTATAAATACTACTAGTGGTAATGGTAGAGATATTAGAGGTATAAATACTTCTAGTGGTAATGGTGGTAGTAGAGATATTAGAGGTATAAATACTACTAGTGGTAATGGTAGTAGAGATATTAGAGGTATAAATACTACTAGTGGTAATGGTAGAGATATTAGAGGCATAAATACTACTAGTGGTAATGGTGGTAGAGATATTAGAGGTAGAAATACTACTAATGGTAATGGTAGAGATATTAGAGGTATAAATACTACTAGTGGTAATGGTAGTAGAGATATTAGAGGTATAAATGATACTAGTGGTAATGGTAGTAGAGATATTAGAGGTATAAATACTACTAGTGGTAATGGTAGAGATATTAGAGGTAGACATGATACGAGTGGTAATGGTGGTAGAGATATTAGAGGTAGACATACTACTAGTGGTAATGGTGCTAGAGATATTAGAGGTAGACATAATACTAGTGGTAATGGTGCTAGAGATATTGGAGATAGACATGATACTAGTGGTAATTATAATGGTAATGAGAGTGGATTCTCATTACCAGCCATCACTAGCATGAAAACTAAATACAGGCACAGACTGTGTGTGGAAAATGATTTAAGACTGAGACTCTCTCCAATTACAACCCGACATTGCAGAGGTATGTGCATCCTTTCAAGCACACCCTTCTCATTAACCTGTGGTGAGTTATTCACCATTTTCGATGACCAAATAAGGTTTTATATGTAAGATGGTTAAATAAAGAGCCATATTATTATTTGTGCCCTGGTCCTATAAGAGCTCTTTGTCACTTCCCACGAGTCGGGTTGTGACGACAACTCACACTCATTCTTATGTTTAATGAATGTATCGTATAGTGTGTGTGTGTGTGTGTGTGTGTGTGTGTGTGTGTGTGTGTGTGTGTGTGTGTGTGTGTGTGTGTGTGTGTGTGTGTGTGTGGTGGCAGGCTTACAATCATGGCAAAAAAACAACATTTGAGAGTGCGCTGACCCTGGTGCTAGAGGGGGTACACAGCTGGAGGTTGAATGTTTGAAGGGGTACGGCACAATAAAAAGTTGGGGAACCACTGCTCTAGAGCACACAAAAGCGATACCTACCTCGGCCTAAACATCAGCGCCACACGCAACTTCCATAAAGCTGTGAACGATCTGAGAGACAAGACAAGAATGGCCTTCTATGCCCTCAAAAGGAACATAACATTTGACATACCAACTAGGATCTGGCTAAAAATACTTGGATCAGTTATAAAACCCATTGCCCTTTATGGCTGTGAGGTCTGGGACAAACACCAAATTGAGACTCTGCATGCAGAATTCTGCAAAAACATCCTCCGTGTACAATGCAACCCCCCATAATGCATTTAGAACAGAATTAGGACGATTCCTGCTAATTATCCAAATCCAGAAGAGATCATTTAAATTCTACGACCACCGAAAAATAAGTAATTCCCAAACCTTCCATAACAAAGCCATCACCTACAGAGAGATGAACCTGGAGAAGAGTCCCCTAAGCAAGCTGGTCCTGGGGCTCTGTTCACAAACACAAACACACCCTACAGAGCCCCAGGACAGCAGCACAATTAGACACAACCAAATCATGAGAAAACAAAAAGATAATTACATGACACAGTGGAAATAATTTACCAAACATCAGAGCAAACTAGAATGCTGTTTGGCCCTAAACAGAGAGTACACAGTGGCAGAAAACATGACCACTGTGACTGACCCAAGCTTTGACTATGTACAGACTCAGTGAGCATAGCCTTGCTATTGAGAAAGGCCGCTGTAGGCAGACCTGAATCTCAAGAGAAGACAGGCTATGTGCTCACTGCCCACAAAATGATAAACTACTGGGTGAAATACCACAGTGTGCCATCACAGCAAGAAGATTTGTGACCTGTTGCCACAAGAAAAGCGCAACCAGTAAATAACAAAGCATATTTAAGTTAATTTATTTTCCCTTTTGTACTGCACATCATTACAACACTGTATATAGACATATTTATGGTCCACGCATATTGGTGGAGAGCGGCCCAGTTGGTGGAGAGAGGCCCAGTTGATGGAGAGCGGCCCAGTTGGTGGAGAGAGGCCCAGTTTATGGAGAGCGGCTCAGTTGGTGGAGAGAGGCCCAGTTGGTGGAGAGCGGCCCAGTTGGTGGAGAGCTGCCCAGTTGGTGGAGCATGGCTCAGTTGGTGGAGAGCGGCCCAGTTGGTGGAGCGTGGCCCAGTTGGTGGAGCGTGGCCCAGTTGGTGGAGAGCGGCCCAGTTGGTGGAGCATGGCCTAGTTGGTGGAGAGCGGCCCAGTTGGTGGAGAGCGGCCCAGTTGGTGGAGCATGGCCCAGTTGGTGGAGAGCGGCCCAGTTGGTGGAGAGCGGCCCAGTTGGTGGAGCGTGGCCCAGTTGGTGGAGAGCGGCCCAGTTGGTGGAGAGCGGCCCAGTTGGTGGAGAGCGGCCCAGTTGGTGGAGCATGGCCCAGTTGGTGGAGAGAGGCCCAGTTGGTGGAGCATGGCCTAGTTGGTGGAGAGCGGCCCAGTTGGTGGAGCATGGCCCAGTTGGTGGAGCGGCCCAGTTGGTGGAGAGCGGCCCAGTTGGTGGAGTGTGGCCCAGTTGGTGGAGAGCGGCCCAGTTGGTGGAGAGCGGCCCAGTTGGTGGAGAGCGGCCCAGTTGGTGGAGCATGGCCCAGTTGGTGGAGAGAGGCCCAGTTGGTGGAGAGCTGCCCAGTTGGTGGACAACGGCCCAGTTGGTGGACAGCGGCCCAGTTGGTGGGCCCAGTTGGTGGAGAGCGGCCCAGTTGGTGGAGAGCGGCCCAATTGGTGGAGCGTGGCCCAGTTGGTGAAGTGGCCCAGTTGGTGGAGAGCGGCCCAGTTGGTGGAGAGCGTGGCCCAGTTGGTGGAGCGCGGCCCAGTTGGTGGAGAGCGGCCCAGTTGGTGGAGCATGGCCTAGTTGGTGTAGAGCGGCGCAGTTGGTGGAGAGCGTCCCAGTTGGTGGAGAGCAGCCCAGTTGGTGGAGCATGGCCCAGTTGGTGGAGCGTGGCCCAGTTGGTGGTGAGCGGCCCAGTTGGTGGAGAGCGACCCAGTTGGTGGAGCGTGGCCCAGTTGGTGGAGAGCGGCCCAGTTGGTGGAGCATGGCCTAGTTGGTGTAGAGCGGCGCAGTTGGTGGAGAGCGTCCCAGTTGGTGGAGAGCGGCCCAGTTGGTGGAGAGCGGCCCAGTTGGTGGAGCGTGGCCCAGTTGGTGGAGAGCGGCCCAGTTGGTGGAGAGCGGCCCAGTTGGTGGAGAGCGGCCCAGTTGGTGGAGAGCGGCCCAGTTGGTGGAGCGTGGCCCAGTTGGTGGAGCGCGGCCCAGTTGGTGGAGAGCGGCCCAGTTGGTGGAGCGCGGCCCAGTTGGTGGAGCAGCGGCCCAGTTGGTGGAGCATGGCCCAGTTGGTGAGAGCGGCCCAGTTGGTGGAGAGCAGCCCAGTTGGTGGAGCGGCCCAGTTGGTGGAGCGTGGCCCAGTTGGTGGAGCAGCTGGCCCAGTTGGTGGAGAGCGGCCCAGTTGGTGGAGAGCGGCCCAGTTGGTGGAGCGTGGGTTGAGCAATTGGAAGGCCCAGTTGGTGAGAGCGGCCCAGTTGGTGGAGAGCAGGCCCAGTTGGTGGAGCAGCCCAGTTGGTGGACAGCGGCCCAGTTGGTGGAGAGCGGCCCAGTTGGTGGAGCATGGCCCAGCCCAGTTGGTGGAGAGCGGCCCAGTTGGTGGAGCATGGCCCAGTTGGTGGTGGCAGCGGCCCAGTTGGTGGAGCATGGCCCAGTTGGTGGAGAGCGGCCCAGTTGGTGGACAGCGGCCCAGTTGGTGGAGCATGGCCCAGTTGGTGGAGAGCGGCCCAGTTGGTGGAGAGCGGCCCAGTTGGTGGAGCGTGGCCCAGTTGGTGGAGAGCGGCCCAGTTGGTGGAGAGCTGCCCAGTTGGTGGAGCGTGGCCCAGTTGGTGGAGAGAGGCCCAGTTGGTGGAGAGCGGCCCAGTTGGTGGAGAGTGGCCCAGTTGGTGGAGAGCGGCCCAGTTGGTGGAGAGCGGCCCAGTTGGTGGAGAGCGGCCCAGTTGGTGGAGAGCGGCCCAGTTGGTGGAACATGGCCCAGTTGGTGGAGAGCGTGGCCCAGTTGGTGGAGTTGGTGGAGCTGCCCAGTTGGTGGAGCGGCCCAGTTGGTGGAGCGGCCCAGTTGGTGGAGAGCGGCCCAGTTGGTGGAGAGCGGCCCAGTTGGTGGAGCGGCCCAGTTGGTGGAGCGCCCAGTTGGTGGAGAGCGGCCCAGTTGGTGGAGAGTGGCCCAGTTGGTGGAGAGCGGCCCAGTTGGTGGAGCGTGGCCCAGTTGGTGGAGAGCGGCCCAGTTGGTGGAGAGCGGCCCAGTTGGTGGAGCGTGGCCCAGTTGGTGGAGAGCGGCCCAGTTGGTGGAGCGGCCCAGTTGGTGGAGCATGGCCCAGTTGGTGAGAGCGTGGGGAGAGGCCCAGTTGGTGGAGAGCGGCCCAGTTGGTGGAGAGTGGCCCAGTTGGTGGAGCGTGGCCCAGTTGGTGGAGCGTGGCCCAGTTGGTGGAGAGCGGCCCAGTTGGTGGAGAGTGGCCCAGTTGGTGGAGAGCGGCCCAGTTGGTGGAGCGTGGCCCAGTTGGTGGAGCGTGGCCCAGTTGGTGGAGAGCGGCCCAGTTGGTGGGAGCCCAGTTGGTGAAGAGCGGCCCAGTTGGTGGAGCGGCCCAGTTGGTGGATGGCCCAGTTGGTGGAGCCCAGTTGGTGGAGAGCGGCCCAGTTGGTGGAGAGCGGCCCAGCGGCCCAGTTGGTGGAGCATGGCCCAGTTGGTGGAGAGCGGCCCAGTTGGTGGAGAGCGGCCCAGTTGGTGGAGAGCGGCCCAGTTGGTGGAGCGTGGCCCAGTTGGTGGAGAGCGGCCCAGTTGGTGGACAGCGGCCCAGTTGGTGGAGCATGGCCCAGTTGGTGGAGATGGCCCAGAGAGCTGCCCAGTTGGTGGAGAGCGGCCCAGTTGGTGGAGATGGCCCAGTTGGTGAGCTGCCCAGTTGGTGGAGCGTGGCCCAGTTGGTGGAGAGCGGCCCAGTTGGTGGAGCGTGGCCCAGTTGGTGGAGAGGGCCCAGTTGGTGGAGAGCGCCCAGTTGGTGGAGAGCGGCCCAGTTGGTGGAGAGGCCCAGTTGGTGGAAGCGGCCCAGTTGGTGGAGAGCGGCCCAGTTGGTGGAGCGTGGCCCAGTTGGTGGAGATGGCCCAGTTGGTGGAGATGGCCCAGTTGGTGGAGAGCGGCCCAGTTGGTGGAGAGCGGCCCAGTTGGTGGAGAGCGGCCCAGTTGGTGGAACATGGCCCAGTTGGTGGAGCATGGCCCGGTTGGGGGAGAGCGGCCCAGTTGGTGGAGAGCGGCCCAGTTGGTGGAGAGCGGCATGGCCCAGTTGGTGGAGAGAGCGGCCCAGTTGGTGGGCCAGTTGGTGGAGAGCGGCCCAGTTGGTGGAGCGTGGCCCAGTTGGAGCGGCCCAGTTGGTGGAGAGTGGCCCAGTTGGTGGAGCATGGCGAGTTGGTGGAGAGCGGCCCAGTTGGTGGAGAGCGGCCCAGTTGGTGGAGCGTGGCCCAGTTGGTGGAGCGTGGCCCAGTTGGTGGAGTTGGTGGTGAGCGCGGCCCAGTTGGTGGAGAGCGGCCCAGTTGGTGGAAGCGGCCCAGCTGGTGGAGCGTGGCCCAGTTGGTGGAGAGCGGCCCAGTTGGTGGAGAGCGGCCCAGTTGGTGGAGCATGGCCCAGTTGGTGAGAGCGGCCCAGTTGGTGGAGCATGCGGCCCAGTTGGTGGAGAGCGGCCCAGTTGGTGGAGAGGGCCCAGTTGGTGGAGAGCGGCCCAGTTGGTGGAGAGCATGGCCCAGTTGGTGGAGAGCGGCCCAGTTGGTGGAGAGCGGCCCAGTTGGTGGAGAGCGGCCCAGTTGGTGGAGAGCGGCCCAGTTGGTGGAGAGCGGCCCAGTTGGTGGAGAGCGGCCCAGTTGGTGGAGAGCGGCCCAGTTGGTGGAGAGTGGCCCAGTTGGTGGAGTGGCCCAGTTGGTGGAGAGCGGCCCAGTTGGTGGAGAGCGGCCCAGTTGGTGGAGAGCGGCCCAGTTGGTGGAGCGTGGCCCAGTTGGTGGAGAGCGGCCCAGTTGGTGGAGAGCGGCCCAGTTGGTGGAGAGCGGCCCAGTTGGTGGAGCGTGGCCCAGTTGGTGGAGCGTGGCCCAGTTGGTGGAGAGTGGCCCAGTTGGTGGAGAGCGGCCCAGTTGGTGGAGAGCGGCCCAGTTGGTGGAGAGCGGCCCAGTTGGTGGAGAGCGGCCCAGTTGGTGGAGCATGGCCCAGTTGGTGGCCCAGTTGGTGGAGCAGGCCCAGTTGGTGGAGAGCGGCCCAGTTGGTGGAGCATGGCCCAGTTGGTGGAGAGCGGCCCAGTTGGTGGAGAGCGGCCCAGTTGGTGGAGAGCGGCCCAGTTGGTGGGAGCGGCCCAGTTGGTGGAGCCCAGTTGGTGGAGAGCGGCCCAGTTGGTGGAGCGTGGCCCAGTTGGTGGAGCATGGCCCAGTTGGTGAGAGCGGCCCAGTTGGTGGAGCATGGCCCAGTTGGTGGAGCGGCCCAGTTGGTGGGAGCGTGGCCCAGTTGGTGGAGAGTGGCCCAGTTGGTGGAGAGCGGCCCAGTTGGTGGAGCAGCGGCCCAGTTGGTGGAGCGTGGCCCAGTTGGTGGAGCAGTTGGTGGAGCATGGCCCAGTTGGTGGAGAGCGGCCCAGTTGGTGGAGAGCGGCCCAGTTTGGTGAGAGCCCAGTTGGTGGAGCGTGGCCCAGTTGGTGGAGAGCATGGCCCAGTTGGTGGAGATGGCCCAGTTGGTGAGAGCGGCCCAGTTGGTGGAGAGCGGCCCAGTTGGTGGAGAGCAGTTGGTGGAGCATGGCCCAGTTGGTGGAGCGGCCCAGTTGGTGGAGTGGGCCCAGTTGGTGGAGCAGCCCAGTTGGTGGAGCGTGGCCCAGTTGGTGGGAGCGGCCCAGTTGGTGGAGAGCGGCCCAGTTGGTGGAGCATGGCCCAGTTGGTGGAGAGCGGCCCAGTTGGTGGAGAGTGGCCCAGTTGGTGGAGAGCGGCCCAGCGGCCCAGTTGGTGGAGAGCGGCCCAGTTGGTGGAGCGTGGCCCAGTTGGTGGAGAGCGGCCCAGTTGGTGGAGAGCGGCCCAGTTGGTGGAGAGCGGCCCAGTTGGTGGAGAGCGGCCCAGTTGGTGGAGCATGGCCCAGTTGGTGGAGAGCGGCTCAGTTGGTGGAGAGCGGCCCAGTTGGTGGAGCGTGGCGCTTGCAATGGCCCAGTTGGTGGAGGGGACCTGTTTATGAAATTGTTTTTCACAATACTGCTAAATGACTCTCTACTGTAAATTGGTGGATGAGAGAGTCTGCTGGACTCACTACTGTAAATCTCTTTGGTGAGAGAGAGTCTGCTGAATGACTCACTACTGTAAATCTCTCTGGGAGAGGAGTCTGGTGAAGACTCACAGTTGGTGGAGAATCTCTCTGGTGGACAGCGGCCCAGTTGGTGGAGCATGGCCGAGTTGAGGTAGAGCGGCTCAGTTGGTGGAGAGGGGCCCAGTTGGTGGAGCGTGGCCCAGTTGGTGGAGCGTGGCCCAGTTGGTGGAGAGTGGCCCAGTTGGTGGAGATCGGCCCAGTTGGTGGAGAGCGGCCCAGTTGGTGGAGAGCGGCACAGTTGGTGGAAAGCGTCCCAGTTGGTGGAGCATGGCCGAGTTGGTGTAGAGCGGCTCAGTTGGTGGAGAGCGGCCCAGTTGGTGGAGCGTGGCCCAGTTGGTGGAGCGTGGCCCAGTTGGTGGAGCATGGCCCAGTTGGTGGAGAGCGGCCCAGTTGGTGGAGAGTGGCCCAGTTGGTGGAGAGCGGCCCAGTTGGTGGAGCGTGGCCCAGTTGGTGGAGCGTGGCCCAGTTGGTGTAGAGCGGCCCAGTTGGTGGAGCATGGCCCAGTTGGTGGAGAGCGGCCCAGTTGGTGGAGCATGGCCCAGTTGGTGGAGAGCGGCCCAGTTGGTGGAGAGCGGCCCAGTTGGTGGAGCGTGGCCCAGTTGGTGGAGCGTGGCCCAGTTGGTGGAGCGTGGCCCAGTTGGTGGAGAGCGGCACAGTTGGTGGAGAGCGGCCCAGTTGGTGGAGCGTGGCCCAGTTGGTGGAGCATGGCCTAGTTGGTGGAGAGCGGCCCAGTTGGTGGAGAGTGGCCCAGTTGGTGGAGCGTGGCCCAGTTGGTGGAGAGCGGCCCAGTTGGTGGAGAGCGTGGCCCAGTTGGTGGAGTGTGGCCCAGTTGGTGGTGGAGTTGGAGCGGCCCAGTTGGTGGAGATGGCCCAGTTGGTGGAGAGCATGGCCCAGTTGGTGGAGAGCGGCCCAGTTGGTGGAGAGCGGCCCAGTTGGTGGAGAGCGGCCCAGTTGGTGGAGCGGCCCAGTTGGTGGAGCGTGGCCCAGTTGGTGGAGCATGGCCCAGGCCCAGTTGGTGGAGCGTGGCCCAGTTGGTGGAGCGTGGCCCAGTTGGTGGAGAGCGGCCCAGTTGGTGGAGCGTGGCCCAGTTGGTGGAGCGTGGCCCAGTTGGTGGAGCATGGCCCAGTTGGTGGAGAGCGGCCCAGTTGGTGGAGAGCGGCCCAGTTGGTGGAGAGTGGCCCAGTTGGTGGAGAGCGGCCCAGTTGGTGGAGCATGGCCCAGTTGGTGGAGCATGGCCCAGTTGGTGGAGAGCATGGCCCAGTTGGTGGAGCATGGCCCAGTTGGTGGAGAGCGGCCCAGTTGGTGGAGCGTGGCCCAGTTGGTGGAGCATGGCCCAGTTGGTGGAGAGCGGCCCAGTTGGTGGAGAGCGGCCCAGTTGGTGGAGAGCGGCCCAGTTGGTGGAGAGCGGCCCAGTTGGTGGAGCGTGGCCCAGTTGGTGGAGCGTGGCCCAGTTGGTGGAGAGCGGCCCAGTTGGTGGAGCGCACAGTTGGTGGGCCCAGTTGGTGGAGAGCGGCCCAGTTGGTGGAGCGTGGAGTTGGTGGAGCGTGGCCCAGTTGGTGGAGAGCGGCCCAGTTGGTGGAGCATGGCCTAGTTGGTGGAGAGCGGCCCAGTTGGTGGAGCGTGGCCCAGTTGGTGGAGCGTGGCCCAGTTGGTGGAGAGCGGCCCAGTTGGTGGAGCATGGCCTAGTTGGTGGAGAGCGGCCCAGTTGGTGGAGCATGGCCCAGTTGGTGGAGAGCGTGGCCCAGTTGGTGGAGAGTGGCCCAGTTGGTGGAGAGCGGCCCAGTTGGTGGAGCGGCCCAGTTGGTGGAAGCGTGGCCCAGTTGGTGGAGAGTGGCCCAGTTGGTGGAGCATGGCCACAGTTGGTGGAGAGCGGCCCAGTTGGTGGAGATGGCCCAGTTGGTGGAGCATGGCCCAGTTGGTGGAGCGTGGCCCAGTTGGTGGAGAGCGGCCCAGTTGGTGGAAGCGGCCCAGTTGGTGGAGCATGGCCCAGTTGGTGGAGCTCAGTTGGTGGAGCATGGCCCAGTTGGTGGAGCGGCCCAGTTGGTGGGCATGGCCCAGTTGGTGGGTGCCCAGTTGGTGGAGAGCCACAGTTGGTGGGAGCGGCCCAGTTGGTGGAGAGTGGCCCAGTTGGTGGAGCATGGCCCAGTTGGTGGAGCGGCCCAGTTGGTGGAGAGTGGCCCAGTTGGTGGAGAGCGTGGCCCAGTTGGTGGAGCGTGGCCCAGTTGGTGAGAGCGGCCCAGTTGGTGGAGAGCGGCCCAGTTGGTGGAGCGTGGCCTGCAATTGGTGAAGCCCAGCCCAGTTGGTGGAGCATGGCCCAGTTGGTGAAGAGCGGCCCAGTTGGTGGAGATAAGAGCCCAGTTGGTGAAAGCATGGCCCAGTTGGTGGCCCAGTTGGTGGAGCATGGCCCAGTTGGTGGAGAGCGGCCCAGTTGGTGGAGAGAGTGGCCCAGTTGGTGGAGCAGTGCCCAGTTGGTGGAGAGCGGCCCAGTTGGTGGACAGCGGCCCAGTTGGTGGAGCATGGCCCAGTTGGTGGAGCATGGCCCAGTTGGTGGAGAGCGGCCCAGTTGGTGGAGAGCGGCCCAGTTGGTGGAGAGCGGCCCAGTTGGTGGAGCGTGGCCCAGTTGGTGGAGAGGCCCAGTTGGTGGAGAGCGGCCCAGTTGGTGGAGAGTGGCCCAGTTGGTGGAGCGTGGCCCAGTTGGTGGAGCGGCCCAGTTGGTGGAGAGCGGCCCAGTTGGTGGAGGCCCAGTTGGTGGAGAGCGGCCCAGTTGGTGGAGAGCGGCCCAGTTGGTGGAGCATGGCCCAGTTGGTGGAGAGCGGCCCAGTTGGTGGAGAGCGGCCCAGTTGGTGGAGAGCGGCCCAGTTGGTGGAGCGTGGCCCAGTTGGTGGAGAGTGGCCCAGTTGGTGGAGAGTGGTTGGCGGCCCAGTTGGTGGGAGAGCGGCCCAGTTGGTGGAGCGTGGCCCAGTTGGTGGAGAGTGGCCCAGTTGGTGGAGCCCAGTTGGTGGCCCAGTTGGTGGAGAGCGGCCCAGTTGGTGGAGAGCGGCCCAGTTGGTGGAGCGTGGCCCAGTTGGTGGAGCGTGGCCCAGTTGGTGTAGAGCGGCCCAGTTGGTGGAGCATGGCCCAGTTGGTGGAGCATGGCCCAGTTGGTGGAGAACGGCCCAGTTGGTGGACAGCGGCCCAGTTGGTGGAGCATGGCCCAGTTGGTGGAGAGCGGCCCAGTTGGTGGAGCGTGGCCCAGTTGGTGGAGAGCGGCCCAGTTGGTGGAGAGTGGCCCAGTTGGTGGAGCATGGCCCAGTTGGTGGAGAGCGGCCCAGTTGGTGGAGCGGCCCAGTTGGTGGAGCATGGCCCAGTTGGTGGAGAGCGGCCCAGTTGGTGGGAGCGGCCCAGTTGGTGGAGAGTGGCCCAGTTGGTGGAGCATGGCCCAGTTGGTGGATAGCGGCCCAGTTGGTGGAGAGCGGCCCAGTTGGTGGAGAGCGGCCCAGTTGGTGGAGAGCTGCCCAGTTGGTGGAGAGCGGCCCAGTTGGTGGACAGCGGCCCAGTTGGTGGAGCATGGCCCAGTTGGTGGAGCATGGCCCAGTTGGTGGAGCATGGCCCAGTTGGTGGAGAGCGGCCCAGTTGGTGGAGAGTGGCCCAGTTGGTGGAGAGCGGCCCAGTTGGTGGAGAGCGGCCCAGTTGGTGGAGCGTGGCCCAGTTGGTGGAGCGTGGCCCAGTTGGTGGAGCATGGCCCAGTTGGTGGAGAGTGGCCCAGTTGGTGGAGTTGGTGGCCCAGTTGGTGGAGCGGCCCAGTTGGTGGAGAGCGGCCCAGTTGGTGGAGAGTGGCCCAGTTGGTGGGAGAGTGGCCCAGTTGGTGGAGAGTGGCCCAGTTGGTGGAGCGTGGCCCAGTTGGTGGAGCGTGGCCCAGTTGGTGGAGAGTGAGCCAGTTGGTGGAGCATGGCCCAGTTGGTGGAGCATGGCCCAGTTGGTGGAGCATGGCCCAGTTGGTGGAGCGTGGCCCAGTTGGTGGAGAGCGGCCCAGTTGGTGGAGAGCGGCCCAGTTGGTGGAGAGCGGCCCAGTTGGTGGAGCGTGGCCCAGTTGGTGGAGCGTGGCCCAGTTGGTGGAGAGCGGCCCAGTTGGTGGAGAGTGGCCCAGTTGGTGGAGCGTGGCCCAGTTGGTGGAGCGTGGCCCAGTTGGTGGAGCGTGGCCCAGTTGGTGGAGAGCGGCCCAGTTGGTGGAGCATGGCCTAGTTGGTGGAGAGCGGCCCAGTTGGTGGAGCGTGGCCCAGTTGGTGGAGCGTTGCCCAGTTGGTGGAGAGCGGCCCAGTTGGTGGAGCATGGCCTAGTTGGTGTAGAGCGGCCCAGTTGGTGGGGCATGGCCCAGTTGGTGAAGCATGGCCCAGTTGGTGGAGAGTGGCCCAGTTGGTGGAGAGCGGCCCAGTTGGTGGAGAGCGGCCCAGTTGGTGGAGAGCGGCCCAGTTGGTGGAGAGCGGCCCAGTTGGTGGAGAGCGGCCCAGTTGGTGGAGAGCTGGCCCAGTTGGTGGAGAGCGGCCCAGTTGGTGGAGAGCGGCCCAGTTGGTGGAGAGCGGCCCAGTTGGTGGAGAGAGGCCCAGTTGGTGGAGAGCGGCCCAGTTGGTGGAGAGCGGCCCAGTTGGTGGAGCGTGGCGCTTGCAATGCCACGGTCGTGTGTTTGATTCCCCTGGGGGACCTGTTTATGAAATTGTTTTTCACAATACTGCTAAATGACTCTCTACTGTAAATCTCTCTGGATGAGAGAGTCTGCTAAATGACTCACTACTGTAAATCTCTTTGGATGAGAGAGTCTGCTGAATGACTCACTACTGTAAATCTCTCTGGATAAGAGAGAGTCTGCTGAATGACTCACTACTGTAAATCTCTCTGGATGAGACAGCGGCCCAGTTGGTGGAGCATGGCCGAGTTGATGTAGAGCGGCTCAGTTGGTGGAGAGGGGCCCAGTTGGTGGAGAGCGTGGCCCAGTTGGTGGAGCGTGGCCCAGTTGGTGGAGAGTGGCCCAGTTGGTGGAGCGGCCCAGTTGGTGGAGCGTGGCCAGTTGGTGGCGTGGCCCAGTTGGTGGAGCGTGGCCCAGTTGGTGGAGCATGGCCCAGTTGGTGGAGAGCGGCCCAGTTGGTGGGAGCGCATGGCCCAGTTGGTGGAGAGCGGCCCAGTTGGTGGAGCGTGGCCCAGTTGGTGGACAGCGGCCCAGTTGGTGGAACATGGCCCAGTTGGTGGAGAGAGGCCCAGTTGGTGGAGAGCGGCACAGTTGGTGGAGAGTGGCCCAGTTGGTGGAGAGCGGCCCAGTTGGTGGAGCGTGGCCCAGTTGGTGGAGCGTGGAGCATGGCCCAGTTGGTGGAGAGCGGCCCAGTTGGTGGAGAGTGGCCCAGTTGGTGGAGAGTGGCCCAGTTGGTGGAGAGCGGCCCAGTTGGTGGAGAGCGGCCCAGTTGGTGGAGCGTGGCCCAGTTGGTGGAGCATGGCCCAGTTGGTGGAGAGCGGCACAGTTGGTGGAGAGTGGCCCAGTTGGTGGAGAGCGGCCCAGTTGGTGGAGCGTGGCCCAGTTGGTGGAGCGTGGCCCAGTTGGTGGAGAGCGGCCCAGTTGGTGGAGCATGGCCCAGTTGGTGGAGCATGGCCCAGTTGGTGGAGCAGAGGCCCAGTTGGTGGAGCGTGGCCCAGTTGGTGGAGAGTGGCCCAGTTGGTGGAGCGGCCCAGTTGGTGGAGGCCCAGTTGGTGGAGCGGCCCAGTTGGTGGAGAGTGGCCCAGTTGGTGGAGCGAGCGGCCCAGTTGGTGGAGAGTGGCCCAGTTGGTGGAGCGTGGCCCAGTTGGTGGAGCGTGGCCCAGTTGGTGGAGAGTGGCCCAGTTGGTGGAGAGCAGTTGGTGGGCCCAGTTGGTGGAGCGTGGCCCAGTTGGTGGAGCGTGGCCCAGTTGGTGGAGCGGCCCAGTTGGTGAGAGCCCAGTTGGTGGAGCGGGCCCAGTTGGTGGCATGGCCTAGTTGGTGTAAGCGGCCCAGTTGGTGGTGAGCATGGCCCAGTTGGTGGAGCGGCCCAGTTGGTGGAGAGTGGCCCAGTTGGTGGTGGCCCAGTTGGTGGAGCGGCCCAGTTGGTGGAGAGCGGCCCAGTTAGTTGGTGGAGCGGCCCAGTTGGTGGAGAGCGCCCAGTTGGTGAGCGGCCCAGTTGGTGGAGCATGGCCCAGTTGGTGGAGAGCGGCCCAGTTGCTGGAGAGCGGCCCAGTTGGTGGAGCGTGGCGCTTGCAATGCCACGGTCGTGTGTTTGATTCCCCTGGGGGACCTGTTTATGAAATTGTTTTTCACAATACTGCTAAATGACTCTCTACTGTAAATCTCTGTGGATGAGAGAGTCTGCTAAATGACTCACTACTGTAAATCTCTTTGGATGAGAGAGTCTGCTGAATGACTCACTACTGTAAATCTCTCTGGATAAGAGAGAGTCTGCTGAATGACTCACTACTGTAAATCTCTCTGGATGAGACAGCGGCCCAGTTGGTGGAGCATGGCCGAGTTGATGTAGAGCGGCTCAGTTGGTGGAGAGGGGCCCAGTTGGTGGAGCGTGGCCCAGTTGGTGGAGCGTGGCCCAGTTGGTGGAGAGTGGCCCAGTTGGTGGAGATGGCCCAGTTGGTGGAGAGCGGCCCAGTTGGTGGAGAGCATGGCCAGTTGGTGGAAGCGCCCAGTTGGTGGAGCATGGCCCAGTTGGTGAGAGCGGCCCAGTTGGTGGGAGCGCCCAGTTGGTGGAGAGCGGCCCAGTTGGTGGAGCGTGCCCAGTTGGTGGAAGCATGGCCCAGTTGGTGGAGCAGCGGCCCAGTTGGTGGAGAGCGGCCCAGTTGGTGGAGCGCCCAGTTGGTGGAGCATGGCCCAGTTGGTGGAGCATGGCCAGTTGGTGTAGAGCGGCCCAGTTGGTGGAGCAGCGGCCCAGTTGGTGGAGCGGCCCAGTTGGTGGAGCATGGCCCAGTTGGTGGAGAGAAGGCCCAGTTGGTGGAGAGCGGCCCAGTTGGTGAGAGCGTTGGCCCAGTTGGTGGAGCAGTTGGTGAAGCGAGGCCCAGTTGGTGGAGCGTGGCCCAGTTGGTGGAGAGCCCAGTTGGTGGAGCGGCCCATGGGCGGCCCAGTTGGTGGAGATTGGTGGCCCAGTTGGTGGAGCAGCGCCCAGTTGGTGGAGCGTGGCCCAGTTGGTGGAGAGCGGCCCAGTTGGTGGAGAGCAGTTGGTGAAGCGGCCAGTTGGTGGAGCGTGGCCCAGTTGGTGGAGCATGGCCCAGTTGGTGGAGAGTGGCCCAGTTGGTGGAGAGCGGCCCAGTTGGTGAGAGCGGCCCAGTTGGTGGAGAGCAGTTGGTGGAGCGGCCCAGTTGGTGGAGAGCGGCCCAGTTGGTGAGAGCGTGGCCCAGTTGGTGGAGAGCGGCCCAGTGGGAGAGCCCAGTTGGTGGAAGCGGCAGTTGGAGAGCCCAGTTGGTGGAGCGTGGCCCAGTTGGTGGAGAGCGGCCCAGTTGGTGTGGAGAGCGGCCCAGTTGGTGGGCGTGGCCCAGTTGGCCCAGTTGGTGGAGCATGGCCCAGTTGGTGGAGCATGGCCCAGTTGGTGAGAGAGCCCCCAGTTGGTGGAGAGCATGGCCCAGTTGGTGGAGAGAGTGGCCCAGTTGGTGAGAGCTGAATTGGGGGGCCCAGTTGGTGGTGGAACGGCCCAGTTGGTGAGCGTGAATTGGTGTAAGCCCAGTAAAGCTCTTTGGAGCGTGGCCCAGTTGGTGGAGAGTGGCCCAGTTGGTGGATTGGTGGCCCAGTTGGTGGAGCGGGCAGTTGGTGGAAGCGTGGCCCAGTTGGTGGAGCGTGGCCCAGTTGGTGGAGAGCGGCCCAGTTGGTGGAGCATGGCCTAGTTGGTGAGTGGGTGGCCCAGTTGGTGGAGAGCCCAGTTGGTGGAGCGTTGCCCAGTTGGTGGAAGCGGCCCAGTTGGTGGAGCATGGCCCAGTTGGTGGAGAGCGGCCCAGTTGGTGGGCGTGGCCCAGTTGGTGAAGCATAGCCCAGTTGGTGGAGAGAGGCCCAGTTGGTGGAGCGGCACAGTTGGTGGTGAGAAGAGCGGCCCAGTTGGTGGAGAGCGGCCCAGTTGGTGGAGCGGCCCAGTTGGAGCGGCCCAGTTGGTGGAGAGCGGCCCAGTTGGTGGAGAGCATGGCCCAGTTGGTGGAGAGAGGCCCAGTTGGTGGAAAGCGGCCCAGTTGGTGGAGCGGCCCAGTTGGTGGAGAGCGGCCCAGTTGGTGGAGCGTGGCGCAGTTTGCAATGCCAGTTGGTGGAGTCGTGCCCAGTTTGATTCCCTGGGGGACCTGTTTATGAAATTGTTTTTCACAATACTGCTAAATGACTCTCTACTGTAAATCTCTGTGGATGAGAGAGTCTGCTAAATGACTCACTACTGTAAATCTCTGGATGAGAGAGTCTGCTGAATGACTCACTACTGTAAATCTCTCTGGATGAGAGAGTCTGCTGAGTGACTCACTACTGTAAATCTCTCTGGATGAGACAGCGGCCCAGTTGGTGGGCAGTTGGTGGCCGAGTTGGTGTGGAGAGCGGCTCAGTTGGTGAGAGCGGCCCAGTTGGTGGAGCGGCCCAGTTGGTGGAGCGTGGCCCAGTTGGTGGAGCGTGGCCCAGTTGGTGGAAGCGGCCCAGTTGGTGGAGCATGGCCCAGTTGGTGGCTCAGTTGGTGGAAAGCGGCAGTTGGTAGGAGTGGCCCAGTTGGTGGAGAGCGGCCCAGTTGGTGGAGCAGCGGCCCAGTTGGTGGAAGCGTGGCCCAGTTGGTGGAAGCGTGGAGCCCAGTTGGTGAGCAGTGGCCCAGTTGGTGGAGCAGTGGCCCAGTTGGTGGAGCATGGCCCAGTTGGTGGAAGCGGCCCAGTTGGTGGAAAGCGGATGGCCCAGTTGGAGCGGCCCAGTTGGTGGAGCGTGGCCCAGTTGGTGGAGTTTCCCAGTTGGTGGAGAGCGGCCCAGTTGGTGGAGCGTGTTTCACAGTTGGTGGAGCGTGGCCCAGTTGGTGGAATCCCAGTTGGTGGAGAGCGGCCCAGTTGGTGGCTGCCAGTTGGTGGAGCATGGGGCCCAGTTGGTGGAGAGCGGCCCAGTTGGTGGAGAGTGGCCCAGTTGGTGGAGAGCGGCCCAGTTGGTGGAGCGGCCCAGTTGGTGGAGCGGCCCAGTTGGTGGAGAGCTGCCCAGTTGGTGGAGCGGCCCAGTTGGTGGAACATGGCCCAGTTGGTGGAGAGCGGCCCAGGCCCAGTTGGTGGAGCCCAGTTGGTGGAGCGGCCCAGTTGGTGGAGAGCGGCCCAGTTGGTGGAGAGCGGCCCAGTTGGTGGAGCGTGGCCCAGTTGGTGGAGCGTGGCCCAGTTGGTGGAGCGGCCCAGTTGGTGGAGGTGGAGTTGGTGGAGTGGCCCAGTTGGTGGAGAGCGGCCCAGTTGGTGGAGAGCGGCCCAGTTGGTGGCGGCCCAGTTGGTGGAGAGCTGCCCAGTTGGTGGAGGCCCAGTTGGTGGAGAGAGGCCCAGTTGGTGAGAGAGCGGCCCAGTTGGTGGAGAGCCCAGCGGCCCAGTTGGTGAGAGCGTGGCCCAGTTGGTGGAGCGGGAGCGTGGCCCAGTTGGTGGAGCGGCCCAGTTGGTGGAGCATGGCCAGTTGGTGAAGCGGCCCAGTTGGTGGAGCATGGCCCAGTTGGTGGAGCATGGCCCAGTTGGTGGAGTAGCGGCCCAGTTGGTGGAAGCGGCCCAGTTGGTGGAGCGGCCCAGTTGGTGGAGAGCGGCCCAGTTGGTGGAGCGTGGCCCAGTTGGTGGAAGCGGCCCAGTTGGTGGAGCATTGAAGTGGCAGTTGGGCCCAATTGGTGGAAGCGTGCCCAGTTGGTGGAGCGGCCCAGTTGGTGGAAGCGGCCCAGTTGGTGGAGCATGGCCTAGATTGGTGGAAGCGGCCCAGTTGGTGGGCGTGGCCCAGTTGGTGGAGAGCTGCCCAGCGTGGCCCAGTTGGTGGAGAGCGGCCCAGTTGGTGGAGCATGGCCGGCCCAGTTGGTGGAGAGCGGCCCGGCCCAGTTGGTGGAGCATGGCCCAGTTGGTGGAAGTGCGGCCCAGTTGGTGGAAAGCGGCCCAGTTGGTGGCGTGGCCCAGTTGGTGGAGCGGCCCAGTTGGTGGAGAGGCCCAGTTTGGTGGGTGGAGAGCGGCCCAGTTTGGTGGAGAGCGGCCCAGTTGGTGGAAAGCGGCACAGTTGGTGGAGAAGCCCGGCCCAGTTGGTGGAGAGCGGCCCAGTTGGTGGAGAGCGGCCCAGTTGGTGAGTGGAGAGCGGCCCAGTTGGTGGGAGCGGCCCAGTTGGTGGAGCGGCAGTTGGTGGAGCGTGGCTTGCAATGCCACGGTCGTGTGTTTGATTCCCCTGGGGGACCTGTTTATGAAATTGTTTTTCACAATACTGCTAAATGACTCTCTACTGTAAATCTCTCTGGATGAGAGAGTCTGCTAAATGACTCACTACTGTAAATCTCTCTGGATGAGAGAGTCTGCTGAATGACTCACTACTGTAAATCTCTCTGGATGAGAGAGTCTGCTGAGTGACTCACTACTGTAAATCTCTCTGGATGAGACAGCGGCCTAGTTGGTGGAGCATGGCCGAGTTGGTGTAGAGCGGCTCAGTTGGTGGAGAGCGGCCCAGTTGGTGGAGAGCGGCCCAGTTGGTGGAGCGTGGCCCAGTTGGTGGAGCGTGGCCCAGTTGGTGTAGAGCGGCCCAGTTGGTGGAGCATGGCCCAGTTGGTGGAGCATGGCCCAGTTGGTGGAGAACGGCCCAGTTGGTGGAGAGCGGCCCAGTTGGTGGAGAGCGGCCCAGTTGGTGGGAGCGTGGCCCAGTTGGTGGAAGCGGCCCAGTTGGTGGAGAGCATGGCCCAGTTGGTGGAGAGCGGCCCAGTTGGTGGAGCATGGCCCAGTTGGTGGGAGGCCCAGTTGGTGGAGAGCGGCCCAGTTGGTGGAGTGGCCCAGTGGCCCAGTGGTGGAGCGGCCCAGTTGGTGGAGAGCGGCCCAGTTGGTGGAATGGCCCAGTTGGTGCCCAGTTGGTGGAGAGCGGCACAGTTGGTGGAGCGGCCAGTTGGTGGAGAGCTGCCCAGTTGGTGGAGCGTGGCCCAGTTGGTGGAAGCGGGAGGCGTCCAGTTGGTGGAGCGGCCCAGTTGGTGGGAGCTGGCCCAGTGGAGCCCAGTTGGTGGAGAGCGGCCCAGTTGGTGGAGCAATTGGTGGAAAGTGGCCAGTTGGTGGAGCATGGCCCAGTTGGTGGAGAAGCTGCCCAGTTGGTGGAGCATGGCCCAGTTGGTGAGAGCGTGGCCCAGTTGGTGGAGAGCGGCCCAGTTGGTGGGAGAGCGGCCCAGTTGGTGGAGAGCGGCCCAGTTGGTGGAGCGTGGCCCAGTTGGTGGAGCTTGGCCCAGTTGGTGGGGAGAAGGCCCAGTTGGTGGAAGCATGGCCCAGTTGGTGGAGCGTGGCCCAGTTGGTGGAGCAGTTGGTGGCCCAGTTGGTGGAGGCGTGGCCCAGTTGGTGGAGAGAGCGGCCCAGTTGGTGGAGCATGGCCTAGTTGGTGGAGCGGCCCAGTTGGTGGAGCGTGGCCCAGTTGGTGGCCCAGTTGGTGTAGCGTGGCCCAGTTGGTGGAAGCGGCCCAGTTGGTGGAGCATGGCCCAGTTGGTGGAGAGCGGCCCAGTTGGTGGAGCATGGCATGGCCACAGTTGGTGAAGCATGGCCCAGTTGGTGGAGAGCGGCCCAGTTGGTGGAGAGCGGCACAGTTGGTGGAGAGCGGCCCAGTTGGTGGAGAGCGGCCCAGTTGGTGGAGAGCGGCCCAGTTGGTGGAGAGCGGCCCAGTTGGTGGAGAGCGGCCCAGTTGGTGGAGCGTGGCGCTTGCAATGCCACGGTCGTGTGTTTGATTCCCCTGGGGGACCTGTTTATGAAATTGTTTTTCACAATACTGCTACATGACTCTCTATTGTAAATCTCTCTGGATGAGAGAGTCTGCTAAATGACTCACTACTGTAAATCTCTCTGGATGAGAGAGTCTGCTGAATGACTCACTACTGTAAATCTCTCTGGATGAGAGAGTCTGCTGAATGACTCACTACTGTAAATCTCTCTGGATGAGACAGCGGCCCAGTTGGTGGAGCATGGCCGAGTTGATGTAGAGCGGCTCAGTTGGTGGAGAGGGGCCCAGTTGGTGGAGCGTGGCCCAGTTGGTGGAGCGTGGCCCAGTTGGTGGAGAGTGGCCCAGTTGGTGGAGCATGGCCCAGTTGGTGGAGAGCGGCCCAGTTGGTGGAGCGGCCCAGTTGGTGGAAGCTGGCCCAGTTGGTGGAGAGCGGCCCAGTTGGTGGAGAGTGGCCCAGTTGGTGGAGCGGCCCAGTTGGTGGGAGCGGCCCAGTTGGTGGAGCATGGCCCAGTTGGTGGAAGCATGGCCCAGTTGGTGGAAAAGCGGCCCAGTTGGTGGATTCCCCTGGCGGCCCAGTTGGTGGAAGCGGCCCAGTTGGTGAGTAAGCTGTCCAGTTGGTGGAGCATGGCCCAGTTGGTGGAGAGAGGCCCAGTTGGTGGAGCGGCACAGTTGGTGGCCCAGTTGGTGGAGCGGCCCAGTTGGTGGAGAGCTGTCCAGTTGGTGGAAGCTGCCCAGTTGGTGGAGCATGGCCCAGTTGGTGGAGCGGCACAGTTGGTGGAGAGCTGCCCAGTTGGTGGAGCATGGCCCAGTTGGTGGAGAGCGGCTCAGTTGAGAGCTGGCCCAGTTGGTGGAGCATGGCCCAGTTGGTGGAGCGGCCCAGTTGGTGGAGAGCGGCCCAGTTGGTGGAAAGCGGCCCAGTTGGTGGAGCGTGGCCCAGTTGGTGGAGAGCGTGGCCCAGTTGGTGGAAGCGGCCCAGTTGGTGGAAGTGGGCACAGTTGGTGGAGAGGCCCAGTTGGTGGAGCATGGCCCAGTTGGTGGAGAGCGGCTCCAGTTGGTGGAGTGGCCCAGTTGGTGGAGCAGTTGGTGGAGAGAGGCCAGTTGGTGGAGCGTGGCCCAGTTGGTGGAGCGTGGCCCAGTTGGTGGAGCAATGGCCCAGTTGGTGGAGGCGGCCCAGTTGGTGGAGCATGGCCCAGTTGGTGTAGAGTGGCCCAGTTGGTGGGCGTGGCCCAGTTGGTGAGCATGGCCCAGTTGGTGGGAGCGGCCTAGTTGGTGGCCCAGTTGGTGGAGCGTGGCCCAGTTGGTGGAAGCGGCCCAGTTGGTAGTGAGAGCGCACAGTTGGTGGAGAAAGCGCCCAGTTGGTGGAAGCGTGCCCAGTTGGTGGAGAAATTGGTGAGGCCCAGTTGGTGGAGCGGCCCAGTTGGTGGGAGCGGCCCAGTTGGTGGAGCGTGGCGCTTGCAATGCCACGGTCGTGTGTTTGATTGGGCGGGACCTGTTTATGAAATTGTTTTTCACAATACTGCTAAATGACTCTCTACTGTAAATCTCTCTGGATGAGAGAGTCTGCTAAATGACTCACTACTGTAAATCTCTCTGGATGAGAGAGTCTGCTGAATGACTCACTACTGTAAATCTCTCTGGATGAGAGAGTCTGCTGAGTGACTCACTACTGTAAATCTCTCTGGATGAGACAGCGGCCTAGTTGGTGGAGCATGGCGAGTTGGTGCAGAGCGGCTCAGTTGGTGGAGAAGCGGCCCAGTTGGTGGAGAGCGGCCCAGTTGGTGGGATGGCGTGGCCCAGTTGGTGACTGAGCGTGGCCCAGTTGGTGGAGAAGCGGCCCAGTTGGTGGAGCATGGCCCAGTTGGTGGAGCATGGCCCAGTTGGAGTTGGTGGCCCAGTTGGTGGAGAGCGGCCCAGTTGGCCCAGTTGGTGAAGTTGGTGGAGGCTGCCCAGTTGGTGGAGAGCGGCCCAGTTGGTGGACAGCGGCCCAGTTGGTGGAAACATAGCCCAGTTGGTGGCATGGAGAGCCCAGTTGGTGGAGAGCAGCCCAGTTGGTGGAGAGTGGCCCAGTTGGTGGAGAGCGGCCCAGTTGGTGGAGAGCGGCGAGTTGGTGGAGAGCGGCCCAGTTGGTTAGTGGAAGAAGGCCCAGTTGGTGGAGCGGCCCAGTTGGTGGAAGCGGCCCAGTTGGTGGAGAGCGGCCCAGTTGGTGGAGCGTGGCGCTTGCAATGCCACGGTCGTGTGTTTGATTCCCCTGGGGGACCTGTTTATGAAATTGTTTTTCACAATACTGCTAAATGACTCTCTACTGTAAATCTCTCTGGATGAGAGAGTCTGCTAAATGACTCACTACTGTAAATCTCTCTGGATGAGAGAGTCTGCTGAATGACTCACTACTGTAAATCTCTCTGGATGAGAGAGTCTGCTGAGTGACTCAGTACTGTAAATCTCTCTGGATGAGACAGCGGCCTAGTTGGTGGAGCATGGCCGAGTTGGTGTAGAGCGGCTCAGTTGGTGGAGAGCGGCCCAGTTGGTGGAGCGTGGCCCAGTTGGTGGAGCGTGGCCCAGTTGGTGTAGAGCGGCCCAGTTGGTGGAGCATGGCCCAATTGGTGGAAGCTGGCCCAGTTGGTGGAGAAGTGGCCCAGTTGGTGGAAGCGGCCCAGTTGGTGAAGCTGCCAAATTGGTGGAGCTGGCCCAGTTGGTGGCGCTGACCCAGTTGGTGAACAGCGGCCCAGTTGGTGGAAGCATGGCCCAGTTGGTGGAGCATAGCCCAGTTGGTGGAAAGAGGGCCCAGTTGGTGGAGAAGTGGCCAGTTGGTGGAGCGTGGCCCAGTTGGTGGGCAGGCACATTTGGTGGAGAGCGGCCCAGTTGGTGGAAGCTGCCCAGTTGGTGGAGCGGCCCAGTTGGTGGAGAGAGGCCCAGTTGGTGGGAGCGGCCCAGTTGGTGGAAATGGCCCAGTTGGTGGAAAGCGGCCCAGTTGGTGGAGATCGGCCCAGTTGGTGCCCAGTTGGTGGAAAGCCAGCCCAGTTGGTGGAAAGCGGCCCAGTTGGTGGAAGGCGGCACAGTTGGTGGAAGCTGCCCAGTTGGTGGAGAGCATGCCCAGTTGGTGGAGAGCGGCCCAGTTGGTGAAGCGGCCCAGTTGGTGAAGCGGCCCATTTAGTTGAAGTGGCCCAATTGGTGGATAGCGTGCCCAGTTGGTGAAGCGGGAATTGGTGAAGCGGCCCAGTTGGTGGAGAGTAGCACAATTGGTGGAGAAGCGTGCCCAGTTGGTGGAGCGTGGCGAATTGGTAGAGCGTGGCCCAGTGGAGTGAAAAGAAGCGTGGCGGTTGCAGTTGGTGGAGCATGGCCTGAATTGGTGAAGCGGCCCAATTGGTGGAAGCTGTCACCAGTTGGTGAAGCGGCTGTAAAGTTGGTGGAGAAAGGCCCAGTTGGCAGCGGCCAGTTGGTGTAAGGCCCAGTTGGTGGTAAGCGGCCCAGTTGGTGAAGAGGAGCGGCAGGAAAGTGGCAGTTGGTGGAGAGCTGCCCAGTTGGTGGAGCATGGCCCAGTTGGTGAAGAGAGCCCAGTTGGTGGAAGGCCCAATTGGTGGAGAAGCGGCCCAGTTGGTGGAGAAGCGGCCCAGTTGGTGGAGCGGCCCAGTTGGTGGAAGCGGCCCAGTTGGTGGAGCGGCCCAGTTGGTGGAAGAAGTGGTGAATTGGTGGAGCGTGGCCCAGTTGGGAGCGGCCAGTTGGTGGAGAGCGGCCCAGTTGGTGGAGAGAGGCCCAGTTGGTGGGTTGGTGGAAGCGGCCCAGTTGGTGGAGCGGCCCAGTTGCTGAAGAGCGGCCCAGTTGGTGGAGCGTGGCGCTTGCAATGCCACGGTCGTGTGTTTGATTCCCCTGGGGGACCTGTTTATGAAATTGTTTTTCACAATACTGCTAAATGACTCTCTACTGTAAATCTCTCTGGATGAGAGAGTCTGCTAAATGACTCACTACTGTAAATCTCTCTGGATGAGAGAGTCTGCTGAATGACTCACTACTGTAAATCTCTCTGGATAAGAGAGAGTCTGCTGAATGACTCACTACTGTAAATCTCTCTGGATGAGACAGCGGCCCAGTTGGTGGAGCATGGCCGAGTTGATGTAGAGCGGCTCAGTTGGTGGAGAGGGGCCCAGTTGGTGGAGCGTGGCCCAGTTGGTGGAGCGTGGCCCAGTTGGTGGAGAGTGGCCCAGTTGGTGGAGATCGGCCCAGTTGGTGGAGCGTGGCCCAGTTGGTGGAGCGTGGCCCAGTTGGTGGAGAGTAGCCCAGTTAGTGAATCGGCCCAGTTGGTGGAGAGCGGCCCCATTGGTGGAAGCGGCACAGTTGGTGGTGGAAGGCGTCCCAGTTGGTGGAGCATGGCGAGTTGGTGTAAGCGGCTCAGTTGGTGGCCCAGAGCGGCCCAGTTGGTGGAGCGTGGCCCAGTTGGTGGAGCGTGGCCCAGTTGGTGGAGCATGGCCCAGTTGGTGAAGCGGCCCAGTTGGTGGAAGAGCGGCCCAGTTGGTGGTAGCGGCCCAGTTGGTGGAGCGTGGCCCAGTTGGTGGAGCGCGGCCCAGTTGGTGTGGAGCGGCCCAGTTGGTGGAGCATGGCCCAGTTGGTGGAGATCGGCCCAGTTGGTGGAGCATGGCGAGTTGGTGTAAGCATGGCTCAGTTGGTGGAGAAGCGGCCCAATTTGGTGATAGCGGCGTGGCCCAGTTGGTGGAGCGTGGCCCAGTTGGTGAAGCGTCACAGTTGATGGATGGAAGCGGCCCAGTTGGTGGAAGCGTGGCAGTTGGTGAGGGCATAGCCTGAGTATTGGTGGAAAGGCCCAGTTGGTGGAAGTGGCCCAGTTGGTGGGCGTGGCGCTTGCAATGCCACGGGTCTGTTTGATTCTGGGGGACCTAGTTTATGAAATAGGGCGTATGACTCCCAGGGTTGGTGAAGACGGTACTGTAAAGTTGGTGGAGCGTGGCCAGTTGGTGGAAGTGGCCCAGTTGGTGGGCGTGGCCCAGTTGGTGGAGCGTGGCCCAGTTGGTGGAGAGTGGCCCAGTTAGTGGAGCATGGCCCCCTGGTGGAGCGGCCCAGTTGGTGGAGCGTGGCCCAGTTGGTGGAGGCGTCCTGTTGGTGGAGAGCGGCCCAGTTGGTGGTCCCAGTTGGTGGGCATGGCCTAGAGCGGCCCAGTTGGTGGGGCATGGCCCAGTTGGTGAAGCATGGCCCAGTTGGTGGAGGCGGCCCAGTTGGTGGAGAGCCAGTTGGTGGAGCTCCAGTATGGTGGAGGGTGGCCCAGTTGGTGGAGCATGGCGGTTCCCCTGGAGCATGGCTGAGTTGGTGAGAAGCGGCCCAGTTGGTGAGCGTGGCCCAGTTGGTGGAGCGTGGCCCAGTTGGTGGAGCATGGCCCAGTTGGTGGAGGGCCCAGTTGGTGGAGAGTGGCCCAGTTGGTGAGAAGCGGCCCAGTTGGTGGGCGTGGCCCAGTTGGTGGAGCGTGGCCCAGATGGTGTGAGCGGCCTGATAGGTTATGGCCTAGTTGGTGGAGAGCAGTTGGTGGAGCATGGCCCAGTTGGTGGAGATCAGCCCAGTTGGTGGAGCATGGTCCCGAGTTGGGTGAAGCAGCTCAGTTGGTGGAGAGCGGCCTAGTTGGTGGAGCGTGGCCCAGTTGGTGGAGCGTGGCCCAGTTGGTGAGGGCGTCACTGGAGTTGAAAAGCGGAGGCCCAGTTGGTGAGCGTGGCCCAGTTGGTGGAGCATGGCCTGTTGGTGAGAGTGCCCAGTTGGTGGAGCGGCCCAGTTGGTGGGTAGTGGCCCAGTTGGTGGAGCATGGCCCAGTTGGTGGAGAAGCGGCCCAGTTGGTGGAGCGTGGCCGAGTTGGTGGAGAGTGGCCCAGTTTGGAGCGTGGCCCAGTTGGTGGAGCGTGGCCCAGTTGGTGGAGAGAAGCGGCCCAGTTGGTGAGCATGGCCTAGTTGGTGAAGCGGCCCAATTGGTGAGCGTGGCCCAGTTGGTGGAGCGTGGGCCCAGTTGGTGAAAGCAGCCCAGTTGGTGGAAACATGGCCTAGTTGGTGTAGAGCGGCCCATTGGTGGGGCATGGCCCAGTTGGTGAAAGCATGGCCCAGTTGGTGGAGAGTGGCCCAGTTGGTGGAGAGCGGCCCAGTTGGTGAAAAGCAATTAGTTGGTGGAGCGGCCCAGTTGGTGGAGAGAGGCCCAGTTGGTGGAGAGCGGCCCAGTTGGTGGAGAGCTGCCCAGTTGGTGGAGAGCGGCACAGTTGGTGGAGAGCGGCCCAGTTGGTGGAGAGAGGCCCAGTTGGTGGAGAGCGGCCCAGTTGGTGGAGAGCGGCCCAGTTGGTGGAGCGTGGCGCTTGCAATGCCACGGTCGTGTGTTTGATTCCCCTGGGGGACCTGTTTATGAAATTGTTTTTCACAATACTGCTAAATGGCTCTCTACTGTAAATCTCTCTGGATGAGAGAGTCTGCTAAATGACTCACTACTGTAAATCTCTCTGGATGAGAGAGTCTGCTGAATGACTCTCATGTAGATGTACTATGACATTAGAAATATCTCTCTTTCTCTGGAAACTGATTGTAATGTTTACTGTTTATTTCACATTTTACTTGCTTTGGTAATGTAAACGTATGTTTCCCAATATGGAATGGATCTACCAAACTGACGTAGTTTTGTGGTGTTTAAGGTTCAGGATCCCTCTCTCTGTTCTCATGGCTCCCTCTTCTCCCCCCAGAGAGCTATGGATCATCTAAACTGACATAGTTTTGTGGTCTCTCTCTCTCTCTCTCTCTCTCTGTCTCTCTCTCTCTCTCTGTCTCTCTCTCTCTGTCTCTCTCTCTCTCTCTCTCTCTCTCTCTCTGTCTCTCTCTCTCTCTCTGTCTCTCTCTCTCTCTCTCTCTCTCTCTCTGTCTCTCTCTCTCTCTCTCTCTCTCCTCTCCTCTCCTCTCTCCCTCCTCTCCTCTCCTCTCCTCTCTCCTCTCCTCTCCTCTCCTCTCCTCTCCTCTCCCCTCTCCTCCCCTCCCTCTCCTCTCCTCTCCTCTCCTCTCCCTCCCTCCTCTCCTCTCCCTCTCCCTCTCCCCCTCTCCATTTCCTCCCTCTCCTTCCCTCCTCTCCTCCTCTCCTCTCCTCTCCTCTCCTCCTCCTCTCCTCTCCTCTCCTCTCCTCTCCCTCTCCTCTCCTCCTCTCCCCTCTCCTCTCTCCTCCCCTCTCCTCTCCTCTCCTCTCCCTCTCCCTCTCCTCTCCTCTCCTCTCCCTCTCCCTCTCCTCTCCCCTCTCCTTACCTCTCCTCTCCTCTCCTCCCTCTCCTCTCCTCTCCTCTCCCTCCTCCTCCCTCTCCTCTCCTCCCCTCTCTGTAGGGTCCTAGAGGGAGGTCTCCCTCTCCTCCCCTCTCCTTACCTCTCCTCTCCTCTCCTCTCCTCTCCTCTCCTCTCCTCTCCTCTCCTCTCTCCTCTCCTCTCCTCTCCCTCCCCTCCCTCTCCCTCCTCTCCTCTGATCCCTCTCCTCTCCTCTCCTCTCCTCTCCCTCTAGTCTCCTCTCCTCTCCTCTCCTCTCCTCTCCCTTACCTCTCCTCTCCTCCCCTCTCCCTCTCCTCTCCTCCCCTCCCTCCCCTCTCCCTCTCCTCTCCTCCTCCTCTCCTCTCCTCTCTCTCCTCCCCTCTCCTCCCTCTCCTCTCCTCTCCTCTAGGGAGAGTCCTCTCCTCTCCTCTCCCTCTCCTCTCCTCCTCTACCTCTCCCTCTCCCTCTCCTCTCCTCTCCTCTCCTCTCCCCCCAGAGAGATATGATTCATCTCCGACCTCCTGCATCAAACACTAATATTTATGGCTCTCCCTTTCTCACCAACATCCAAAATATTTAAAGCTGAAACATATTTTCCCTGGAAGATTTAGAGACTATAGGCTTTCGTATGTACAGCTTCATCTCTGGAGAATGACAATATGGGATGTCAGATGTCAAATGTACATGAATTACAAATTGTTAAGGCCATTTGATCTGACCTAGAAACACTCTGCGCTCTATAACCATATCAAGAGAATATGGGGCCTGAGAGGGAGGTAGTATGTAGGGCTTGAGGGAGGGAGTATGTAGAGGGAGGTAGTATGTAGGGCTTGAGGGAGGTAGTCTGATAGAGGGAGGTAGTATGTAGGGCTTGAGGGAGGGAGTATGTAGAGGGAGGTAGTATGTAGGGCTTGAGGGAGGGAGTATGTAGAGGGAGGTAGTATGTAGGGCTTGAGGGAGGGAGTCTGATAGAGGGAGTATGTAGGGCTTGAGGGAGGTAGTCTGATAGAGGGAGGTAGTATGTAGGGCTTGAGGGAGGTAGTCTGATGGAGGGAGGTAGTATGTAGGGCTTGAGGGAGGTAGTATGTAGAGTCTGATAGAGGGAGGTAGTATGTAGGGTCTGATAGAGGGAGGTAGTATGTAGGGTCTGATAGAGGGAGGTAGTATGTAGGGTCTGATAGAGGGAGGTAGTATGTAGGGTCTGATAGAGGGAGGTAGTATGTAGGGTCTGATAGAGGGAGGTAGTATGTAGGGTCTGATAGAGGGAGGTAGTATGTAGGGTCTGATAGAGGGAGGTAGTATGTAGGGTCTGATAGTAGGGTCTGATAGAGGAGGTAGTATGTAGGGTCTGATAGAGGGAGGTAGAGAGGGAGGTAGTATGTAGGGTCTGATAGAGGGAGGTAGTATGTAGGGTCTGATAGAGGGAGGTAGTATGTAGGGTCTGATAGAGGGAGGTAGTATGTAGGGTCTGATAGAGGGAGGTAGTATGTAGGGTCTGATAGAGGGAGGTAGTATGTAGGGTCTGATAGAGGGAGGTAGTATGTAGGGTCTGATAGAGGGAGGTAGTATGTAGGGTCTGATAGAGGGAGGTAGTATGTAGGGTCTGATAGAGGGAGGTAGTATGTAGGGTCTGATAGAGGGAGGTAGTATGTAGGGTCTGAGTATGTAGGGCCTGATAGGGAGGTAGTATGTAGGGCCTGATAGAGGGAGGTAGTATGTAGGGTCTGATAGAGGAGGTAGTGTAGGGTCTGATAGAGGAGGTAGTATGTAGGGGTCTGATAGAGGGAGGTAGTATGTAGGGTCTGATAGAGGGAGTAGTATAGGGTCTGATAGAGGGAGGTAGTATGTAGGGTCTGATAGAGGGAGGTAGTATGTAGGGTCTGATAGAGGGAGGTAGTATGTAGGGTCTGATAGAGGGAGGTAGTATGTAGGGTCTGATAGAGGGAGGTAGTATGTAGGGTCTGATAGAGGGAGGTAGTATGTAGGGTCTGATAGAGGGAGGTAGTATGTAGGGTCTGATAGAGGGAGGTAGTATGTAGGGTCTGATAGAGGGAGGTAGTATGTAGGGTCTGATAGAGGGAGGTAGTATGTAGGGTCTGATAGAGGGAGGTAGTATGTAGGGTCTGATAGAGGGAGGTAGTATGTAGGGTCTGATAGAGGGAGGTAGTATGTAGGGTCTGATAGAGGGAGGGGAGGTAGTATGTAGGGTCTGATAGAGGGAGGTAGTATGTAGGGTCTGATAGAGGGAGGTAGTATGTAGGGTCTAGTAGAGGGATGTAGTCTATGGGTCTGATAGAGGGAGGTAGTATGTAGGGTCTGATAGAGGGAGGTAGTATGTAGGGCCTGAGAGAGGTAGTATGTAGGGTCTGATAGAGGGAGGTAGTATGTAGGGTCTGATAGAGGGAGGTAGTATGTAGGGTCTGATAGAGGGAGGTAGTATGTAGGGTCTGATAGAGGGAGGTAGTATGTAGGGTCTGATAGAGGGAGGTAGTATGTAGGGTCTGATAGAGGGAGGTAGTATGTAGGGTCTGATAGAGGGAGGTAGTATGTAGGGTCTGAGGTAGTATGTAGGGTCTGATAGAGGAGGTAGTATGTAGGGTCTGATAGAGGGAGGTAGTATGTAGGGTCTGATAGAGGGAGGTAGTATGTAGGGTCTGATAGAGGGAGGTAGTATGTAGGGTCTGATAGAGGGAGGTAGTATGTAGGGTCTGATAGAGGAGAGTAGTATGTAGGGTCTGATAGAGGGAGGTAGTATGTAGGGTCTGATAGAGGAGGTAGTATGTAGGGTCTGATAGGGAGGTAGTATGTAGGGTCTGATAGAGGGAGGTAGTATGTAGGGTCTGATAGAGGGAGGTAGTATGTAGGGTCTGATAGAGGGAGGTAGTATGTAGGGTCTGATAGAGGGAGGTAGTATGTAGGGTCTGATAGAGTCTGATAGGGAGGTAGTATGTAGGGTCTGATAGAGGGAGGTAGTATGTAGGGTCTGATAGAGGGAGGTAGTATGTAGGGTCTGATAGAGGGAGGTAGTATGTAGGGTCTGATAGAGGGAGGGGTAGTATGTAGGGTCTGATAGAGGGAGGTAGTATGTAGGGAGAGGGTAGTATGTAGGGTCTGATAGAGGGAGGTAGTATGTAGGGTCTGATAGAGGGAGTAGTATGTAGGGTCTGATAGAGGGGGTAGTATGTAGGGTCTGATAGAGGGAGGTAGTATGTAGGGTCTGATAGAGGGAGGTAGTATGTAGGGTCTGATAGAGGGAGGTAGTATGTAGGGTCTGATAGAGAGGAGGTAGTATGTAGGGTCTGATAGAGGGAGGTAGTATGTAGGGTCTGATAGGGGAGGTAGTATGTAGGGTCTGATAGAGGGAGGTAGTATGTAGGGTCTGATAGAGGGAGGTAGTATGTAGGGTCTGATAGAGGGAGGTAGTATGTAGGGTCTGATAGAGGGAGGTAGTATGTAGGGTCTGATAGAGGGAGGTAGTATGTAGGGTCTGATGTAGGGTCTGAGGGAGGTAGTATGTAGGGTCTGAGAGAGGAGGTAGTATGTAGGGTCTGATAGAGGGAGTAGTATGTAGTATGTAGGGTCTGATAGAGGGAGGTAGTATGTAGGGTCTGATAGAGGGGAGGTAGTATGTAGGGTCTGATAGAGGGAGGTAGTATGTAGGGTCTGATAGTATGTAGGGTCTGATAGAGGTAGTATGTAGGGTCTGATAGAGGGAGGTAGTATGTAGGGTCTGATAGAGGGAGGTAGTATGTAGGGTCTGATAGAGGGAGGTAGTATGTAGGGTCTGATAGTATGAGGGGAGGTAGTATGTAGGGTCTGAGGAGGTAGTATGAGGGTCTGGAGGGAGGTAGTATGTAGGGTCTGAGAGAGGAGGTAGTATGTAGGGTCTGATAGAGGGAGGTATGTAGGGTCTGATAGAGGGAGGTAGTATGTAGGGTCTGATGGGGAGGTAGTATGTAGGGTCTGATAGAGGGAGGTAGTATGTAGGGTCTGATAGAGGGAGGTAGTATGTAGGGTCTGATGGAGGTAGTATGGTCTGATAGAGGGAGGTAGTATGTAGGGTCTGATAGAGGAGGTAGTATGTAGGGTCTGATAGAGGGAGGTAGTATGTAGGGTCTGATAGAGGGAGGTAGTATGTAGGGTCTGATAGAGGGAGGTAGTATGTAGGGTCTGATAGAGGGAGGTAGTATGTAGGGTCTGATAGAGGGAGGTAGTATGTAGGGTCTGATAGAGGGAGGTAGTATGTAGGGTCTGATAGAGGGAGGTAGTATGTAGGGTCTGATAGAGGGAGGTAGTATGTAGGGTCTGATAGAGGGGGAGGTATGTAGGGTCTGATAGAGGGAGGTAGTATGTAGGGTCTGATAGAGGGAGGTAGTATGTAGGGTCTGATAGAGGGAGGATGTAGGGTCTGATAGAGGTAGTATGTAGGGTCTGATAGAGGGAGGTAGTATGTAGGGTCTGATAGAGGGAGGTAGTATGTAGGGTCTGTAGGGTCTGATAGAGGGAGGTAGTATGTAGGGTCTGATAGAGGGAGGTAGTATGTAGGGTCTGATAGGGGTCTGAGGGTCTGATAGAGGGAGGTAGTATGTAGGGTCTGATAGAGGGAGGTAGTATGTAGGGTCTGATAGAGGGGAGGGTATGTAGGGTCTGTAGAGGAGGTAGTAGGGTCTGATAGAGGGAGGTAGTATGTAGGGTCTGATAGAGGGAGGTAGTATGTAGAGGGAGGTAGTATGGGTCTGATAGAGGAGGAGTATGTAGGGTGAGGGAGGTAGTATGTAGGGTCTGATAGGGAGGGTAGGTAGGGTCTAGTATGTAGGGTCTGATAGAGGGAGGTAGTATGTAGGGTCTGATAGAGGGAGGTAGTATGTAGGGTCTGATAGAGGGAGGTAGTATGTAGGGTCTGAGAGGTATGAGTCTGATAGAGAGAGTATGTAGGGTCTGATAGAGGGAGGTAGTATGTAGGGTCTGATAGAGGGAGTAGTATGTAGGGTCTGAGAGAGGGAGGTAGTATGTAGGGTCTGATAGAGGGAGGTAGTATGTAGGGTCTGATAGAGGGAGGTAGTATGTAGGGTCTGATAGAGGAGGTAGTATGTAGGGTCTGATAGAGGGAGGTAGTATGT
Organism: Oncorhynchus nerka; assembly: GCF_034236695.1. Lineage (NCBI taxonomy): Eukaryota > Metazoa > Chordata > Actinopteri > Salmoniformes > Salmonidae > Oncorhynchus > Oncorhynchus nerka. The sequence goes on along the minus strand of NC_088401.1, from coordinate 5,619,722 downwards.
AGGGTCTGATAGAGGGAGGTAGTATGTAGGGTCTGATATGTAGGGTCTGATAGAGGGAGGTAGTATGTAGGGTCTGATAGAGGGAGGTAGTATGTAGGGTCTGATAGAGGGAGGTAGTATGTAGGGTCTGATAGAGGGAGGTAGTATAAAGGATCTGAGGGAGGTAGTATGTAGGGTCTGATAGAGGGAGGTAGTATGTAGGGTCTGATAGAGGGAGGTAGTATGTAGGGTCTGATAGAGGAGGTAGTATGTAGGGTCTGATAGAGGGAGGTAGTATGTAGGGTCTGATAGAGGAGGTAGTATGTAGGGTCTGATAGAGGGAGGTAGTATGTAGGGTAGGGAGGTAGTATGTAGGGTCTGATAGAGGGAGGTAGTATGTAGGGTCTGATAGAGGAGGTAGTATGTAGGGTCTGATAGAGGGAGGTAGTATGTAGGGTCTGATAGAGGGAGGTAGTATGTAGGGTCTGATAGAGGGAGGTAGTATAGGGAGGGTCTGATAGAGGGGGAGGGGTCTGAGGGAGGTAGTATGTAGGGTCTGATAGAGGGAGTAGTATGTAGGGTCTGATAGAGGGAGGTAGTATGTAGGGTCTGATAGAGGGAGAGGGAGGTAGTATGTAGGGTCTGATAGAGGGAGGTAGTATGAGGGAGGTAGTATGGTCTGATAGAGGGAGGTAGTTTTAATTTAAGTATGTAGGGTCTGATAGGGAGGTAGTATGAACAAGGGTCTGAGAGGAGGAATGTATGAGTCTGAGAACAGGAGGTAGTATGTAGGGTCTGAGAGAGATGTAGGTCTTGTCAGAGAGGGAGTAGGGTAGGGTCTGATAGAGGGAGGTAGTATGTAGGGTCTAGAGGGAGGTAGTATGTAGGGTCTGAGAGGGAGGTAGTATGTAGGGTCTGATAGAGGAGGTAGTATGTAGGGTCTGATAGAGGGAGGTAGTATGTAGGGTCTGATAGAGGGAGGTAGTATGTAGGGTCTGATAGAGGGAGGTAGTATGTAGGGTCTGAGAGAGGGAGGTAGTATGTAGGGTCTAGAGGGAGGTAGTATGTGGGGTCTGATAGAGGAGTAGTATGTAGGGTCTGATAGAGGGAGGGTCTGATAGAGGGAGGTAGTATGTAGGGTCTGATAGAGGGAGGTAGTATGTAGGGTCTGATAGAGGGAGGTAGTATGTAGGGTCTGATAGAGGGAGGTAGTATGTAGATAGAGAGGTCTGATAGTAGGGTCTGGAGGTAGTATGTAGGGTCTGATAGAGGGAGGTAGTATGTAGGGTCTGATAGAGGGATAGTATGTAGGTCTGAGTAGAGGGTCTGGAGAGGTAGTATGTAGGGTCTGATAGAGGAGGTAGTATGTAGGGTCTGATAGAGGGAGGTAGTATGTAGGGTCTGATAGAGGGAGTATGTAGTATGTAGGGGGTCTGATAGAGGAGGTAGTATGTAGGGAGGGTCTGAGGGTCTGATAGGAGGTAGTATGTAGGGTCTGATAGAGGGAGGTAGTATGTAGGGTCTGATAGAGGGAGGTAGTATGTAGGGTCTGATAGAGAGGAGGTAGTATGTAGGGTCTGATAGAGGGAGGTAGTATGAGGGTCTGATAGAGGAGGTAGTATGTAGGGTCTGATAGAGGGAGGTAGTATGTAGGGGTAGTAGGGTCTGATAGAGGGAGGTAGTATGTAGGGTCTGATAGAGGGAGGTAGTATGTAGGGTCTGAGGGAGGTAGTATGTAGGGTCTGATAGAGGGAGGTAGTATGTAGGGTCTGATAGAGGGAGGATGTAGGGTCTGATAGAGGTAGTATGTAGGGTCTGATAGAGGGAGGTAGTATGTAGGGTCTGATAGAGGGAGGTAGTATGTAGGGTCTGATAGAGGGAGGTAGTATGTAGGGTCTGATAGAGGGAGGTAGTATGTAGGGTCTGATAGAGGGAGGTAGTATGTAGGGTCTGATAGAGGGAGGTAGTATGTAGGGTCTGATAGAGGGAGGTAGTATGTAGGGTCTGATAGAGGGAGGTAGTATGTAGGGTCTGATAGAGGGAGGTAGTATGGAGGGGGAGGTAGTATGTAGGGTCTGATAGGGAGGTAGTATGTAGGGTCTGATAGAGGGAGGTAGTATGAGGGTCTGATAGAGGGAGGTAGTATGTAGGGTCTGATAGAGGGAGGTAGTATGTAGGGTCTGATAGAGGGAGGTAGTATGTAGGGTCTGATAGAGGAGGTAGGAGGGTCTGTAGTATGGGTCTGATAGAGGGAGGTAGTATGTAGGGTCTGATGGGGAGGTAGGTGAGTAGGGTCTGATAGAGGAGGTAGTATGTAGGGTCTGATAGAGGGAGGTAGTATGTAGGGTCTGAGGGGAGGTAGTATGTAGGGTCTGATAGAGGGAGGTAGTATGTAGGGTCTGATAGAGGGAGGTAGTATGTAGGGTCTGATAGAGGGAGGTAGTATGGAGGGTAGGGTCTGATAGATAGAGGGAGGTAGTATGTAGGGTCTGATAGAGAGGGAGGTAGTATGTAGGGTCTGATAGAGGGAGGTAGTATGTAGGGTCTGATAGAGGGAGGTAGTATGTAGGGTCTGATAGAGGGAGGTAGTATGTAGGGTCTGGAGAGGGAGGTAGTATGTAGGGTCTGATAGAGGAGGTAGTATGTAGGGTCTGATAGAGGGAGGTAGTATGTAGGGTCTGATAGAGGGAGGTAGTATGAGGGAGGTAGTATGTAGGGTCTGAGGGAGGTAGTATGTAGGGTCTGATAGAGGGAGGTAGTATGTAGGGTCTGATAGAGGGGTAGTATGTAGGGTCTGATAGAGGGAGGTAGTATGTAGGGTCTGAGGGGAGTAGTATGTAGGGTCTGATAGAGGGAGGTAGTATGTAGGGTCTGATAGAGGGGAGGTAGTATGTAGGGTCTGATAGAGGGAGGTAGTATGTAGGGTCTGATAGAGGGAGGTAGTATGATAGAGGGAGGTAGTATGTAGGGTCTGATAGAGGAGGTAGTATGAGAGAGGGAGGTAGTATGTAGGGTCTGATAGAGGGAGGTAGTATGTAGGGTCTGATAGAGGAGGTAGTATGTAGGGTCTGATAGAGGGAGGGTATGTAGAAGGAGGGAGTATGTAGGGTCTGATAGAGGGAGGTAGTATGTAGGGTCTGATAGAGGGAGGTAGTATGTAGGGTCTGATAGAGGGAGGTAGTATGTAGGGTCTGATAGAGGGAGGTAGTATGTAGGGTCTGATAGAGGGGGAGGTAGTATGTAGGGTCTGATAGAGGAGGTAGTATGTAGGGTCTGATAGAGGGAGGTAGTATGTAGGGTCTGATAGAGGGAGGTAGTATGTAGGGTCTGATAGAGGGAGGTAGTATGTAGGGTCTGATAGAGGGAGGTAGTATGTAGGGTCTGATAGAGGGTCTGGAGGTAGTATGTAGGGTCTGATAGAGGGAGGTAGTATGTAGGGTCTGATAGAGGAGGTAGTATGTAGGGTCTGATAGAGGGAGGTAGTATGTAGGGTCTGATAGAGGGAGGTAGTATGTAGGGTCTGATAGGAGGTAGTATGTAGGAGGTAGTATGTAGGGTCTGATAGAGAGGGAGGTAGTATGTAGGGTCTGATAGAGGGAGGTAGTATGTAGGGTCTGATAGAGGGAGGTAGTATGTAGGGAGGTCTGATAGGGTCTGAGGGAGGTAGTATGTAGGGTCTGATAGAGGGAGGTAGTATGTAGGGTCTGATAGAGGTAGTATGTAGGGTCTGATAGAGGGAGGTAGTATGTAGGGTCTGAGAGGGAGGTAGTATGTAGGTCTGATAGAGGGAGGTAGTATGTAGGGTCTGAGAGGGAGTATGTAGGGTCTGATAGAGGGAGGTATGTAGGGTCTGATAGAGGGAGGTAGTATGTAGGGTCTGATAGAGGGAGGTAGTATGTAGGGTCTGATAGAGGGAGGTAGTATGTAGGGTCTGAGGGAGGAGTATGTAGGTCTGATAGAGGAGGTAGTATGTAGGGTCTGATAGGGAGGTAGTATGTAGGGTCTGATAGAGGGAGGTAGTATGTAGGGTCTGATAGGAGGTAGTATGTAGGGTCTGATAGAGGGAGGTAGTATAGGTCTTAGAGGGAGGTAGTATGTAGGGTCTGATAGAGGGAGGTAGTATGTAGGGTCTGATAGAGGGAGTAGGTATGTAGGGTCTGATAGAGGGAGGTAGTAGTAGGGTCTGATAGAGGGAGGTAGTATGTAGGGTCTGATAGGAACAGTAGGGTCTGATAGGGACTGTCTGAGAGAGATTTGTAGGGTCTTGTCAGTTCTGGGGTCTGTAGAACTTGCAGGGTCTGATAGAGGGAGGTAGTATGTCCAAGGGTCTGATAGAGGGACCAGTATGCTAGGGTCTGATAGAGGGAGTAGTATGTAGGGTCTGATAGAGGGAGGTAGTATGTAGGGTCTGATAGAGGGAGGTAGTATGTAGGGTCTGATAGAGGGAGGTAGTATGTAGGGTCTGAGAGAGAGGGAGGTAGTATGTAGGGTCTGATAGAGGGGTCTGATAGGGTCTGATAGGAGGTAGTATGTAGGGTCTGATAGAGGGAGGTAGTATGTAGGGTCTGATAGAGGGAGGTAGTATGTAGGGTCTGATAGAGGGAGGTAGTATGTAGGGTCTGATAGAGGAGGTAGTATGTAGGGTCTGATAGAGGGAGGTAGTATGTAGGGTCTGATAGAGGGAGGTAGTATGTAGGGTCTGATAGAGGGAGTAGTATGTAGGGTCTGATAGAGGGAGGTAGTATGTAGGGTCTGATAGGGAGGTAGTATGTAGGGTCTGATAGAGGGAGGTAGTATGTAGGGTCTGATAGAGGGAGGTAGTATGTAGGGTCTGATAGAGGGAGGTAGTATGTAGGGTCTGATAGAGGGAGGTAGTATGTAGGGTCTGATAGAGGGTAGTAGTAGTAGGGTCTGATAGAGGGAGGTAGTATGTAGGGTCTGATAGAGGGGAGGTAGTATGTAGGGTCTGATAGAGGGAGGTAGTATGTAGGGTCTGAGGTAGTATGTAGGGTCTGATAGAGGGGTAGTATGTAGGGTCTGTAGGGTCTGATAGAGGGAGGTAGTATGTAGGGTCTGATAGAGGGAGGTAGTATGTAGGGTCTGATAGAGGGAGGTAGTATGTAGGGTCTGATAGAGGAGGTAGTATGTAGGGTCTGATAGAGGGGGAGGTAGTATGTAGGGTCTGATAGAGGGAGGAGGTAGTATGTAGGGTCTGATAGAGGGAGGTAGTATGTAGGGTCTGATAGAGGGAGGTAGTATGTAGGGTCTGATAGAGGGAGGTAGGGTATGTAGGGTCTGATAGAGAGTAGTATGTAGGGTCTGATAGAGGGAGGTAGTATGTAGGGTCTGATAGAGGGAGGTAGTATGTAGGGTCTGATAGAGGGAGGTAGTATGTAGGGTCTGATAGAGGGAGGTAGTATGTAGGGTCTGATAGAGGGAGGTAGTATGTAGGGTCTGATAGAGGGAGGTAGTATGTAGGGCCTGAGGGAGGTAGTATGTAGGGTCTGATAGAGGGAGGTAGTATGTAGGGTCTGATAGAGGGAGGTAGTATGTAGGGTCTGATAGAGGGAGGTAGTATGTAGGGTCTGAGGGAGAGGGTCTGAGGGGAGTGTAGTATGTAGGGTCTGATAGAGGGAGGTAGTATGTAGGGTCTGATAGAGGGGGTAGTATGTAGGGTCTGATAGAGGGAGGTAGTATGTAGGGTCTGATAGAGGGAGGTAGTATGTAGGGTCTGATAGAGGAGGTAGTATGTAGGGTCTGATAGAGGGAGGTAGGGTCTGATAGAGGGGTCTGATAGAGGGAGGTAGTATGTAGGGTCTGATAGAGGGGATGTAGGGTCTGATAGAGGAGGTAGTATGATAGAGGGAGGTAGTATGTAGGGTCTGATAGAGGGAGGTAGTATGTAGGGTCTGATAGGGGAGTAGTATGTAGGGTCTGATAGAGGGAGGTAGTATGAGACAGGGTCTGATAGAGGGAGGTAGATGTAGGGTCTGATAGAGGGAGGTAGTATGTAGGGTCTGGGAGGTAGTAGAGGGGGAGGTAGTATGTAGGGTCTGATAGAGGGAGGTAGTATGTAGGGTCTGATAGAGGGAGTAGTATGTAGGGTCTGATGTAGGGTCTGATAGAGGGAGGTAGTATGTAGGGTCTGATAGAGGGAGGTAGTATGATAGAGGGAGGTAGGTCTGATAGAGAGAAGGTAGTATGTAGGGCCTGAGGGAGGTAGTATGTAGGGTCTGATAGAGGGAGGTAGTATGTAGGGTCTGATAGAGGGAGGTAGTATGTAGGGTCTGATAGAGGGAGGTAGTATGTAGGGTCTGATAGAGGGAGGTAGTATGTAGGGTCTGATAGAGGGAGGTAGTATGTAGGGTCTGATAGAGGAGGTAGTATGTAGGGTCTGATAGAGGGAGGTAGTATGTAGGGTCTGATAGAGGGAGGTAGTATGTAGGGTCTGATAGAGGGAGGTAGTATGGGGGTCTGATAGAGGGAGGTAGTATGTAGGGTCTGATAGAGGAGGTAGTATGTAGGGTCTGATAGAGGGAGGTAGTATGTAGGGTCTGATAGAGGGAGGTAGTATGTAGGGTCTGATAGAGGGAGGTAGTATGTAGGGTCTAGTATGTAGGGTCTGATAGAGGGAGGTAGTATGTAGGGTCTGATAGAGGGAGGTAGTATGTAGGGTCTGAGAGAGGGAGGTAGTATGTAGGGTCTGATAGAGGGAGGTAGTATGTAGGGTCTGATAGAGGGAGGTAGTATGTAGGGTCTGATAGAGGGAGGTAGTATGTAGGGTCTGATAGAGGGAGGTAGTATGTAGGGTCTGATAGAGGGAGGTAGTATGTAGGGTCTGATAGAGGGAGGTAGTATGTAGGGTCTGATAGAGGGAGGTAGTATGTAGGGTCTGTAGGGTCTGATAGAGGGAGGTAGTATAGGGTCTGATAGAGGGAGGGAGGTAGAGGAGGTAGTATGTAGGGTCTGATAGAGGGAGGTAGTATGTAGGGTCTGATAGAGGGAGGTAGTATGTAGGGTCTGATAGAGGGAGGTAGTATGTAGGGCTTGAGGGAGGTAGTATGTAGAGTCTGATAGAGGGAGGTAGTATGTAGGGCTTGAGGGAGGTAGTATGTAGGGTCTGATAGAGGGAGGTAGTATGTAGGGTCTGATAGAGGGAGGTAGTATGTAGGGTCTGATAGAGGGAGGTAGTATGTAGGGCTTGAGGGAGGTAGTATGTAGGGTCTGATAGAGGGAGGTAGTATGTAGGGCTTGAGGGAGGTAGTATGTAGGGTCTGATAGAGGGAGGTAGTATGTAGGGTCTGATAGAGGGAGTTAGTATGTAGGGCTTGAGGGAGGTAGTATGTAGGGTCTGATAGAGGGAGGTAGTATGTAGGGCTTGAGGGAGGTAGTATGTAGGGTCTGATAGAGGGAGGTAGTTTTAATTTAATTTATTTTTTTTACCTTTATTTAACTAGGCAAGTCAGTTAAGAACAAATTCTTATTTTCAATGACGGCCGAGGAACAGTGGGTTAACTGCCTGTTCAGACAGATTTGTACCTTGTCAGTTCGAGGATATGAACTTGCAACCTTTCAGTTACTAGTCCAACGCTCTAACCACTATGCTACTCTGCCGCCCCATAGTATGTAGTCCCCGATAGAGGGAGGTAGTATGTAGGGTCTGATAGAGGGAGGTAGTATGTAGTCCCCGATAGAGGGAGGTAGTATGTAGGGTCTGATGAGAGGGAGGTAGTATGTAGGGTCTGATAGAGGGAGGTAGTATGTAGGGTCTGAGAGGGAGGTAGTATGTAGGGTCTGATAGAGGGAGGTAGTATGTAGGGTCTGATAGAGGGAGGTAGTATGTAGGGTCTGATAGAGGGAGGTAGTATGTAGTCCCCGATAGAGGGAGGTAGTATGTAGGGTGAGGGATGTAGGGTCTGATGTAGGGTCTGAGGGAGGTAGTATGTAGGGTCTGATAGAGGGAGGTAGTATGTAGGGTCTAGTATGTAGGGTCTGATAGAGGGAGGTAGTATGTAGGGTCTGATAGAGGGAGGTAGTATGTAGGGTCTGATAGAGGGAGGTAGTATGTAGGGTCTGAGAGGGGTAGTATGTAGGGTCTGATAGGGAGGTAGTATGTAGGGTCTGATAGAGGGAGGTAGTATGTAGGGTCTGATAGAGGGAGGTAGTATGTAGGGTCTGATGTAGGGTCTGAGGGAGGTAGTATGTAGGGTCTGATAGAGGGAGGTAGTATGTAGGGTCTGATAGAGGGAGGTAGTATGTAGGGTCTGATAGAGGGAGGTAGTATGTAGAGGTCTGATAGAGGGAGGGAGGTGAGTATGTAGGGTCTGATAGAGGGAGGTAGTATGTAGGGTCTGATAGAGGGAGGTAGTATGTGATAGAGGAGGGGTCTGATAGAGGGAGGTAGTATGTAGGGTCTGATAGAGAGGGAGGATCTGAGGATCTGATAGAGGGGAGGATAGTATGTAGGGTCTGATAGAGGGAGGAGTATGTAGGGTCTGATAGGGTCTGATAGAGGGAGGTAGTATGTAGGGGAGGTATGTAGGGTATGTAGGGTCTGTAGGGTCTAGAGGAGGAAGGAGGTATGTAGGGTCTGATAGGGAGGTAGTATGTAGGGTCTGATAGAGGAGGTAGTATGTAGGGGGTCTGATAGAGGGAGGTAGTATGTAGGGTCTGATAGAGGGAGGTAGTATGTAGGGTCTGATAGAGGGAGGTAGTATGTAGGGCCTGATAGAGGGAGGTAGTATGTAGGGTCTGATAGAGGGAGGTAGTATAGGGTCTGATAGGGTCTGATAGTAGGGGAGGTAGTATGTAGGGTCTGATAGAGGGAGGTAGTATGTAGGGTCTGAGGAGAGGGAGGTAGTATGTAGGGTCTGATAGAGGGAGGTAGTATGTAGGGTCTGATAGAGGGAGGTAGTATGTAGGGTCTGATAGAGGGAGGTAGTATGTAGGGTCTAGAGGGAGGTAGAGGGTCTGATAGAGGAGGTATGTAGGGTCTGATAGAGGGAGGTAGTATGTAGTCTGATAGAGGGAGGTAGTATGTAGGGTCTGATAGAGGGGAGGTAGTATGTAGGGTCTGATAGAGGGAGGTAGTATGTAGGGTCTGATAGAGGGAGGTAGTATGTATAGAGGGAGGTAGTATGTAGGGTCTGAGGGAGGTAGTAGTAGGGTCTGATAGAGGGAGGTAGTATGTAGGGTCTGATAGAGGGAGGTAGTATGTAGGGTCTGATAGAGGGAGGTAGTATGTAGGGTCTGATAGAGGGGGAGTATGTAGTAGAGGGAGGTAGTATGTAGGGTCTGATAGAGGGAGGTAGTATGTAGGGTCTGATAGAGGGAGGTAGTATGTAGGGTCTGATAGAGGGAGGTAGATGTAGGGTCTGAGAGGGAGGTAGTATGTAGGGTCTGATAGAGGGAGGTAGTATGTAGGGTCTGATAGAGGGAGGTAGTATGTAGGGTCTGATAGAGGGTCTGGGAGGTAGTATGTAGGGTCTAGTATGTAGGGTCTGATAGGGAGGTAGTATGTAGGGTCTGATAGAGGGAGGTAGTATGTAGGGTCTGATAGAGGGAGGTAGTATGTAGGGTCTAGAGGGAGTATGTAGGGTCTGGAGGTAGTATGTAGGGTCTGATAGAGGGAGGTAGTATGTAGGGTCTGATAGAGGGAGGTAGTATGTAGGGTCTGATAGAGAGTAGTATGAGGTAGAGGGAGTATGTAGGGTCTGATAGAGGGAGGTAGTATGTAGGGTCTGATAGAGGGAGGTAGTATGTAGGGTCTAGGTAGTATGTAGGGTCTGATAGAGGGGAGTAGTATGTAGGGTCTGATAGAGGTAGGAGGGTCTGATAGTATGTAGGGTCTGATAGAGGGAGGTAGTATGTAGGGTCTGATAGAGGGAGGTGTATGGGTCTGATAGAGGGATGTAGGGTCTGTAGTATGTAGGGTCTGATAGAGGGAGGTAGTATGTAGGGTCTGATAGAGGGAGGTAGTATGTAGGGTCTGATAGAGGAGGTAGTATGTAGGGTCTGATAGAGAGGAGGTAGTATGTAGGGTCTGATAGAGGGAGTAGTATGTAGGGTCTGATAGAGGGAGGTAGGTCTGATAGAGGGAGGTAGTATGTAGGGTCTGATAGAGGGAGGTAGTATGTAGGGTCTGATAGAGGGAGGGTCTGAGGGTCTAGAGGGAGGTAGTATGTAGGGTCTGATAGAGGAGGTAGTATGTAGGGTCTGATGATGTAGGGTCTGAGAGGAGGTAGTATGTAGGGTCTGATAGAGGGAGGTAGTATGTAGGGTCTGATAGAGGGAGGTAGTATGTAGGGTCTGATAGAGGGAGGTAGTATGTAGGGTCTGATAGAGGGAGGAGTATGTAGTATGTAGGGTCTGATAGAGGGAGGTAGTATGTAGGGTCTGATAGAGGGAGGTAGTATAGGGTAGGGTCTGATAGAGGGTATGTAGGGTCTGAGAGGGGAGTAGTATGTAGGGTCTGATAGAGGGAGGTAGTATGTAGGGTCTGATAGAGGGAGGTAGGGTCTGTATAGTATGTAGGGTCTGATAGAGGGAGGTAGTATGTAGGGTCTGATAGAGGGAGGTAGTATGTAGGGTCTGATAGAGGGAGGTAGTATGTAGGGTCTGAGAGAGGGAGGTAGTATGTAGGGTCTGATAGAGGGAGGTAGTATGTAGGGTCTGATAGAGGGAGGTAGTATGTAGGGTCTGATAGAGGGAGGTAGTATGTAGGGTCTGATAGAGGGAGGTAGTATGTAGGGTCTGATAGAGGGAGGTAGTATGTAGGGTCTGATAGAGGGAGGTAGTATGTAGGGTCTGATAGAGGGAGGTAGTATGTAGGGCCTGATAGAGGGAGGTAGTATGTAGGGTCTGATAGAGGGAGGTAGTATGTATCACTTCAATATAAGCCATGTTTCAGACGCTTTTGAGTTTTACAGGCCAACCAGGAAGGAATGTCTAGAGATCTTGTAGATAAAATGCTTGGGCTGTGGTCACTAAGATAAGAGGAAACCACACACACACACACACACACACACAGACAGATGCTGTTATTAGGGAGACCCAACAGTTTTTACGATCCTCTGCGTCACAAAGGACTTCACATGGACCAACAGCGTCTCTATTTCCGGATGAAGACAATCTTCATGCTACCCGAGGTCCTGTTCAAATACTACCGCTGCACCATTTAGAGTGACCTCGACCGGTTGCATCACGGCCTGTTATAGGAACTGTTCTGTCCTCGACCACAAGGCCCTGTGAAGTATGTCACTGGGACCGTGTTTCCACCAATCCAGGACAAAATGGTGTCTGAGGAAGTCAGGTAGCATCATCAAGCTGTTCTCTCCCTTACCGTCGAAGCATGAGGTCTGATACCAACATCTCTCCTCCTCCTCTTCCTCCAACACTCCATCTCTCCTCTTCCTCTAACACTCCATCTCTCTTCCTCCTCCTCTAACCCTCCATCTCTCCTCCTCCTCCATCTCTCCTCCTCTTCCTCTAACCCTCCATCTCTCCTCCTCCTCCTCCTCCTCTAACCCTCCATCTCTCCTCCTCTAACACTTCATCCTTCCTCCTCTTCCTCTAACACTCCATCTCTCCTCCTCTTTCTCTAACCCTCCATCTCTCCTCCTCTAACACTTCATCCTTCCTCCTCTTCCTCTAACACTCCATCTCTCCTCCTCTTTCTCTAACCCTCCATCTCTCCTCCTCCTCCTCTAACACTTCATCCTTCCTCCTCTTCCTCTAACCCTCCATCTCTCCTCCTCCAACACTTCATCCTTCCTCCTCTTCCTATAACCCTTCATCTCTCCTCCTCCTCCCTCTAACCCCCCCCAAAGTTAAACAACATATATCAGGAGGGTGGTGGTCATGGTGATATACAGCCAGCGCTGCAGCCCATCCCTGACAAACACACAGGCGCACGCACCCAGAGGCTCACACACACTCAGAGGCACACACACACCCCTCTCTAAGACAAATAGTGGTCTATCTGTGGGAACTGCAGCCACTGACATCATTATTTTTCTAGTGAGATAAGAGGGCCGTGGCTGGAGGTGGCCTGCGTGTGTCGGCCGCACTGACTGATGGATCAACACCAGAGGAGTGTGTCTAGTCAGTCAGTCAGTCAGACAGACAGACAGACAGACAGACAGACAGACAGACAGACAGACAGACAGACAGACAGACAGACAGACAGACAGACAGACAGACAGACAGACAGACAGACAGACAGACAGACAGTGATGTGGAAGTGGTCTGTCTCTGTCAGAGAGAGAGGGACTCAAAGACAGAGGGAAGGAGAGTGGGAGGGAAGGAGAGTGGGACGAAATGAGAGAAGGAGAGCAAGGGAGAGGGAAGGAGAGAGGGAGAGAAGAAGAGAGAGAGGGAAGGAGAGAGGGAGGGAAGGAGAGAGAGTGAGGGAAGGAGAGAGAGGGAGAGGGAAGGAGAGAGAGAGAGGGAGAGGGAAGGAAAGAGAGGGATCGGGAAGGAGAGAGGGAGAGGGAAAGGAGAGAGGGAAGGAGAGAGGGAGGGAAGGAGAGAGAGTGAGGGAAGGAGAGAGAGGGAGGGAAGGAGAGCAAGGGAGAGGGAAGGAGAGAGGGAGAGAAGAAGAGAGAGAGGGAAGGAGAGAGGGAGGGAAGGAGAGAGAGGGAGAGGGAAGGAGAGAGAGAGAGGGAAGGAAAGAGAGGGATCGGGAAGGAGAGAGGGAGAGGGAAAGGAGAGAGGGAGAGTGAAAGGAGAGAGGGAGGGGAAGGAGAGAGAGGTTGAGGGAAAGAGAGAGGGAGAGGAGAGAGAGGGAGGGAAGGAGAGAGAGGGAGAGGGAAGGAGAGGGGAGAGGGGGAGAGGAGAGTGAGAGGGAAGGAGGAGGGAAGGAGAGAGGGAGAGGGAAAGGAGAGAGGGAGAGGGAAGGAGAGAGAGGGAGAGGGAAGGAGAGAGGGGAGAGGGAAGGAGAGAGGGAAGGAGAGAGGAGGGAAGGGAGAGAGTGAGGGAAGGAGAGAGGAGGGAAGGAGAGCAAGGGAGAGGGATGGAGAGATGGAGAGGGAAAGGAGAGAGGGAGAGGGAAGGAGAGGGAGAGAAGGAGAGAGAGGGAGAGAGAGGGAGAGGGAAGGAGAGGGGGGAGAGGAGAGGGAGAGGGAAGGAGAGAGGGAAGGAGAGAGGGAGAGGGAAAGGAGAGAGGGAGAGGGAAGGAGAGAGAGGGAGAGGGAAGGAGAGAGGGGGAGAGGGAAGGAGAGAGGGAGAGGGAAGAAGAGAGAGGGAGAGGGGAGGAGAGAGGGAGAGAAGGAATAAGAGATGGAGTTTGCTGACCGACCATCACACCATCCACCATCCACCTTCTCTGAAGAGCACTTAACCTTACTGAGGACGCATCATCACCCCATTACCCTCATCTCATCCCCCTCTTTAGATAACAAACCAGCTGTCACCACCTGAGCCCATCGGCCCTCATCTCAAATCAAATCAATTCAAATGTTATTGGTCACATACACATAGTTAGCAGATGTTAATGTGAGTGTAGCGAAATGCTTGTACTTCTAGTTCCGACAGTGCAGTAATATCTAACATGTAATATCTAACATTTCCCAACAACTACCTAATATACACATTTAAGGGGTGAATGAGAATATGTACATATAAATATATGGATGAGTGATGACCGAGCGGCATAGGCAAGATGCAGTAGATGGTATAGAATATAATATATACATAGATGAGTAATGTGAGATGTGTAAACATTATTAAAATGGCATTGTTTAAAGTGACGACCATTTATTATAGTGACCAGTATTTTGGTCTCAATGTAGGCAGCTCTGAGGTAGTGATGGATGTTTAACAGTCTGATGGCCTTGAGATAGAAGCTGTTTTTCAGTCTCTCGGTCCCCTCGCTTTGATGCACCTGTACTGACCTCGCCTTCTGGATGATAGCGGGGTGAACAGGCAGTGGCTCGGGTGGTTGTTGTCCTTGATCTTTATGGCCTTCCTGTGACATCGGGTAGTGTAGGTTTCCTGAAGGGCAGGTAGGTTGCCCCCGGAACTTACACCGAGGAACTTAAAACTTACTACCCTCTCCACTACTGTCCTGTTGATGTGGCTAGGGGGCTACTCCCTCTGCTGTTTTCTGAAGTCCACGATCATCCCCTATGTTTTGTTGACATTGGGTGTGAGGTTATTTTCCTGACACCACACTCCGAGGGCCCTCATCTTCTCCCTGTAGGCCGTCTCGTCGTTGTTGATAATCAAGCCTAACACTGTAGTGTCGTCTGCAAACTTGATGATTGAGTTGGAGGCGTGCATGGCCACGCAGTCGTGGGTGAACAGGGAGTACAGGAGGGGGCTGAGCACGCACCCTTGTGGGGCCCCTGTGTTGAGGGTCAGCAAAGTGGAGATGTTGTTACCTACCTTCACCACCTGGGGGGCGGCCCGTCAGAAAGTCCAGGGCCCATTTGCACAGGGCGGGGTCGAGACCCAGGTGTTTGGAGGGTACTATGGTGTTGAATGCTGAGCTGTAGTCAATGAACAGCATTCTTACATAGGTATTCCTCTTGTCCAGATGGGTCAGGGCAGTGTACAGTGCGATGGCAATTGCATCGTCTGTAGACCTGTAGACCTGTTGGGGTGTTTCAGGTGGAGGTGATATGGTCCTTAACTACGATCCTCAAAGCACTTCATGATGACAGAAGGCGAATAATTTTGCACGCCCAATTTTTTCAGTTTTTGATTTGTTAAAAAAGTTTGAAATATCCAATAAATGTCGTTCCACTTCATGATTGTGTCCCACTTGTTGTTGATTCTTCACAAAAAAAATACAGTTTTATATCTTTATGTTTGAAGCCTGAAATGTGGCAAAAGGTCGCAAAGTTCAAGGGGGCCAAATACTTTCGCAAGGCACTGTATGTCTTGTGTCTGAGCCGTTGAATTGTGACTACACTTTGTACCAGCATTT
>NC_088401.1:5517314-5599814 GCF_034236695.1 Oncorhynchus nerka | reverse complement strand
TCCCTCTCTGTCTCTGTGTACCCTCTCTTCTGTCTCTGTCTCTGTGTACCCTCTCTTCTGTCTCTGTGTACCCTCTCTTCTCTCTCTGTCTCTGTGTACCCTCTTTCCTCTCTGTCTCTGTTCTCTCTCTGTCTCTGTGTACCCTCTCTTCTCTCTCTCTGTCTCTGTGTACCCTCTCTTCTCTCTCTGTCTCTGTGTACCCTCTCTTCTGTCTCTGTGTACCCTCTCTTCTCTCTCTGTCTCTGTGTATCTCTCCCTCTCTCTCTCTCTCTGTCTCTGTGTACCCTCTCTCTCTCTCTCTGTCTCTGTGTCCCCTCTCTTCTCTCTCTGTCTCTGTGTACCCTCCCTCTCTTCTCTCTCTGTCTCTGTGTACCCTCTCTTCTCTCTCTGTCTCTGTGTACCCTCTCTTCTCTCTCTGTCTCTGTGTACCCTCTCTTCTCTCTCTGTCTCTGTGTACCCTCTCTTCTCTCTCTGTCTCTGTGTACCCTCTCTTCTCTCTCTGTCTCTGTGTACCCTCTCTTCTCTCTCTCTGTCTCTGTGTACCCTCTCTTCTCTCTCTGTCTCTGTGTACCCTCTCTTCTCTCTCTGTCTCTGTGTACCCTCTCTTCTCTCTCTGTCTCTGTGTACCCTCTTCTCTCTCTGTCTCTGTCTCTGTGTACCCTCTCTTCTCTCTCTGTCTCTGTGTACCCTCTCTTCTCTCTCTGTCTCTGTCTCTGTACCCCTCTCTTCTGTACCCTCTCTTCTCTCTCTGTCTCTGTGTACCCTCTCTTCTCTCTCTGTCTTTGTGTACCCTCTCTTCTCTCTCTGTCTCTGTGTACCCTCTCTGTCTCTGTGTACCCTCTCTTCTCTCTCTGTCTCTGTGTACCCTCTCTTCTCTCTCTGTCTCTGTGTACCCTCTCTTCTCTCTCTGTCTCTGTGTACCCTCTCTTCTCTCTCTGTCTCTGTGTACCCTCTCTTCTCTCTCTGTCTCTGTGTACCCCTCTTCTCTCTCTGTCTCTGTGTACCCTCTCTTCTCTCTCTGTCTCTGTGTACCTCTCTCTCTCTCTGTCTCTGTGTACCCTCTCTTCTCTCTCTGTCTCTGTGTACCCTCTCTTCTCTCTCTGTCTCTGTGTACCCTCTCTCTCCCTCTCTTCTGTCTCTTCTCTCTCTGTCTCTGTGTACCCTCTCTTCTCTCTCTGTCTCTGTGTACCCTCTCTTCTCTCTCTGTCTTCTCTCTCTGTCTCTGTGTACCCTCTCTTCTCTCTCTGTCTCTGTGTACCCTCTCTGTACCCTGTCTCTCTCTCTGTCTCTGTGTACCCTCTCCTCTCTGTCTCTCTCTGTCTCTGTGTACCCTCTCTTCTCTCTCTGTCTCTGTGTACCCTCTCTTTCTCTCTCTGTCTCTGTGTACCCTCTCTTCTGTCTCTGTCTCTGTGTACCCTCTCTCTCTCTCTGTCTCTGTGTACCCTCTCTTCTCTCTCTGTCTCTGTGTACCCTCTCTTCTCTCTCTGTCTCTGTGTACCCTCTCTTCTCTCTCTGTCTCTGTGTACCCTCTCTTCCCTCTCTGTCTCTGTGTACCCTCTCTTCTCTCTCTGTCTCTGTGTACCCTCTCTTCTCTCTCTGTCTCTGTGTACCCTCTCTTCTCTCTCTGTCTCTGTGTACCCTCTCTTCTCTCTCTGTCTCTGTGTGTACCCCTCTCTTCTCTCTGTCTCTGTGTACCCTCTCTTCTCTCTCTGTCTCTGTGTACCCTCTCTTCTCTCTCTGTCTCTGTGTACCCTCTCTTCTCTCTCTCTCTCTCTCTGTGTACCCTCTCTTCTCTCTCTGTCTCTGTGTACCCTCTCTTCTCTCTCTGTCTCTGTGTACCCTCTCTTCTCTCTCTGTCTCTGTGTACCCTCTCTTCTCTCTCTGTCTCTGTGTACCCTCTCTTCCTCTCTGTCTCTGTGTACCCTCTCTTCTCTCTGTCTCTGTGTACCCTCTCTTCTCTCTCTGTCTCTGTGTACCCTCTCTTCTCTCTCTGTCTCTGTGTACCTCCCTCTCTTCTCTCTCTGTCTCTGTGTACCCTCTCTTCTCTCTCTGTCTCTGTGTACCCTCTCTGTCTCTCTCTGTCTGTGTACCCTCTCTTCTCTCTCTGTCTCTGTGTACCCTCTCTGTTCTTCTCTCTCTGTCTCTGTGTACCCTCTCTTCTCTCTCTGTCTCTGTGTACCCTCTCTTCTCTCTCTGTCTCTGTGTACTCCTCTCCCTCTCTTCTCTCTCTGTCTCTGTGTACCCTCTCTTCTCTCTCTGTCTCTGTGTACCCTCCCTCTCTTCTCTCTCTGTCTCTGTGTGTCCCTCTCTTCTCTCTCTGTCTCTGTGTACCCTCTCTTCTCTCTCTGTCTCTGTCTCTGTGTACCCTCTCTTCTCTCTCTGTCTCTGTGTACCCTCTCTTCTCTCTCTGTCTCTGTGTACCCTCTCTTCTCTCTCTGTCTCTGTGTACCCTCTCTTCTCTCTCTCTGTGTACCCTCTCTTCTGTCTCTCTCTTCTCTCTCTGTCTCTGTGTACCCTCTCTGTTCTCTCTCTGTCTCTGTGTACCCTCTTCTCTCTCTGTCTCTGTGTACCCTCTCTTCTCTCTCTGTCTCTGTGTACCCTCTCTTCTCTCTCTGTCTCTGTGTACCCTCTCTTCTCTCTCTGTCTCTGTGTACCCCCTCTCTTCTCTCTCTGTCTCTGTGTACCCTCTTCTCTCTGTCTCTCTCTCTCTCTGTCTCTGTGTACCCTCTCTTCTCTCTCTGTCTCTGTGTACCCTCTCTTCTCTCTCTGTCTCTGTGTACCCTCTCTTCTCTCTGTCTCTGTGTACCCTCTCTTCTCTCTGTCTCTGTGTACCCTCTCTTCTCTCTCTGTCTCTGTGTACCCTCTCTTCTCTCTCTCTGTCTCTGTGTACCCTCTCTTCTCTCTCTGTCTCTGTGTACCCTCTCTTCTGTCTCTGTGTACCCTCTCTTCTCTCTCTGTCTCTGTGTACCCTCTCTCTCTCTCTGTCTCTGTCTCTCCTCTCTCTGTCTCTGTGTCCCCTCTCTTCTCTCTCTGTCTCTGTGTACCCTCTCTTCTCTCTCTGTCTCTGTGTACCCTCTCTTCTCTCTCTGTCTCTGTGTACCCTCTCTTCTCTCTCTGTCTCTGTGTACCCTCTCTTCTCTCTCTGTCTCTGTGTACCCTCTCTTCTCTCTCTCTCTTCTCTCTCTGTCTCTGTGTACCCTCTCTTCTCTCTCTGTCTCTGTGTACCCTCTCTTCTCTCTCTGTCTCTGTGTACCCTCTCTTCTCTCTCTGTCTCTGTGTACCCTCTCTTCTCTCTGTCTCTGTACCCTCTCTTCTCTCTCTGTCTCTGTGTACCCTCTCTTCTCTCTCTGTCTCTGTGTACCCTCTCTTCTCTCTCTGTCTCTGTGTACCCTCTCTTCTCTCTCTGTCTCTGTGTACCCTCTCTTCTCTCTCTGTCTCTGTGTACCCTCTCTTCTGTCTCTGTGTACCCTCTCTTCTCTCTGTCTCTGTGTACCCTCTCTTCTCTCTCTCTCTGTGTCTCTCTCTGTCTCTGTGTACCCTCTCTCTGTCTGTACCCTCTCTTCTGTCTCTGTGTACCCTCTCTCTTGTCCTCTCTGTCTCTGTGTACCCTCTCTTTCTCTCTCTGTCTCTCTGTCTCTGTCTCTCTTCTCTCTCTGTCTCTGTGTACCCTCTCTTCTCTCTCTGTCTCTGTGTACCCTCTCTTCTCTCTCTGTCTCTGTGTACCCTCTCTTCTCTCTCTGTCTCTGTGTACCCTCTCTTCTGTCTCTGTCTCTGTACCCTCTCTCTCTCTCTGTCTCTGTGTACCCTCTCTTCTCTCTCTGTCTCTGTGTACCCCTCTCTTCTCTCTCTGTCTCTGTGTACCCTCTCTTCTCTCTCTGTCTCTGTGTACCCTCTCTTCTCTCTCTGTCTCTGTGTACCCTCTCTTCTACCTTCTCTCTCTGTCTCTGTGTACTCTCTTCTCTCTCTGTCTCTGTGTACCTTCTCTCTCTGTCTCTGTCTCTGTGTACCCTCTCTTCTCTCTGTCTCTGTCTCTCTCTCTCTGTCCTCTCTTCTCTCTCTGTCTCTGTGTACCCTCTCTTCTGTCTCTGTGTACCCTCTCTTCTCTCTCTGTCTCTGTGTACCCTCTCTTCCCTCTCTGTCTCTGTGTACCCTCTCTCTCTGTCTCTGTGTCCCCTCTCTTCTCTCTCTGTCTCTGTGTACCCCTCTCTCTGTCTCTCTCTCTGTCTCTGTGTACCCTCTCTTCTCTCTCTGTCTCTGTGTACCCTCTCTTTCTCTCTCTGTCTCTGTGTCTCTTCTCTCTCTGTCTCTGTTCTCTTCTCTCTGTCTCTGTGTACCCTCTCTTCTCTCTCTGTCTCTGTGTACCCTCTCTTCTCTCTCTGTCTCTGTGTACCCTCTCTTCTCTCTCTGTCTCTGTGTACCCTCTCTTCTCTCTCTGTCTCTGTGTACCCTCTCTTCTCTCTCTGTCTCTGTGTACCCTCTCTTCTGTCTCTGTCTCTGTGTCCCCTCTCTTCTCTCTCTGTCTCTGTGTACCCTCTCTTCCCTCTCTGTCTCTGTGTACCTCTCTTCTCTCTCTGTCTCTGTGTACCCTCTCTTCTCTCTCTGTCTCTGTGTGTGTACCCTCTCTTCCTCCTCTGTCTCTTACCCTCTCTCTCTCTGTCTCTGTGTACCCTCTCTTCTCTCTCTGTCTCTGTGTACCCTCTCTTCTCTCTCTGTCTCTGTGTACCCTCTCTCTCTGTCTCTCTCTCTCTTCTCTCTGTCTCTGTGTACCCTCTCTTCTCTCTCTGTCTCTGTGTACCCTCTTCTCTCTCTGTCTCTGTGTACCCTCTCTTCTCTCTCTGTCTCTGTGTACCCTCTCTTCTCTCTCTGTCTCTGTGTACCCTCTCTCTGTCTCTGTGTCTCTCTCTCTCTCTGTCTCTGTGTCTCCCTCTCTTCTCTCTCTGTCTCTGTGTACCCTCTCTTCTCTCTCTGTCTCTGTGTACCCTCTCTTCCCTCTCTGTCTCTGTGCCCCTCTCTTCTGTCTCTCTCTGTCTCTCTGTGTGTACCCTCTCTTCCTCTCTCTGTCTCTGTGTACCCTCTCTTCTCTCTCTGTCTCTGTGTACCCTCTCTTCTCTCTCTGTCTCTGTGTACCCTCTCTTCTCTCTCTGTCTCTGTGTACCCTCTCTTCCCTCTCTGTCTCTGTGTACCCTCTCTTCTGTCTCTGTCTCTGTGTCCCCTCTCTTCTCTCTCTGTCTCTGTGTACCCTCTCCTCTGTCTCTGTGTACCCTCTCTTCTCTCTCTGTCTCTGTGTACCCTCTCTTCTCTCTCTGTCTCTGTGTACCCTCTCTTCTCTCTCTGTCTCTGTGTACCCTCTCTTCTCTCTCTGTCTCTGTGTACCCTCTCTTCTCTCTCTGTCTCTGTGTACCCTCTCTTCTCTCTCTCTGTCTCTGTGTACCCTCTCTTCTCTCTCTGTCTCTGTGTACCCTCTCTTCTCTCTGTCTCTGTGTACCTCTCTCTCTGTCTCTGTCTCTACCCTCTCTTCTCTCTCTGTCTCTGTGTACCCTCTCTTCTCTCTCTGTCTCTGTGTACCCTCTCTTCTCTCTCTGTCTCTGTGTACCCTCTCTTCTCTCTCTGTCTCTGTGTACCCTCTCTTCTCTCTCTGTCTCTGTGTACCCTCTCTTCTCTCTCTGTCTCTGTGTACCCTCTCTCTCTCTGTCTCTGTGTACCCTCTCTTCTCTCTCTCTGTCTCTGTGTACCTCTGTCTCTGTGTACCCTCTCTCTCTCTGTCTCTGTGTACCCTCTCTTCCCTCTCTGTCTCTGTGTACCCTCTCTTCTCTCTCTGTCTCTGTGTACCCTCTCTTCTCTCTCTCTGTCTCTGTGTACCCTCTCTTCTCTCTCTGTCTCTGTGTACCCTCTCTTCTGTCTCTGTGTACCCTCTCTTCTCTCTCTGTCTCTGTGTACCCTCTCTCTCTCTCTCTGTCTCTGTGTACCCTCTCTTCTCTCTCTGTCTCTGTGTACCCTCTCTTCTCTCTCTGTCTCTGTGTACCCTCTCTTCTCTCTCTGTCTCTGTGTACCCTCTCTTCTGTCTCTGTGTACCCTCTCTCTGTCTCTGTGTACCCTCTCTTCTCTCTCTGTCTCTGTGTACCCTCTCTTCTCTCTCTGTCTCTGTGTACCCTCTCTTCTGTCTCTGTGTACCCTCTCTTCTCTCTCTGTCTCTGTGTACCCTCTCTTCTCTCTCTGTCTCTGTGTACCCTCTCTTCTCTCTGTCTCTGTGTCTCTCTTCTCTCTCTGTCTCTGTGTACCCTCTCTTCTCTCTCTGTCTCTGTGTACCCTCTCTTCTCTCTCTGTCTCTGTGTACCCTCTCTTCTCTCTCTGTCTCTGTGTACCCTCTCTTCTCTCTCTGTCTCTGTGTACCCTCTCTTCTCTCTCTGTCTCTGTGTACCCTCTCTTCTCTCTCTGTCTCTGTGTACCCTCTCTTCTCTCTCTGTCTCTGTGTACCCTCTCTTCTCTCTCTGTCTCTGTGTACCCTCTCTCTTCTCTCTCTGTCTCTGTGTCTCTCTTCTCTCTTCTCTCTCTGTCTCTGTGTACCCTCTCTCTCTCTGTCTCTGTGTACCCCCTCTCTTCTGTCTCTGTGTACCCTCTCTTCTCTCTCTGTCTCTGTGTACCCTCTCTCTCTGTCTCTGTGTACCCTCTCTGTCTCTGTGTACCCTCTCTTCTCTCTCTGTCTCTGTGTACCCTCTCTTCTCTCTCTGTCTCTGTGTACCCCTCTCTCTCTCTGTCTCTGTGTACCCTCTCTTCTCTCTCTGTCTCTGTGTACCCTCTCTTCTCTCTCTGTCTCTGTGTACCTCTCTCTCTCTCTCTCTGTCTCTGTGTACCCTCTCTTCTCTCTCTGTCTCTGTGTACCCCTCTCTTCTCTCTCTGTCTCTGTGTACCCTCTACCTCTCTCTACCCTCTCTCTCTGTCTCTGTCTCTGTACCCTCTCTTCTCTCTCTGTCTCTGTGTACTCTCTCTTCTCTCTGTCTCTGTGTGCCCTCTCTCTGTCCTCTCTTCTCTCTCTGTCTCTGTGTACCCTCTCTTCTCTCTCTGTCTCTGTGTACCCTCTCTTCTCTCTCTGTCTCTGTGTACCCTCTCTTCTCTCTCTGTCTCTGTGTACCCTCTCTTCTCTCTCTGTCTCTGTGTACCCTCTCTTCTGTCTCTGTGTACCCCCTCTCTTCTCTCTCTGTCTCTGTGTACCCTCTCTTCTCTCTCTCTGTCTCTGTGTACCCTCTCTTCTCTCTCTGTCTCTGTGTACCCTCTCTTCTGTCTCTGTGTACCCTCTCTTCTCTCTCTGTCTCTGTACCCTCTCCTCTCTTCTTCTCTCTGTCTCTGTGTACCCTCTCTTCTCTCTCTGTCTCTGTGTACCTCTCTTCTCTCTCTGTCTCTGTGTACCCTCTCTACCCTCTCTCTCTGTCTCTGTGTACCCTCTTCTCCCTCTCTTCTCTCTCTGTCTCTGTGTACCCTCTTCTCTCTCTGTCTCTGTGTACCCTCTCTTCTCTCTCTGTCTCTGTGTACCCCTCTCTTCTCCTCTCTGTCTCTGTGTACCCTCTCTTCTCTCTCTGTCTCTGTGTCCCTCTCTTCTCTCTCTGTCTCTGTGTACCCTCTCTTCTTCTCTCTGTCTCTGTGTACCCTCTCTTCTCTCTCTGTCTCTGTGTACCCTCTCTTCTCTCTCTGTCTCTGTCTCTGTGTACCCTCTCTTCTCTCTCTGTCTCTGTGTACCCTCTCTTCTCTCTCTGTCTCTGTGTACCCTCTCTTCTCTCTTCTCTCTCTGTCTCTGTGTACCCTCTCTTCTCTCTCTGTCTCTGTGTACCCTCTCTCTCTCTCTCTGTCTCTGTGTACCCTCTCTTCTCTCTCTGTCTCTGTGTACCTCTCTCTTCTCTCTCTGTCTCTGTGTACCCTCTCTTCTCTCTCTGTCTCTGTGTCCCCTCTCTTCTGTCTCTGTGTACCCTCTCTTCTCTCTCTGTCTCTGTGTACCCTCTCTTCCCTCTCTGTCTCTGTGTACCCTCTCTTCTCTCTCTGTCTCTGTGTACCCTCTCTTCTCTCTCTGTCTCTGTGTACCTCTCTTCTCTCTGTCTCTGTGTACCCTCTCTCTCTCTGTCTCTGTGTCCCCCTCTCTCTCTCTGTCTCTGTCTCTGTGTACCCTCTCCTCCTCTCTTCTCTCTCTGTCTCTGTGTACCCTCTCTTCCCTCTGTCTCTTCTCTCTCTGTCTCTGTGTGTCCCTGTGTCTCTTTCTCTCTCTGTCTCTGTGTACCCTCTCTTCTCTCTCTGTCTCTGTGTACCCTCTCTTCTCTCTCTGTCTCTGTGTCCCCTCTCTCTCTCTCTGTCTCTGTGTACCCCTCTCTTCTCTCTCTGTCTCTGTGTCCCCTCTCTCTCTCTCTGTCTCTGTGTACCCTGTCTCTCTCTCTCTGTCTCTGTGTACCCTCTCTTCTCTCTCTGTCTCTGTGTACCTCTCTTCTCTCTCTGTCTCTGTGTACCCTCCCTCTCTTCTCTCTCTCTGTCTCTGTGTACCCTCTCTTCCCTCTCTGTCTCTGTGTCCCCTCTCTTCTCTCTCTGTCTCTGTGTACCCTCTCTTCCTCTCTCTGTCTCTGTTCTCTGTCCCCTCTCTTCTCTCTCTGTCTCTGTGTACCCTCTCTTCTGTCTCTGTGTACCCTCTCTTCTCTCTCTGTCTCTTACCCTCTCTTCTCTCTGTCTCTGTGTACCCTCTCTTCTCTCTCTGTCTCTGTGTACCCTCTCTTCTCTCTCTGTCTCTGTGTACCCTCTCTTCTGTCTCTGTGTCCCCTCTCTTCTCTCTCTGTCTCTGTGTACCCTCTCTTCTCTCTCTGTCTCTGTGTACCCTCTTCTGTTCTCTCTCTGTCTCTGTGTACCCTCTCCTCTCTTCTCTCTCTGTCTCTGTGTACTCCTGTCTCTGTTACCCTCTCTCTCTGTCTCTGTGTACCCTCTCTTCTCTCTCTCTGTCTCTGTGTACCCTCTCTTCTCTCTCTGTCTCTGTGTACCCTCTCTCTTCTCTCTCTGTCTCTGTGTACCCTCTCTTCTCTCTCTGTCTCTGTGTACCCTCTCCCTCTCTTCTGTCTCTGTGTACCCTCTTCTTCTCTGTCTCTGTGTACCCTTCTCTCTCTGTCTCTGTGTACCCTCTCTTCTCTCTCTGTCTCTGTGTACCCCTCTCTTCTCTCTCTGTCTCTGTGTACCCTCTCTTCTCTCTCTGTCTCTGTGTACCCTCTCTTTTCTCTCTGTCTCTGTGTACCCTCTCTTCTCTCTCTGTCTCTGTGTCCCCTCTCTTCTCTCTCTGTCTCTGTGTACCTCTCTTCTCTCTCTGTCTCTGTGTACCCTCTCTTCTCTCTCTGTCTCTGTGTACCTCTCTTCTCTCTCTGTCTCTGTGTACCTCTTCTTCTCTCTCTGTCTCTGTGTACCCTCTCTTCTCTCTCTGTCTCTGTGTACCCTCTCTTCTCTCTCTGTCTCTGTGTACCCTCTCTTCTCTGTCTCTGTGTCTCTGTGTCCCCTCTCTCTTCTCTCTCTGTCTCTGTGTACTCTCTGTCTCTGTGTACCCTCTCTTCTCTGTCTCTGTGTACCCTCTCTTCTCTCTCTGTCTCTGTGTACCCTCTCTTCTCTCTCTGTCTCTGTGTACCCTCTCTTCTCTCTCTGTCTCTGTGTACCCTCTCTTCTGTCTCTGTGTACCCTCTCTCTGTCTCTGTGTACCCTCTCTTCTCTCTCTGTCTCTGTGTACCCTCTCTTCTCTCTCTGTCTCTGTGTACCCTCTCTTCTCTCTCTGTCTCTGTGTACCCTCTCTTCTCTCTCTGTCTCTGTGTACCCTCTCTTCTCTCTCTGTCTCTGTGTACCCTCTCTTCTCTCTCTGTCTCTGTGTACCCTCTCTTCCCTCTCTGTCTCTGTGTACCCTCTCTTCTGTCTCTGTCTCTGTGTCCCCTCTCTTCTCTCTCTGTCTCTGTGTACCCTCTCTTCCCTCTCTGTCTCTGTGTACCCTCTCTTCTGTCTCTGTCTCTGTGTACCCTCTCTTCTGTCTCTGTGTACCCTCTCTTCTCTCTCTGTCTCTGTGTACCCTCTCTTCCCTCTCTGTCTCTGTGTACCCTCTCTTCTCTCTCTGTCTCTGTGTACCCTCTCTTCTCTCTCTGTCTCTGTGTACCCTCTCTTCTCTCTGTCTTTGTGTACCCTCTCTTCTCTCTCTGTCTCTGTGTACCCTCTCTTCTCTCTCTGTCTCTGTGTACCCTCTCTTCTCTGTCTCTGTCTCTCTGTCTCCCCTCTCTTCTCTCTCTCTGTCTCTGTGTACCCTCTCTTCTCTCTCTGTCTCTCTCTCTCTGTCTCTGTGTACCCTCTCTTCTCTCTCTGTCTCTGTGTACCCTCTCTTCTCTCTCTGTCTCTGTGTACTTCTGTCTCTGTCTCTCTCTTCTCTCTCTGTCTCTGTGTACCCTTCTCTCTTCTGTCTCTGTGTACCCTCTTCTTCTCTGTCTCTGTGTACCCTCTCTTCTGTCTCTGTGTACCCTCTCTTCCCTCTCTGTCTCTGTGTACCCTCTCTTCTCTCTCTGTCTCTGTGTACCCTCTCTTCTCTCTCTGTCTCTGTGTACCCTCTCTTCTCTCTCTGTCTCTGTGTACCCTCTCTTCTCTCTCTGTCTCTGTGTACCCTCTCTTCTCTCTCTGTCTCTGTGTACCCTCTCTTCTGTCTCTGTGTACCCTCTCTTCTGTCTCTGTGTACCCTCTCTTCCCTCTCTGTCTCTGTGTACCCTCTCTTCTCTCTCTGTCTCTGTGTACCCTCTCTTCTCTCTCTGTCTTTGTGTACCCTCTCTTCTCTCTCTGTCTCTGTGTACCCTCTCTTCCCTCTCTGTCTCTGTGTACCCTCTCTTTTCTCTCTGTCTCTGTGTACCCTCTCTTCTCTCTCTGTCTCTGTGTCCCCTCTCTTCTCTCTCTGTCTCTGTGTACCCTCTCTTCTGTCTCTGTCTCTGTGTCCCCTCTCTTCTCTCTCTGTCTCTGTGTACCCTCTCCTCTGTCTCTGTGTACCCTCTCTTCTCTCTCTGTCTCTGTGTACCCTCTCTTCTGTCTCTGTGTACCCTCTCTTCCCTCTCTGTCTCTGTGTACCCTCTCTTCTCTCTCTGTCTTTGTGTACCCTCTCTTCTCTCTCTGTCTCTGTGTACCCTTCCTTCCAGCTCTTCATTTCTCTTCACCCTATTTACTTTTCCTCCCTTCTTCTCTGTCTCTGCCTCTCTCCCTCTCTGCCTCTCTCTCTCTGCCTCAATCTCTCTGCCTCTCTCTCTCTGCCTCACTCTCTCTGCCTCTCTCTCTCTCTGCCTCTCTCTCTCTGCCTCTCTCTCTCTCTACCCCCTCTCTCTCTCTCTGCTTCTTTCTCTCTCTCTACCCCCCCCCCTCTCTCTCTCTCTCTCTCTCTGCCTCTCTCTCTCTCTCCCCCCCTCTCTCTATCCTTCATTCTGTTCTGGCCACATCAAAGCCCTGGAGAAGCTCACAGGCACATTCCACAGCTGCTCATGAGAGTCTGCAACACGGCACTGTGTGTGTGTGTGTGTGTGTGTATGTCGGTATGTGTGTGTATTCGTGTGTTTGGGTGTGTATATGTGTATCTGAATGTACTGTGTGTGTGTCTGTGTGGATTTTTGAGTGAAGCAAATTTGATTTGTTCTGAAAGAGCTGCAAAACCTGGACCCGTATAAATCAGCTGGGCTTGACAATCTGGACCCTCTATTTCTGAAACTATCCGCCGCCATTGTCGCAACCCCTATTACCAGCCTGTTCAACCTCTCTTTCATATCGTCTGAGATCCCCAAGGATTGGAAAGCTGCCGCAGTCATCCCCCTCTTCAAAGGGGGAGACACCCTGGACCCAAACTGTTACAGACCTATATCCATTCTGCCCTGCCTATCTAAGGTCTTCGAAAGCCAAGTCAACAAACAGGTCACTGACCATCTCAAATCCCACCGTACCTTCTCCGCTATGCAATCTGGTTTCCGAGCCGGTCACGGGTGCACCTCAGCCACACTCAAGGTACTAAACGACATCATAACCTCCATCGATAAAAGACAGTACTGTGCAGCCGTCTTCATCGACCTTGCCAAGGCTTTCGACTCTGTCAATCACCATATTCTTATCGGCAGACTCAGTAGCCTCGGTTTTTCGGATGACTGCCTTGCCTGGTTCACCAATTAATTTGCAGACAGAGTTCAGTGTGTCAAATCGGAGGGCATGTTGTCCGGTCCTCTGGCAGTCTCTATGGGGGTGCCACAGGGTTCAATTCTCGGGCCGACTCTTTTCTCTGTGTATATCAATGATGTTGCTCTTGCTGCGGGCGATTCCCTGATCCACCTCTACGCAGACGACACCATTTTATACACCTGGTTAAATAAAGGTGTTCTCAACTAGCCTACCTGGTTAAATAAAGGTGTTCTCAACTAGCCTACCTGGTTAAATAAAGGTGAAATAAAAATAATATAAAATTTGTCACATTCACCGAATACAACAGGTATAGATAGACCTTTTTAAGTAAAAAAAAAAAACCATAACAATAAAAAATACAAATATATAATTAAATAGCAGCAGTAAAATAACAGTAGCGTGGCTATATACAGAGGTATATACTTGTAAACAGATCTTAATGATGAGAGAGGGAGAGAGGGAGGGAGGTGGGAGGGAGGGAGGGAGGAGGGAGGGAGGGAGGGAGGGAGAGAGGAGTGGGAGGGTGGGAGGGAGAGAGGAGGGTGGGAGGGAGGGAGAGTGGGAGGGAGGGTGGGAGGGAGGGAGGGTGGGAGGGAGGGTGGGAGAGAGGGAGGGGAGGGAGGGTGGGAGGAGAGGGAGGGAGGGAGGGAGGGGTGGAGGGAGGGGAGGGAGGGAGGGAGGGAGGAGGGAGGGTGGGGAGGGAGGGGGGAGGAGGGAGGAGGGAGGGTGGGAGGGAGGGAGGGAGGGAGGGAGGGTGGGTGGGAGGGTGGGAGGGAGGGAGGGTGGGTGGGTGGGAGGGAGGGAGGGAGGGAGGGAGGGAGGGAGGGTGGGAGGGAGGGAGGGAGGGAGGGTGGGAGGGAGGGAGGGAGGGAATGGGAGGGAGGGAGGGAGGGGGAGGGAGGGAAGGGTGGGAGGGAGGGAGGAGGGGAGAGGGAGAGGGAGGGAGGGAGGGAGGGAGAATGAGAGCGAGAGAAGGAGAGACAGGGAGGTAAGGAGGAGAGAGGGGAGGATAGGATAGGATAAAGTAATCCTTCTCCCCCCCTTAAAAGACCTAGATGCACTATTGTAAAGTGGCTGTTCCACTGGATGTCATAAGGTGAAAGCACCAATTTGTAAGTCGCTCTGGATAAGAGCGTCTGCTAAATGACTTAAATGTAAATGTAAATGGGAGAGGGAGAGAGGCTAGGGTGGGTGGGAGGAGGGAGGGAGGAGGGAGGGAGGGAGGGTGGGTGGGAGGGAGGGAGGGAGGGAGGAGGGAGGGGGAGGGTGGGAGGGTGGGAGGGAGGGAGGGAGGGAGGGAGGGTGGGAGGGAGGGAGGGGGAGGGAGGGGAGGGGGAGGGAGGGAGGGAGGGTGGGAGGGAGGGTGGGAGGGAGGGAGAAAGAGAAAGAGAGGAGGGAGGAGAGGAGGGAGGGAGGGAGGGAGGGAGGGAGGGTGGGTGGGGAGGGAGGGAGGGAGGGTGGGTGGAGGGAGGGAGGGGGTGGGAGGGAGGGAGGGAGGGAGGGAGGGAGGGAGGGTGGGAGGGAGGGAGGGAGGGAGAGAGGGGGAGGGAGGGAGGGAGGGAGAATGAGAGCGAGAGAAGGAGAGACAGGGAGGTAAGGAGAGAGAGGGGGAGGATAGGATAGGATAAAGTAATCCCCCCCCCCCCCCCTTAAAAGACCTAGATGCACTATTGTAAAGTGGCTGTTCCACTGGATGTCATAAGGTGAAAGCACCAATTTGTAAGTCGCTCTGGATAAGAGCGTCTGCTAAATGACTTAAATGTAAATGTAAATGGGAGAGGGAGAGAGGCTAGGGTGGGTGGGAGGGAGGGAGGGAGGGAGGGAGGGAGGGAGGGTGGGTGGGAGGGAGGGAGGGAGGGAGGGAGGGAGGGAGGGAGGGTGGGAGGGTGGGAGGGAGGGAGGGAGGGAGGGTGGGAGGGAGGGAGGGAGGGAGGGTGGGAGGGAGGGTGGGAGGGAGGGAGAAAGAGAAAGAGAGGGAGGGAGGGAGGGAGGGAGGAGGGAGGGAGGGTGGGTGGGAGGGAGGGAGGGAGGGAGGGTGGGAGGGAGGGAGAAAGAGAGAGAGAGGGAGGGAGGGAGGGAGGGAGGGAGGGTGGGAGGGAGGGAGGGAGGGAGGGTGGGAGGGAGGGTGGGAGGGAGGGAGAAAGAGAGAGAGAGGGAGGGAGGGAGGGAGGGAGGGAGGGTGGGAGGGAGGGAGGTGGGAGGTTGGGAGGGTGGGAGGGAGGGAAGGAGGGAGGGAGGGAGGGAGGGTGGGAGGGAGGGAGAAAGAGAGCGAGAGAAGGAGAGACAGGGAGGTAAGGAGAGAGAGGGGGAGAGGGAGAGAGGCTAGGATGGAGGGAGAGAGAGAGTGAGGGAGGCTCTCTCCATCCCCCCAATGATGAAATATATCACAGAATCACAGAAGTGTGTCCCAAATGACAGCCTTTTAGCTAATAGTGTTTTTGACCAGGGCCCATAGAGAATAGAATGACCTTTGGGACGGAGCCTATCACAGCACAGAGTGGAATCGCTGCATCTCTCTAAACATCTGTTACAAAGAGCTTATGGTTAAGACCCAAGTGTTACCGACCTGAAGTGTCTCAGAGAGTCCATGATCTCGGATCAGGTCCCCTCATGTCCATGTTAACGTATTCATTATGGTTTAAAAGGCCAAACTGATCTCGGATCAGGTCCCCTCATGTCCATGTTAACGTATTCATTATGGTTTAAAAGGCCAAACTGATCTCGGATCAGGTCCCCTCATGTCCATGTTAACGTATTCATTATGGTTTAAAAGGCCAAACTGATCTCGGATCAGGTCCCCTCATGTCCATGTTAACGTATTCATTATGGTTTAAAAGGCCAAACTGATCTCGGATCAGCACTTCTATTCTGAGAATATGGATCCAGGTCTTACTGTAATATGGCCACACACCATGGCTTCTTTGGGTTGTCATTCCTGCTGACAGTTTATCAGGTAACTGCTTTTTTCCTAAGCCTAAGATTTATCCTAAGCCTAAGATTTATCCTAAGCCTAAGAGTTATCCTAAGCCTAAGAGTTTTCCTAAGCCTAAGAGTTATCCTAAACCTAAGAGTTCTCCTAAGCCTAAGAGTTATCCTAAGCCTGAGAATTATCCTAAGCCTAAGAATTATCCTAACCCTGAGTTATCCTAAGGGTTCTACCAAGCCTAAGAGTTCTACTAACCCTAAGAAAGGGTTATCCTAAGATTAAGAGTTATCCTAAGCATAAATTATCCTAAGATTAAGAATTATCCCAAGCCTAAGAGTTCACCTAATTGTAAGAGTTATCCTAAGCCTAAGAGTTCACCTAAGCGTAAGAGTTCTCCTAAACCTAAGAGTTACTACCTGGTGTTAATCTAGTTTTACAGCCTTCCACAAGGACTATTGGTGAGCAGTTGTGAGTCAATGCAATGGTGTGTCTGAGTGTGTATCTATCTATGTGTGTGTGTGTGTGTGTGTGTGTGTGTGTGTGTGTGTGTCTGTGTGTGTCTGTGTGTGTGTGTGTGTGTCTGTGTGTGTGTGTGTGTGTGTGTGTGTCTGTGTCTGTGTGTGTGTGTGTGTGTGTGTGTGTCTGTGTGTGTTTGTGTGTGTTTGTATCTAAGTGCATGTGCCCTCTACATTTAGGAGAGCATTTGAGAGTAATTTCTGAGAGTTTAGATAACTTTTGCTTTAATTAAGGATAGGCACCTTTTTTTCAATTTTCGCCTGAAATTACAAACTCAAATCTAACTTCCTGAAGCAAGAATATGCATATTCTTGATACCATTTGAAAGGAAAAACGTTGAAGTTTTGTGGAAATGCGAAAGGAATGTAGGAAAATATAACACAATAGATCTGGTAAAAGAAAATACAAAGAAATAAACCAAGAAGAACGATTTCCCTAATAATCATATTAATCAGGCTACCTGATGGGATTTTTGATAAATGCACAACATCGCCAATCAAAATAAACATTGTACCAAAGTGACCAAGTTAGTTTTGATTCTGAATTCGAACATATAACGTATACTCACTTCACTGGGGCATAAACATAGAGAGGCTTGTGCTGCTGTCACATACACAGATCAAACACAGCGCCGCAGTTGACCTAGCCTACACGGCTGACCTAGCCTACACGGCTGACCTAGCCTACACGGCTGAACTAGCCTACTCCTAGCCTACTCGGCTGACCTAGCCTACTCCTAGCCTACTCGGCTGACCTAGCCTACACCTAGCCTACACGGCTGACCTAGCCTACAGCTAGCCTACTCGGCTGACCTAGCCTACACCTAGCCACACGGCTGACCTAGCCTACACCTAGCCTACTCGGCTGACCTAGCCTACACCTAGCGTACACGGCTGACCTAGCCTACACCTAGCCTACTCGGCTGACCTAAACTACACCTAGCCTACACGGCTGACCTAGCCTACACCTAGCCTACACGGCTGACCTAGCCTACACCTAGCCTACTCGGCTGACCTAGCCTACTCGGCTGACCTAGCCTACACGGCTGACCCAGCCACACGGCTGACCCAGCTACACCTAGACTACTCGGGTGACCAGCCTACACCTAGCCTACTCGGCTGACCTAGCCTACACCCAGCCTACACGGCTGACCTAGCCTACACCTAGCCTACTCGGCTGACCTAGCCTACACCCTAGCGTACACGGCTGACCTAGCCTACACCCAGCCTACTCGGCTGACCTAAACTACACCTAGCCTACACGGCTGACCTAGCCTACACCTAGCCTACACGGCTGACCTAGCCTACACCTAGCCTACTCGGCTGACCTAGCCTACTCGGCTGACCTAGCCTACACGGCTGACCTAGCCTACACGGCTGACCTAGCCTACACCTAGACTACTCGGGTGACCTAGCCTACACCTAGCCTACTCGGCTGACCTAGCCTACACCTAGGCTACACGGCTGACCTAGCCTACTCGGCTGACCTAGCCTACTCGGCTGACCTAGCCTACACGGCTGACATAGCCTACTCGGCTGACCTAGCCTACTCGGCTGACCTAGCCTACACGGCTGACCTAGCCTACTCGGCTGACCTAGCCTACACCTAGCCTACTCGGCTGACCTAGCCTACACTGCTGACCTAGCCTACTCGGCTGACCTAGCCTACACCTAGCCTACACGGCTGACCTAGCCTACACCTAGCCTACTCGGCTGACCTAGCTTACACCTAGCCTACACGGCTGACCTAGCCTACACGGCTGACCTAGCCTACTCGGCTGACCTAGCCTACACCTAGCCTACACGGCTGACCTAGCCTACACGGCTGACCTAGCCTACTCGGCTGACCTAGCCTACATGGCTGACCTAGCCTACACCTAGCCTACACGGCTGACCTAGCCTACACCTAGCCTACACTGCTGACCTAGCCTACACGGCTGACCTAGCCTACACCTAGCCTACACGGCTGACCTAGCCTACACCTAGCCTACACGGCTGACCTAGCCTACAGCTAGCCTACTCGGCTGACCTAGCCTACACCTAGCCTACACGGCTGACCTAGCCTACACCTAGCCTACTCGGCTGACCTAGCCTACACCTAGCGTACACGGCTGACCTAGCCTACACCTAGCCTACTCGGCTGACCTAAACTACACCTAGCCTACACGGCTGACCTAGCCTACACCTAGCCTACACGGCTGACCTAGCCTACACCTAGCCTACTCGGCTGACCTAGCCTACTCGGCTGACCTAGCCTACACGGCTGACCTAGCCTACACGGCTGACCTAGCCTACACCTAGACTACTCGGGTGACCTAGCCTACACCTAGCCTACTCGGCTGACCTAGCCTACACCTAGCCTACACGGCTGACCTAGCCTACACCTAGCCTACTCGGCTGACCTAGCCTACACCTAGCGTACACGGCTGACCTAGCCTACACCTAGCCTACTCGGCTGACCTAAACTACACCTAGCCTACACGGCTGACCTAGCCTACACCTAGCCTACACGGCAGACCTAGCCTACACCTAGCCTACTCGGCTGACCTAGCCTACTCGGCTGACCTAGCCTACACGGCTGACCTAGCCTACACGGCTGACCTAGCCTACACCTAGACTACTCGGGTGACCTAGCCTACACCTAGCCTACTCGGCTGACCTAGCCTACACCTAGGCTACACGGCTGACCTAGCCTACTCGGCTGACCTAGCCTACTCGGCTGACCTAGCCTACACGGCTGACATAGCCTACTCGGCTGACCTAGCCTACTCGGCTGACCTAGCCTACACGGCTGACCTAGCCTACTCGGCTGACCTAGCCTACACCTAGCCTACTCGGCTGACCTAGCCTACACTGCTGACCTAGCCTACTCGGCTGACCTAGCCTACACCTAGCCTACACGGCTGACCTAGCCTACACCTAGCCTACTCGGCTGACCTAGCTTACACCTAGCCTACACGGCTGACCTAGCCTACACGGCTGACCTAGCCTACTCGGCTGACCTAGCCTACACCTAGCCTACACGGCTGACCTAGCCTACACGGCTGACCTAGCCTACTCGGCTGACCTAGCCTACATGGCTGACCTAGCCTACACCTAGCCTACACGGCTGACCTAGCCTACACCTAGCCTACACTGCTGACCTAGCCTACACGGCTGACCTAGCCTACACCTAGCCTACACGGCTGACCTAGCCTACACCTAGCCTACACGGCTGATCTAGCCTACACCTAGCCTACACGGCTGACCTAGCCTACACGGCTGACCTAGCCTACACCTAGCCTACACGGCTGACCTAGCCTACACCTAGCCTACACGGCTGACCTAGCCTACACGGCTGACCTAGCCTACATGACTGACCTAGCCTACACGGCTGACCTAGCCTACACCTAGCCTACACGGCTGACCTAGCCTACACCTAGCCTACACGGCTGACCTAGCCTACACGGCTGACCTAGCCTACACGGCTGACCTAGCCTACACGACTGACCTAGCTTTTTTACCGCCATAAGAGCGGAGTCTTTTGCTTTGGGACCGCTTCACTGCGTAGATTCATCTAGTCAAGCCGCCAGCTAAAGCATCACTCGAGACTTGGCTAAGATGGCAGACATGGACAATAAGGACCAGGCTGAGCTGGACCCGGCAGATTTGGAGGACGTGGAGGACGTGGAAGAGGAGGAGACTGGAGAGGACGTCAACAGCAAAGCTCGTCAGCTCACCGTGCAGATGATGCAGAACCCACAGATTCTGGCCGCGTTGCAGGAGAGGCTGGACGGGCTGGTGGGCTCGCCGTCAGGATACATGGAGAGACCATACAAACACTCCACACCGCGTGGCCGCGGCCACCCTAATCTGGTGGTCCCAGCGCGCACGACCCACGTGGAGTTCCAGGTCTCCGGTAGCCTCTGGAACTGCCGATCTGCGGCCAACAAGGCAGAGTTCATCTCAGCCTATGCCTCCCTCCAGTCCCTCGACTTCTTGGCACTGACGGAAACATGGATCACCACAGACAACACTGCTACTCCTACTGCTCTCTCTTCGTCTGCCCACGTGTTCTCGCACACCCCGAGAGCTTCTGGTCAGCGGGGTGGTGGCACCGGGATCCTCATCTCTCCCAAGTGGTCATTCTCTCTTTCTCCCTTACCCATCTGTCTATCGCCTCCCTTTGAATTCCATGCTGTCACAGTTACCAGCCCTTTCAAGCTTAACATCCTTATCATTTATCGCCCTCCAGGTTCCTCGGAGAGTTCATCAATGAGCTTGATGCCTTGATAAGCTCCTTTCCTGAGGACGGCTCACCTCTCACAGTTCTGGGCGACTTTAACCTCCCCACGTCTACCTTTGACTCATTCCTCTCTGCCTCCTTCTTTCCACTCCTCTCCTCTTTTGACCTCACCCTCTCACCTTCCCCCCTACTCACAAGGCAGGAAATACGCCCGACCTCATCTTTACTAGATGCTGTTCTTCCACTAACCTCATTGCAACTCCCCTCCAAGTCTCCGACCACTACCTTGTATCCTTTTCCCTCTCGCTCTCATCCAACACTTCCCACACTGCCCCTACTCGGATGGTATCGCGCCGTCCCAACCTTCGCTCTCTCTCCCCGCTACTCTCTCCTCTTCCATCCTATCATCTCTTCCTCTGCTCAAACCTTCTCCAACCTATCTCCTGATTCTGCCTCCTCAACCCTCCTCTCCTCCCTTTCTGCATCCTTTGACTCTCTATGTCCCCTATCCTCCAGGCCGGCTCGGTCCTCCCTCCCGCTCCGTGGCTCGACGACTCATTGCGAGCTCACAGAACAGGGCTCCGGGCAGCCGAGCGGAAATGGAGGAAAACTCGCCTCCCTGCGGACCTGGCATCCTTTCACTCCCTCCTCTCTACATTTTCCTCTTCTGTCTCTGCTGCTAAAGCCACTTTCTACCACTCTAAATTCCAAGCATCTGCCTCTAACCCTAGGAAGCTCTTTGCCACCTTCTCCTCCCTCCTGAATCCTCCTCCCCCCCCCCCTCCTCCCTCTCTGCAGATGACTTCGTCAACCATTTTGAAAAGAAGGTCGACGACATCCGATCCTCGTTTGCTAAGTCAAACGACACCGCTGGTTCTGCTCACACTGCCCTACCCTGTGCTCTGACCTCTTTCTCCCTCTCTCTCCAGATGAAATCTCGCATCTTGTGACGGCCGGCCGCCCAACAACCTGCCCGCTTGACCCTGTCCCCTCCTCTCTTCTCCAGACCATTTCCGGAGACCTTCTCCCTTACCTCACCTCGCTCATCAACTCATCCCTGACCGCTGGCTACGTCCCTTCCGTCTTCAAGAGAGAGAGTTGCACCCCTTCTGAAAAACCTACACTCGATCCCTCCGATGTCAACAACTACAGACCAGTATCCCTTCTTTCTTTTCTCTCCAAAACTCTTGAACGTGCCGTCCTTGGCCAGCTCTCCCGCTATCTCTCTCAGAATGACCTTCTTGATCCAAATCAGTCAGGTTTCAAGACTAGTCATTCAACTGAGACTGCTCTTCTCTGTATCACGGAGGCGCTCCGCACTGCTAAAGCTAACTCTCTCTCCTCTGCTCTCATCCTTCTAGACCTATCGGCTGCCTTCGATACTGTGAACCATCAGATCCTCCTCTCCACCCTCTCCGAGTTGGGCATCTCCGGCGCGGCTCACGCTTGATTGCGTCCTACCTGACAGGTCGCTCCTACCAGGTGGCGTGGCGAGAATCCGTCTCCTCACCACGTGCTCTCACCACTGGTGTCCCCAGGGCTCTGTTCTAGGCCCTCTCCTATTCTCGCTATACACCAAGTCACTTGGCTCTGTCATAACCTCACATGGTCTCTCCTATCATTGCTATGCAGACGACACACAATTAATCTTCTCCTTTCCCCTTCTGATGACCAGGTGGCGAATCGCATCTCTGCATGTCTGGCAGACATATCAGTGTGGATGACGGATCACCACCTCAAGCTGAACCTCGGCAAGACGGAGCTGCTCTTCCTCCGGGGAAGGACTGCCCGTTCCATGATCTCGCCATCACGGTTGACAACTCCATTGTGTCCTCCTCCCAGAGCACTAAGAACCTTGGCGTGATCCTGGACAACACCCTGTCGTTCTCAACTAACATCAAGGCGGTGGCCCGTTCCTGTAGGTTCATGCTCTACAACATCCGCAGAGTACGACCCTGCCTCACACAGGAAGCGGCGCAGGTCCTAATCCAGGCACTTGTCATCTCCCGTCTGGATTACTGCAACTCGCTGTTGGCTGGGCTCCCTGCCTGTGCCATTAAACCCCTACAACTCATCCAGAACGCCGCAGCCCGTCTGGTGTTCAACCTTCCCATGTTCTCTCACGTCACCCCGCTCCTCCGCTTTCTCCACTGGCTTCCAGTTGAAGCTCGCATCCGCTACAAGACCATGGTGCTTGCCTACGGAGCTGTGAGGGGAACGGCACCTCAGTACCTCCAGGCTCTGATCAGGCCCTACACCCAAACAAGGGCACTGCGTTCATCCACCTCTGGCCTGCTCGCCTCCCTACCTCCCTACTCTTTAAGGAATAACTAGGATAGGATAAAGTAATCCCTCTCACCCCCCCCCCTTAAAAGATTTAGATGCACTACTGTTCCACTGGATGTCATAAGGTGAATGCACCAATTTGTAAGTCGCTCTAGATAAGAGCGTCTGCTAAATGACTTAAATGTAAATGTAATAGCCTACTCGGTTGACCTAGCCTACTCGGTTGACCTAGCCTACACGGCTGACCTAGCCTACACGCCTGACCTAGCCTATATGGCTGACCTAGCTTACTCGGCTGACCTAGCCTACACGGCTGACCTAGCCTACACCTAGCCTACACGGCTGACCTAGCCTACTCGGCTGACCTAGTCTACACCTAGCCTACTCGGCTGACCTAGCCTACACGGCTGTCCTAGCCTACACGGCTGACCTAGCCTACTCGGCTGACCTAGCCTACACCTAGCCTACTCGGTTGACCTAGCCTACACGGCTGACCTAGCCTACACGACTGACCTAGCCTTATCTGGCTGACCTAGCTTACTCGGCTGACCTAGCCTACACGGCTGACCTAGCCTACACGGGTGACCTAGCCTACACGGCTGACCTAGCCTACACCTAGCCTACACGGCTGACCTAGCCTACTCGGCTGACCTAGCCTACACCTAGCCTACTCGACTGACCTAGCCTACTCCTAGCCTACTCGGCTGACCTAGCCTACACCTAGCCTACACGGCTGACCTAGCCTACACCTAGCCTACTCGGCTGATCTAGCCTACACCTAGCGTACACGGCTGACCTAGCCTACACCTAGCCTACTCGGCTGACCTAGCCTACACCTAGCCTACACGGCTGACCTAGCCTACACCTAGCCTACACGGCTGACCTAGCCTACACCTAGCCTACTTGGCTGACCTAGCCTACTCGGCTGACCTAGCCTACACCTAGCCTACACGGCTGACCTAGCCTACTCGGCTGACCTAGCCTACACGGCTGACCTAGCCTACAGGGCTGACCTAGCCTACACCTAGACTACTCGGGTGACCTAGCCTACTCGGCTGACCTAGCCTACACCTAGCCTACACGGCTGACCTAGCCTACACCTAGCCTACTCGGCTGACCTAGCCTACACCTAGCCTACACGGCTGACCTAGCCTACACCTAGCCTACTCGGCTGACCTAGCCTACACCTAGCCTACACGGCTGACCTAGCCTACTCGGCTGACCTACCCTACACGGCTGACCTAGCCTACTCGGCTGACCTAGCCTACACCTATCCTACTCGGCTGACCTAGCCTACACCTAGCCTACACTGCTGACCTAGCCTACTCGGCTGACCTAGCCTACACCTAGCCTACTCGGCTGACCTAGCCTACACCTAGCCTACACGGCTGACCTAGCCTACACCTAGCCTACTCGGCTGACCTAGCCTACACCTAGCCTACACGGCTGACCTAGCCTACACGGCTGACCTAGCCTACTCGGCTGACCTAGCCTACACGTCTGACCTAGCCTACACCTAGCCTACACGGCTGACCTAGCCTACACCTAGCCTACACTGCTGACCTAGCCTACACGGCTGACCTAGCCTACACGACTGACCTAGCCTTATATGGCTGACCTAGCTTACTCGGCTGACCTAGCCTACACGGCTGACCTAGCCTACACGGTTGACCTAGCCTACACGGCTGACCTAGCCTACACCTAGCCTACACGGCTGACCTAGCCTACTCGGCTGACCTAGCCTACACCTAGCCTACTCGGCTGACCTAGCCTACTCGGCTGACCTAGCCTACACCTAGCCTACACGGCTGACCTAGCCTACTCGGATGACCTAGCCTACACCTAGCCTACTCGGCTGACCTAGCCTACACGGCTGACCTAGCCTACTCGGCTGACCTGATCACAGAATGTGAGGACAGAACAGAAGCAAATTGTACAACACAGTGCGACATGTAATAATCGTAAAAAATATTAATAAATGAAACCGAAGTGCAGTCTGTTGTCTGGTCCCGCGTTGTGGTTGGGGTTGACTTTCTACACGGAGGGAGAAAGCATGAATTAGCACGTCTCATGCAATGTGAGTGAATTAGCACGTCTCATGCAATGTGAGTGAATTAGCACGTCTCATATAGTGTGAGTGAATTAGCACGTCTCATATAGTGTGAGTGAATTAGCACGTCTCATGTAGTGTGAGTGAATTAGCACGTCTCATATAATGTGGAAATGATGAGTCGAAATCCAGTTGAATGAATTTAGACGATATACATATGGACAAGCGATGTCAGAGCGGAACGGACTAAGATACAGTAGAATAGTATAGAATACAGTATATACATATGAGATGAGTAATACATAGACTAAGATACAGTAGAATACAGTATGTACAAATGAGATGAGTAATGCCAGATGTGTAAACATTATTAAGTGACTAAGATACTATAGAATAGTATAGTATTGAATACAGTATATACATATGAGATGAGTAATGCATAGACTAAGATACAGTAGAATAGTATAGAATACAGTATATACATATGAGATGAGTAATGATAGATATGTAGACATTATTAAGTGACTAAGATACAGTAGAATAGTATAGAATACAGTATATACATATGAGATGAGTAATGCCAGATATATAAACATTATTAAGTGACTAAGAGACCGTAAACACTTTAATCGGCATTCCAGGAGGTGTTTTTGATATTTGGCAGCACCAGCCGAGAGCCTCCCTCTTTAGTGATGTGAAAACGGAACAATTGAATGTATGCACAGTATAAGTAGATTTCACATATAAACTTTATGTGTCTTAACTCAGAATCAAAATGGCTTCCTCAAAAGCCCTGTGAAAGAACGTTTATTTTGATTGGTGAAGTTCTGCATTTATCAGAGTGACATGAGGTAGCCTAATTTCAGATGTCTCCATGGAAACAGGATTATTATTAGGGAAATCATTCTTCTTAAAAAAAATTATGTAATTTTTTAAAACAAACTATTATATTAATCTGACTACACTCAGTATCCAGAGCTAAAATAAGCGCAGATCAATCTACTCATTGAGCTCCTAGCATTCCTCTTGGCTAGCCTACTGTAGAAATATCAATATGCTAGCTAGTGACTACTGTTGACAGACTGCAAAAAGACTCCTAGCATTCCTCTTGGCTAGCCTACTGTAGACATGTCAATATGCTAGCTAGTGACTACTGTTGATAGACTGCAAAAAGACT
This sequence comes from Oncorhynchus nerka, assembly GCF_034236695.1. Lineage (NCBI taxonomy): Eukaryota > Metazoa > Chordata > Actinopteri > Salmoniformes > Salmonidae > Oncorhynchus > Oncorhynchus nerka. The sequence continues at coordinate 5,574,455 of NC_088401.1, read as the reverse complement.
CCTAGCATTCCTCTTGGCTAGCCTACTGTAGAAATATCAATATGCTAGCTAGTGACTACTGTTGACAGACTGACTAGATTCCTCTTGGCTAGCCTACTGTAGACATGTCAATATGCTAGCTAGTGACTACTGTTGACAGACTGCAAAAGCATTCCTCTTGGCTAGCCTACTGTAGACATGTCAATATGCTAGCTAGTGACTACTGTTGACAGACTGCAAAAAGACTCCTAGCATTCCTCTTGGCTAGCCTACTGTAGACATGTCAATATGCTAGCTAGTGACTACTGTTGACAGACTGCAAAAAGACTCCTAGCATTCCTCTTGGCTAGCCTACTGTAGACATGTCATTCTAGTGACTCTGTTGACAGACTGCAAAAAGACTCCTAGCATTCCTCTTGGCTAGCCTACTGTAGACATGTCAATATGCTAGCTAGTGACTACTGTTGACAGACTGCAAAAAGACTCCTAACATTCTATGGAATATTTGTCTTAAAGGGGCAGCGTCCTATTTTCAAATCTTCTCAAAATGAAATGCTTTAAATAAATGTAACTAATTCAATGCAATGCTAAAGACTACAATAATGACTTACCTTGCTAAATTATATTACACAGCTCATAATAACTAATACAACCTATCAATAGCTGCATGTAGAGAGAAAGCATAAACAAATATAGGCCCTGGCATGACCCCAACTGCAATTAAGAACTACACCATGACCCGGGCCAGCAGCAATTCTCTTCGGGCCAATAGATTTCTGGCCAACTGAGAAAAGACCTTAACGCTGGACCCTGTCGTGTTTCATATGCAGCCGCAGAGTGTTGGCCTGTAGTCTATTTACTGTGCGTTGACTGAACGTAGCTATATGTCGTGTTTCATATGCAGCCGCAGAGTGTTGGCCGGTAGTCTATTTACTGTGCGTTGACTGAACGTAGCTATATGTCGTGTTTCATATGCAGCCGCAGAGTGTTGGCCGGTAGTCTATTTACTGTGCGTTGACTGAACGTAGCTATATGTCGTGTTTCATATGCAGCCGCAGAGTGTTGGCGGGTAGTTTAACCAGACTGTGACGTAAATTAAAGTCAGTGACTCGTCAGTAGTACTACTTAATTACATTGGTAAGAGAAGCGTTCATTTGGCTCCCTAATTTGCGTACTGGTAGGCTTTTGGCGATTTTCTGCAGATAAATTATGAAAACATGTGATGAAGAATTGTGAATCCTCCTCACTCACTGCAGGAACAATAGGTAGTGCAGACCTCTGGTCCAATTGTAATGATATTTATATGGTATTTTCAGAGATATTGATCTAGTTCCTCTGATCTAATCAAAGTGTTGACAGTGGAGGTGTTAACTGCTGTTTTCTGTGTAGCAAAGTCCATGATTTAACACCTGTTTCATTCTTCAATTATACCTTTATTGCAGATAGCTGAGAAAATAGAAGCTTGAAGCTTGTGGTCCTCAGCAGATTCTTTAAAGGCCCAGTGCTGTAAAAATTATATTTTTCCTGTGCTTTGTATAATATTGTACAACAGCTGATGGAACTAACACTGTAAAAGTGTGAGTAAATGTGATCAGTGTTATTTTCTGTATGTTGCAGGTTGAACAAGAAAAAATATTGTATTAGAATGTACCAGAGGCCACCAAAATGGAGACATTTTTGCAAAACAAGCTCTATCTCTCATCTCTCCTCTCCCTCACTTCCTCCTTTCCCATCCCCCTCACTCCCTCCCTCCTCTACCATCCCCCTCCTCTCTACCCTGCCTCCCTCACTCCCTCCTTTCCCATCCCCCTCCTCTCTCCTCTCCCTTCCTCCCTCCCTTCCTCCTATCCTCCTATCCCATCACCTCCTCCCTCCTCCCTCCTATCCCATCATCTCCTCTCTCCCTCCCTCACTCCCTCCTATCCCACCACCTCCTCTCTCTCTCCTCTCCTCTCCCTCCCTCCCTCCTCCCTCCCTCCCTCCTATCCTCCTATCCCATCACCTCCTCCCTCCCTCCCTCCTATCCCATCACTCTCCCTCCCTCACTCCCTCCTATCCCACCACCTCCTGGCTCCTCTCACTCACTCCCTCCTATCCCATAACCTCCTCTCCCTCACTCCCTCCTTTCCCATCCCCCTCACTCCCTCCCTCCTCTCCCATCCCCTCTCTCTCTACCCTCCCTCCCTCACTCCCTCCTTTCCCATCCCCTCCTCTCTCCCCTCCCTCCCTCCCCCTCCCTCCCTCCCTCCCTCCTCCCTCCCTCCCTCCCTCCCTCCTATCCCATCACCTCCTCCCTCCCTCCCTCCTATCCCATCACCTCCTCCCTCCTCCCTCCCCTATCCCATCACCTCCTCTCTCCCTCCCTCCTATCCCATCAGCTCCTCTCTCCCTCCCTCACTCCCTCCTATCCCACCACCTCCTCGCTCCTCTCCCTCACTCCCTCCTATCCCATAACCTCCTCTCTCCTCTCCCTCACTCCCTCATATCCCATCACCTCCTCTCTCCCTCACTCGCTCCTCTCCCATCCATTTTCTCTCCTTTTCCCTCCTCTCTATGTCCACTCTCATCTCCCTCCCGTCCTCTCACTCTCTCCTCTCCCTCTCTCATCTCCTCCTCTTACTCACACCCTCCTTCTCACATCTCCCTCCTCTCATCTCCTCTCCTCTCATCTCCTCTTTCACCTCCTTCCTCTCCCTCTCTCCCTCACTCCCTCATTGTCTCATCTCATCTCATCTCATCTCTCAACCTCCTCCTCTATCTCTTCCCTTCCTCCCTCCCTCACTAAATCCCTCTCCTCCTCTTCCTCTCTCCTGTGCCCATGTGTTTTGTGTTAGTCCAGCCGTAATGATGCATGACACAGCCCTACACCCAAGCTCTTATTTATGTCTCCTGACGTCTGAGACACAACATTACTGACCTGTCACACACACACACACACACACACACACACACACACACACACACACACACACACACACACACACACACACACACACACACGCCCAGCCCTGGAATTCTGATGACCACATTGGGGCAATGCACACACCACTTTAAAAAAACAACTACATTATGCAGTTTGCAAGTGGAAGGATTTCTGCCAGATGATATGTGATGTGGGAATGTAACAAAACCAGGTGTAATATGATGTGGGATTGTAACAGAACCAGGTGTTATGTGATGTGGGAATGTAACAAAACCAGGTGTAATGTGATGTGGGAATGTAACAGAACCAGGTGTTATGTGATGTAACAGAACCAGGTGTGATGTGATGTAACAGAACCAGGTGTTATGTGATGTGGGAATGTAACAGAACCAGGTGTTATGTGATGTGGGAATGTAACAGAACCAGGTGTTATGTGATGTGGGAATGTAACAGAACCAGGTGTGATGTGATGTGGGAATGTAACAGAACCAGGTGTTATGTGATGTGGGAATGTAACAGAACCAGGTGTGATGTGATGTGGGAATGTAACAGAACCAGGTGTTATGTGATGTGGGTTGGGAATGTAACAGAACCAGGTGTGATGTGATGTGGGAATGTAACAGAACCAGGTGTTATGTGATGTGGGTTGAGCATGTAACAGAACCAGGTGTTATGTGATGTGGGAATGTAACAGAACCAGGTGTTATGTGATGTGGGAATGTAACAGAACCAGGTGTTATGTGATGTGGGTTGGGAATGTAACAGAACCAGGTGTTATGTGATGTGGGTTGGGAATGTAACAGAACCAGGTGTTATGTGATGTGGGAATGTAACAGAACCAGGTGTTATGTGATGTGGGAATGTAACAGAACCAGGTGTTATGTGATGTGGGAATGTAACAGAACCAGGTGTTATGTGATGTGGGAATGTAACAGAACCAGGTGTTATGTGATGTGGGAATGTAACAGAACCAGGTGTTATGTGATGTGGGAATGTAACAGAACCAGGTGTTATGTGATGTGGGAATGTAACAGAACCAGGTGTTATGTGATGTGGGAATGTAACAGAACCAGGTGTTATGTGATGTGGGAATGTAACAGAACCAGGTGTTATGTGATGTGGGAATGTAACAGAACCAGGTGTAACAGAACCAGGTGTTATGATGTGGGAATGTAACAGAACCAGGTGTGATGTGATGTGGGAATGTAACAGAACCAGGTGTTATGTGATGTGGGAATGTAACAGAACCAGGTGTTATGTGATGTGGGAATGTAACAGAACCAGGTGTTATGTGATGTCGGTTGGGAATGTAGCAGAACCAGGTGTAATGTGATGTGGGAATGTAACAGAACCAGGTGTAATGTGATGTGGGAATGTAACAGAACCAGGTGTTATGTGATGTGGGTTGAGCATGTAACAGAACCAGGTGTTATGTGATGTGGGAATGTAACAGAACCAGGTGTTATGTGATGTGGGAATGTAACAGAACCAGGTGTTATGTGATGTGGGAATGTAACAGAACCAGGTGTTATGTGATGTGGGTTGGGAATGTAACAGAACCAGGTGTTATGTGATGTGGGAATGTAACAGAACCAGGTGTTATGTGATGTGGGAATGTAACAGAACCAGGTGTTATGTGATGTGGGAATGTAACAGAACCAGGTGTTATGTGATGTGGGAATGTAACAGAACCAGGTGTTATGTGATGTTGGGATATAACAGAACCAGGTGTTATGTGATGTGGGAATGTAACAGAACCAGGTGTTATGTGATGATGTAACAGGGAATGTAACAGAACCAGGTGTTATGTGATGTGGAATGTAACAGAACCAGGTGGGGATGTAACAGAACCAGGTGTTATGTGATGTGGAATGTTGGGAAATGTGTGACAGTAACAGAACCAGGTGTTATGTGATGTGGGAATGTAACAGAACCAGGTGTTATGTGATGTGGGAATGTAACAGAACCAGGTGTTATGTGATGTGGGAATGTAACAGAACCAGGTGTGATGTGATGTGGGAATGTAACAGAACCAGGTGTTATGTGATGTGGGAATGTAACAGAACCAGGTGTGATGTGATGTGGGAATGTAACAGAACCAGGTGTTATGTGATGAATGTAACAGAACCAGGTGTTATGTGATGTGGGAATGTAACAGAACCAGGTGTTATGTGATGTGGGAATGTAACAGAACCAGGTGTTATGTGATGTGGGTTGGGAATGTAACAGAACCAGGTGTTATGTGATGTGGGAATGTAACAGAACCAGGTGTTATGTGATGTGGGTTGGGAATGTAACAGAACCAGGTGTTATGTGATGGGAATGTAACAGAACCAGGGTTGGGAATGTAACAGAACCACAGAACCAGGTGTTATGTGATGTGGGAATGTAACAGAACCAGGTGTTATGTGATGTGGGAATGTAACAGAACCAGGTGTTATGTGATGTGGGAATGTAACAGAACCAGGTGTTATGTGATGTGGGAATGTAACAGAACCAGGTGTTATGTGATGTGGGAATGTAACAGAACCAGGTGTTATGGATGTAACAGAACCAGGTGTTATGTGGAATGTAACAGAACCAGGTGTTATGTGATGTGGGAATGTAACAGAACCAGGTGTTATGTGATGTGGGAATGTAACAGAACCAGGTGTTATGTGATGTGGGAATGTAACAGAACCAGGTGTTATGTGATGTGGGTTGGGAATGTAACAGAACCAGGTGTTATGTGATGTGGGAATGTAACAGAACCAGGTTATGTGATGTGGGAATGTAACAGAACCAGGTGTTATGTGATGTGGGAATGTAACAGAACCAGGTGTTATGTGATGTGGGAATGTAACAGAACCAGGTGTTATGTGATGTGGGAATGTAACAGAACCAGGTGTTATGTGATGTGGGAATGTAACAGAACCAGGTGTTATGTGATGTCGGTTGGGAATGTAACAGAACCAGGTGTAATGTGATGTGGGAATGTAACAGAACCAGGTGTAATGTGATGTGGGAATGTAACAGAACCAGGTGTTATGTGATGTGGGTTGAGCATGTAACAGAACCAGGTGTTATGTGATGTGGGAATGTAACAGAACCAGGGAATGTATGTGGGAATGTAACAGAACCAGGTGTTATGTGATGTGGGAATGTAACAGAACCAGGTGTTATGTGATGTGGGAATGTAACAGAACCAGGTGTTATGTGATGTGGGAATGTAACAGAACCAGGTGTTATGTGATGTGGGAATGTAACAGAACCAGGTGTTATGTGATGTGGGAATGTAACAGAACCAGGTGTTATGTGATGTGGGAATGTAACAGAACCAGGTGTGATGTGATGTGGGAATGTAACAGAACCAGGTGTTATGTGATGTTGGGATGTAACAGAACCAGGTGTTATGTGATGTGGGAATGTAACAGAACCAGGTGTTATGTGATGTGGGAATGTAACAGAACCAGGTGTTATGTGATGTGGGAATGTAACAGAACCAGGTGTTATGTGATGTGGGTTGGGAATGTAACAGAACCAGGTGTTATGTGATGTGGGAATGTAACAGAACCAGGTGTTATGTGATGTGGGAATGTAACAGAACCAGGTGTTATGTGATGTGGGAATGTAACAGAACCAGGTGTTATGTGATGTGGGAATGTAACAGAACCAGTTATGTGTGGGAATGTAACAGAACCAGGTGTTATGTGGGAATGTAACAGAACCAGGTGTTATGTGATGTGGGAATGTAACAGAACCAGGTGTTATGTGATGTGGGAATGTAACAGAACCAGGTGTTATGTGATGTGGGAATGTAACAGAACCAGGTGTTATGTGATGTGGGAATGTTAGGTGTGATGATGGGAATGTAACAGAACCAGGTGTTATGTGATGTGGGAATGTAACAGAACCAGGTGTTATGTGATGTGGGAATGTAACAGAACCAGGTGTTATGTGATGTGGGAATGTAACAGAACCAGGTGTTATGTGATGTGGGTTGGGAATGTAACAGAACCAGGTGTTATGTGATAACAGAACCAGGTGTTATGTGATGTGGGAATGTAACAGAACCAGGTGTTATGTGATGTGGGAATGTAACAGAACCAGGTGTTATGTGATGTGGGAATGTAACAGAACCAGGTGTTATGTGATGTGGGAATGTAACAGAACCAGGTGTTATGTGATGTGGGAATGTAACAGAACCAGGTGTTATGTGATGTGGGAATGTAACAGAACCAGGTGTTATGTGAATGGGAATGTAACAGAACCAGGTGGTGTGTGGTGGGAATGTAACAGAACCAGGTGTTATGTGATTGGGAATGTAACAGAACCAGGTGTTATGTGATGTGGGAATGTAACAGAACCAGGTGTTATGTGATGTGGGAATGTAACAGAACCAGGTGTTATGTGATGTGGGAATGTAACAGAACCAGGTGTTATGTGATGTGGGAATGTAACAGAACCAGGTGTTATGTGATGTGGGAATGTAACAGAACCAGGTGTTATTGATGTGGAATGTAACAGAACCAGGTGGAATGTAACAGAACCAGGTGTTATGTGATGTGGGAATGAATAACAGAACCAGGTGTTATGTGATGTGGGAATGTAACAGAACCAGGTGTTATGTGATGTGGGAATGTAACAGAACCAGGTGTTATGTGATGTGGGAATGTAACAGAACCAGGTGTGATGGGAATGAATGTAACAGAACCAGGTGTTATGTGATGTGGGAATGTAACAGAACCAGGTGTTATGTGATGTGGGAATGTAACAGAACCAGGTGTTATGTGATGTGGGAATGTAACAGAACCAGGTGTTATGTGATGTGGGAATGTAACAGAACCAGGTGTTATGTGATGTGGGAATGTAACAGAACCAGGTGTTATGTGGGAATGTAACAGAACCAGGTGTTATGTGATGTGGGAATGTAACAGAACCAGGTGTTATGTGATGTTGGGAAACAGAACCAGGTGTTATGTTGGGAATGTAACAGAACCAGGTGTTATGTGATGTGGGAATGTAACAGAACCAGGTGTTATGTGATGTGGGAATGTAACAGAACCAGGTGTTATGTGATGTGGGAATGTAACAGAACCAGGTGTTATGTGATGTAACAGAACCAGGTGTTATGTGATGTGGGAATGTAACAGAACCAGGTGTTATGTGATGTGGGAATGTAACAGAACCAGGTGTTATGTGATGTGGGAATGTAACAGAACCAGGTGTTATGTGATGTGGGTAACAGAACCAGGTGTTATGGAATGTAACAGAACCAGGTGTTATGTGATGTGGGAATGTAACAGAACCAGGTGTTATGTGATGTGGGAATGTAACAGAACCAGGTGTTATGTGATGTGGGAATGTAACAGAACCAGGTGTTATGTGATGTAAATGTAACAGAACCAGGTGTTATGTGATGTGGGAATGTAACAGAACCAGGTGTTATGTGATGTGGGAATGTAACAGAACCAGGTGTTATGTGATGTGGGAATGTATGTGGGAACAGAACCAGGTGTTATGTGATGTGGGAATGTAACAGAACCAGGTGTTATGTGATGTGGGAATGTAACAGAACCAGGTGTTATGTGGTGTTGGGAATGTAACAGAACCAGGTGTTGTGATGTGATGTGTGGGAATGTAACAGAACCAGGTGTTATGTGATGTGGGAATGTAACAGAACCAGGTGTTATGTGATGGGAATGTGGGAATGTAACAGAACCAGGTGTTATGTGATGTGGGAATGTAACAGAACCAGGTGTTATGTGATGTGGGAATGTAACAGAACCAGTGTGTGATGGGAATGTAACAGAACCAGGTGTTATGTGGGAATGTAACAGAACCAGGTGTTATGTGATGTGGGAATGTAACAGAACCAGGTGTTATGTGATGTGGGAATGTAACAGAACCAGGTGTTATGTGATGTGGGAATGTAACAGAACCAGGTGTTATGTGATGTGGGAATGTAACAGAACCAGGTGTTATGTGATGTGGGAATGTAACAGAACCAGGTGTTATGTGATGTGGGAATGTAACAGAACCAGGTGTTATGTGATGTGGGAATGTAACAGAACCAGGTGTTATGTGATGTGGGAATGTAACAGAACCATGTAACAGAACCATGTGGGAATGTAACAGAACCAGGTGTTATGTGATGTGGGAATGTAACAGAACCAGGTGTTATGTGATGTGGGAATGTAACAGAACCAGGTGTTATGTGATGTGGGAATGTAACAGAACCAGGTGTTATGTGATGTGGGAATGTAACAGAACCAGGTGTTATGTGATGTAGCAGAACCAGGTGTAATGTGATGTGGGAATGTAACAGAACCAGGTGTTATGTGATGTGGGAATGTAACAGAACCAGGTGTTATGTGATGTGGGTTGAGCATGTAACAGAACCAGGTGTTATGTGATGTGGGAATGTAACAGAACCAGGTGTTATGTGATGTGGGAATGTAACAGAACCAGGTGTTATGTGATGTGGGAATGTAACAGAACCAGGTGTTATGTGATGTGGGAATGTAACAGAACCAGGTGTTATGTGATGTGGGAATGTAACAGAACCAGGTGTTATGTGATGTGGGAATGTAACAGAACCAGGTGTTATGTGATGTGGGAATGTAACAGAACCAGGTGTTATGTGATGTGGGAATGTAACAGAACCAGGTGTTATGTGATGTGAATGTAACAGAACCAGGTGTTATGTGTTGGGAATGTAACAGAACCAGGTGTTATGTGATGTGGGAATGTAACAGAACCAGGTGTTATGTGATGTGGGAATGAATGTAACAGAACCAGGTGTTATGTGATGTGGGAATGTAACAGAACCAGGTGTTATGTGATGTGGGAATGTAACAGAACCAGGTGTTATGTGATGTGGGAACCAATGTAACAGAACCAGGTGTTATGTGATGTGTAACAGAACCAGGTGATGTTGGGAATGTAACAGAACCAGGTGTTATGTGATGTGGGAATGTAACAGAACCAGGTGTTATGTGGGAATGTAACAGAACCAGGTGTTATGTGGGAATGTAACAGAACCAGGTGTTATGTGATGTGGGAATGTAACAGAACCAGGTGTTATGTGATGTGGGAATGTAACAGAACCAGGTGTTATGTGATGTGGGAATGTAACAGAACCAGGTGTTATGTGATGTGGGAATGTAACAGAACCAGGTGTTATGTGATGTGGGAATGTAACAGAACCAGGTGTGAATGTAACAGAACCAGGTGTTGATGTGTTGGGATGTAACAGAACCAGGTGTTATGTGATGTGGGAATGTAACAGAACCAGGTGTTATGTGATGTGGGAATGTAACAGAACCAGGTGTTATGTGATGTGGGAATGTAACAGAACCAGGTGTTATGTGATGTGGGAATGTAACAGAACCAGGTGTTATGTGATGTGGGAATGTAACAGAACCAGGTGTTATGTGATGTGGGAATGTAACAGAACCAGGTGTGATGTGATGTGGGAATGTAACAGAACCAGGTGTTATGTGATGTGGGAATGTAACAGAACCAGGTGTTATGTGATGTGGGAATGTAACAGAACCAGGTGTTATGTGATGTGAATGTAACAGAACCAGGTGTTATGTGATGTGGGAATGTAACAGAACCAGGTGTTATGTGATGTGGGAATGTAACAGAACCAGGTGTTATGTGATGTGGGAATGTAACAGAACCAGGTGTTATGTGATGTGGGAATGTAACAGAACCAGGTGTTATGTGATGTGGGAATGTAACAGAACCAGGTGTTATGTGATGTGGGAATGTAACAGAACCAGGTGTTATGTGATGTGATGTAACAGAACCAGGTGAATGTAACAAACCAGGTGTTATGTGATGTGGGAATGTAACAGAACCAGGTGTTATGTGATGTGGGAATGTAACAGAACCAGGTGTTATGTGATGTGGGAATGTAACAGAACCAGGTGTTATGTGATGTAACAGAACCAGGTGGTTGGGAATGTAACAGAACCAGGTGTTATGTGATGTGGGAATGTAACAGAACCAGGTGTTATGTGATGTGGGAATGTAACAGAACCAGGTGTTATGTGATGTGGAATGTGGGAATATGTGATGTGGGAATGTAACAGAACCAGGTGTTATGTGATGTGGATGTAACAGAACCAGGTGTTATGTGATGTGGGGGAATGTAACAGAACCAGGTGTTATGTGATGTGGGAATGTAACAGAACCAGGTGTTATGTGATGTGGGAATGTAACAGAACCAGGTGTTATGTGATGTGGGAATGTAACAGAACCAGGTGTTATGTGATGTGGGAATGTAACAGAACCAGGTGTTATGTGATGTGGGAATGTAACAGAACCAGGTGTGTGATGTGGGATAACAGAACCAGGTGGAATGTAACAGAACCAGGTGTTATGTGATGTGGGAATGTAACAGAACCAGGTGTTATGTGATGTGGGAATGTAACAGAACCAGGTGTTATGTGATGTGGGAATGTAACAGAACCAGGTGTTATGTGATGTGGGAATGTAACAGAACCAGGTGTTATGTGATGTGGGAATGTAACAGAACCAGGTGTTATGTGATGTGGGAACCAGGTGTTATGTGAGAACCAGGTGTTATGTGATGTGGGAATGTAACAGAACCAGGTGTTATGTGATGTGGGAATGTAACAGAACCAGGTGTTATGTGATGTGGGAATGTAACAGAACCAGGTGTTATGTGATGTGGGAATGTAACAGAACCAGGTGTTATGTGATGTGGGAATGTAACAGAACCAGGTGTTATGTGATGTGGGAATGTAACAGAACCAGGTGTTATGTGATGTGGGAATGTAACAGAACCAGGTGGTGAATGTGGGAATGTAACAGAACCAGGTGTTATGTGATGTGGGAATGTAACAGAACCAGGTGTTATGTGATGTGACCAGGTGTGTAACAGAACCAGGTGTGTGATGTGGGAATGTAACAGAACCAGGTGTTATGTGTGGGAATGTAACAGAACCAGGTGTTATGTGATGTGGGAATGTAACAGAACCAGGTGTTATGTGATGTGGGAATGTAACAGAACCAGGTGTTATGTGATGTGGGAATGTAACAGAACCAGGTGTTATGTGATGTGTTATGGGAATGTAACAGAACCAGGTGTTATGTGATGTGGGAATGTAACAGAACCAGGTGTTATGTGATGTGGGAATGTAACAGAACCAGGTGTTATGTGATGTGGGAATGTAACAGAACCAGGTGTTATGTGATGTGGGAATGTAACAGAACCAGGTGTTATGTGATGTGGGAATGTAACAGAACCAGGTGTTATGTGATGTGGGAATGTAACAGAACCAGGTGTGTGATGTGAATGTAACAGAACCAGGTGTTATGTAATGTAACAGAACCAGGTGTTATGTGATGTGGGAATGTAACAGAACCAGGGTGTTATGTGATGTGGGAATGTAACAGAACCAGGTGTTATGTGATGTGGGAATGTAACAGAACCAGGTGTTATGTGATGTGGGAATGTAACAGAACCAGGTGTTATGTGATGTGGGGGTATAACAGAACCAGGTGTTATGTGATGTGGGAATGTAACAGAACCAGGTGTTATGTGATGTGGGTTGGGAATGTAACAGAACCAGGTGTAATGTGATGTGGGAATGTAACAGAACCAGGTGTAATGTGATGTGGGAATGTAACAGAACCAGGTGTTATGTGATGTGATGTAACAGAACCAGGTGTTATGTGATGTGGGAATGTAACAGAACCAGGTGTTATGTGATGTGGGAATGTAACAGAACCAGGTGTTATGTGATGTGGGAATGTAACAGAACCAGGTGTTATGTGATGTGGGAATGTAACAGAACCAGGTGTTATGTGATGTGGGAATGTAACAGAACCAGGTGTTATGTGATGTGGGAATGTAACAGAACCAGGTGTTATGTGATGTGGGAATGTAACAGAACCAGGTGTTATGTGATGTGGGAATGTAACAGAACCAGGTGTTATGTGATGTGGGAATGTAACAGAACCAGGTGTTATGTGATGTGGGAATGTAACAGAACCAGGTGTTATGTGATGTGGGAATGTAACAGAACCAGGTGTTATGTGATGTGGGAATGTAACAGAACCAGGTGTTATGTGATGTGGGAATGTAACAGAACCAGGTGTTATGTGATGTGGGAATGTAACAGAACCAGGTGTTATGTGATGTGGGAATGTAACAGAACCAGGTGTTGGGAATGTGATGTGGGAATGTAACAGAACCAGGTGTTATGTGATGTGGGAATGTAACAGAACCAGGTGTTATGTGAGGTGTAACAGAACCAGGTGTTATGTGATGTGGGAATGTAACAGAACCAGGTGTTATGTGTTGGGAATGTAACAGAACCAGGTGTTATGTGATGTGGGAATGTAACAGAACCAGGTGTTATGTGATGTGGGAATGTAACAGAACCAGGTGTTATGTGATGTGGGAATGTAACAGAACCAGGTGTTATGTGATGTGGGTGAGCATGTGAACCAGGTGATGATGTGGGAATGTAACAGAACCAGGTGTTATGTGATGTGGGAATGTAACAGAACCAGGTGTTATGTGATGTGGGAATGTAACAGAACCAGGTGTTATGTGATGTGGGAATGTAACAGAACCAGGTGTTATGTGATGTGGGAATGTAACAGAACCAGGTGTTATGTGATGGGAATGTAACAGAACCAGGTGTTATGTGATGTGGGAATGTAACAGAACCAGGTGTTATGTGATGTGGGAATGTAACAGAACCAGGTGTTATGTGATGTGGGAATGTAACAGAACCAGGTGTTATGTGATGTGGGAATGTAACAGAACCAGGTGTTATGTGATGTGGGAATGTAACAGAACCAGGTGTTATGTGATGTGGGAATGTAACAGAACCAGGTGTTATGTGATGTGGGAATGTAACAGAACCAGGTGTTATGTGATGTGGGAATGTAACAGAACCAGGTGTTATGTGATGTGGGAATGTAACAGAACCAGGTGTTATGTGGGAATGTAACAGAACCAGGTGTTATGTGGGAATGTAACAGAACCAGGTTTTATGTGATGTGGGAATGTAACAGAACCAGGTGTTGTGATGGATGTGGAATGTAACAGAACCAGGTGTTATGTGATGGGTGGGAATGTAACAGAACCAGGTGTTATGTGATGTGGGAATGTAACAGAACCAGGTGTTATGTGATGTGGGAATGTAACAGAACCAGGTGTTATGTGATGTGGGAATGTAACAGAACCAGGTGTTATGTGATGTGGGGAATGTAACAGAACCAGTTATGTGTTGGGAATGTAACAGAACCAGGTGTTATGTGATGGGAATGTAACAGAACCAGGTGTTATGTGATGTGGGAATGTAACAGAACCAGGTGTTATGTGATGTGGGTTGGGAATGTAACAGAACCAGGTGTTATGTGATGTGGGAATGTAACAGAACCAGGTGTTATGTGATGGGAATGTAACAGAACCAGGTGTTATGTGATGTGGGAATGTAACAGAACCAGGTGTTATGTGATGTGGGAATGTAACAGAACCAGGTGTTATGTGATGTGATGTGATGTGGGAATGTAACAGAACCAGGTGTTATGTGATGTGTTGGGAAGTAAAGAACCAGGTGTTATGTGATGTGGGAATGTAACAGAACCAGGTGTTATGTGATGTGGGAATGTAACAGAACCAGGTGTTATGTGATGTGGGAATGTAACAGAACCAGGTGTTATGTGATGTGGGAATGTAACAGAACCAGGTGTTATGTGATGTGGGAATGTAACAGAACCAGGTGTTATGTGATGTGGGAATGTAACAGAACCAGGTGTTATGTGATGTGGGAATGTAACAGAACCAGGTGTTATGTGATGTGGGAATGTAACAGAACCAGGTGTTATGTGATGTGGGAATGTAACAGAACCAGGTGTTATGTGATGTAACAGAACCAGGGAATGTAACAGAACCAGGTGTTATGTGATGTGGGAATGTAACAGAACCAGGTGTTATGTGGGAATGTAACAGAACCAGGTGTTATGTGGGAATGTAACAGAACCAGGTGTTATGTGGGAATGTAACAGAACCAGGTGTTATGTGATGTGGGAATGTAACAGAACCAGGTGTTATGTGATGTGGGAATGTAACAGAACCAGGTGTTATGTGATGTGGGAATGTAACAGAACCAGGTGTTATGTGATGTGGGAATGTAACAGAACCAGGTGTTATGTGATGTGGGAATGTAACAGAACCAGGTGTTATGTGATGTGGGAATGTAACAGAACCAGGTGTTATGTGATGTGGGAATGTAACAGAACCAGGTGTTATGTGATGTGGGAATGTAACAGAACCAGGTGTTATGTGATGTGGGAATGTAACAGAACCAGGTGTTATGTGATGTGGGTTGGGAATGTAACAGAACCAGGTGTTATGTGATGTGGGAATGTAACAGAACCAGGTGTTATGTGATGTGGGAATGTAACAGAACCAGGTGTTATGTGATGTGGGAATGTGTGGATGTGGGAATGTAACAGAACCAGGTGTTATGTGATGTGGGAATGTAACAGAACCAGGTGTTATGTGATGTGGGAATGTAACAGAACCAGGTGTTATGTGATGTGGGAATGTAACAGAACCAGGTGTTATGTGATGTGGGAATGTAACAGAACCAGGTGTTATGTGATGTGGGAATGTAACAGAACCAGGTGTTATGTGATGTGTTGGGAATGTAACAGAACCAGGTGTTATGTGATTGGGAATGTGTGTTATGTGATGTGGGAATGTAACAGAACCAGGTGTTATGTGATGTGGGAATGTAACAGAACCAGGTGTTATGTGATGTGGGAATGTAACAGAACCAGGTGTTATGTGATGTGGGAATGTAACAGAACCAGGTGTTATGTGATGTGGGAATGTAACAGAACCAGGTGTTATGTGATGTGGGGATGTAACAGAACCAGGTGTTATGTGATGTGGGAATGTAACAGAACCAGGTGTTATGTGATGTGGGAATGTAACAGAACCAGGTGTTATGTGATGTGGGAATGTAACAGAACCAGGTGTTATGTGATGTGGGAATGTAACAGAACCAGGTGTTATGTGATGTTGGGAATGTAACAGAACCAGGTGTTATGTGATGTGGGAATGTAACAGAACCAGGTGTTATGTGATGTGGGAATGTAACAGAACCAGGTGTTATGTGATGTGGGAATGTAACAGAACCAGGTGTTATGTGATGTGGGAATGTAACAGAACCAGGTGTTATGTGATGTGGGAATGTAACAGAACCAGGTGTTATGTGATGTGGGTTGGGAATGTAACAGAACCAGGTGTGATGTGATGAATGTAACAGAACCAGGTGGGAATGTAACAGAACCAGGTGTTATGTGATGTGGGTATGTAACAGAACCAGGTGTTATGTGATGTGGGAATGTAACAGAACCAGGTGTTATGTGGGAATGTAACAGAACCAGGTGTTATGTGATGTGGGAATGTAACAGAACCAGGTGTTATGTGATGTGGGAATGTAACAGAACCAGGTGTTATGTGATGTGGGAATGTAACAGAACCAGGTGTTATGTGATGTGGGAATGTAACAGAACCAGGTGTTATGTGATGTGGGGAATGTAACAGAACCAGGTGTTATGTGATGTGGGTTGGGAATGTAACAGAACCAGGTGTTATGTGATGTGGGAATGTAACAGAACCAGGTGTTATGTGATGTGGGAATGTAACAGAACCAGGTGTTATGTGATGTGGGAATGTAACAGAACCAGGTGTTATGTGATGTGGGAATGTAACAGAACCAGGTGTTATGATGGGAATGTAACAGAACCAGGTGTTATGTGATGTGGGAAACAGAACCAGGTGTTATGTGATGTGGGAATGTAACAGAACCAGGTGTTATGTGATGTGGGAATGTAACAGAACCAGGTGTTTGTGATGTGATGTGGGAATGTAACAGAACCAGGTGTTATGTGATGTGGGAATGTAACAGAACCAGGTGTGTGATGTGGGATGTAACAGAACCAGGGAATGTAACAGAACCAGGTGTTATGTGATGTGGGAATGTAACAGAACCAGGTGTTATGTGATGTGGGAATGTAACAGAACCAGGTGTTATGTGATGTGGGAATGTAACAGAACCAGGTGTTATGTGATGGGAATGTAACAGAACCAGGTGTTATGTGATGTGAATGTAACAGAACCAGGTGTTATGTGATGTGGGAATGTAACAGAACCAGGTGTTATGTGATGTGGGAATGTAACAGAACCAGGTGTTATGTGATGTGGGAATGTAACAGAACCAGGTGTTATGTGATGTGGGAATGTAACAGAACCAGGTGTTATGTGATGTGGGAATGTAACAGAACCAGGTGTTATGTGATGTGGAATGAATAACAGAACCAGGTGTTATGTGATGTGGGAATGTAACAGAACCAGGTGTTATGTGATGTGGGAATGTAACAGAACCAGGTGTTATGTGATGTGGGAATGTAACAGAACCAGGTGTTATGTGATGTGGGAATGTAACAGAACCAGGTGTTATTGATGTGATGAATGTAACAGAACCAGGTGTTATGGATGTGGGAATGTAACAGAACCAGGTGTTATGTGATGTGGGAATGTAACAGAACCAGGTGTTATGTGATGTGGGAATGTAACAGAACCAGGTGTTATGTGATGTGGGAATGTAACAGAACCAGTGATGTGGGTTGGGAATGTAACAGAATGTGATGATGTGGGAATGTAACAGAACCAGGTGTTATGTGAGGTGAATGTAATGTGATGTGATGTGGGAATGTAACAGAACCAGGTGTTATGTGATGTGGGAATGTAACAGAACCAGGTGTTATGTGATGTGGGAATGTAACAGAACCAGGTGTTATGTGATGTGGGAATGTAACAGAACCAGGTGTTATGTGATGTGGGTTGGGAATGTAACAGAACCAGGTGTTATGTGATGTGGGAATGTAACAGAACCAGGTGTTATGTGATGTGGGAATGTAACAGAACCAGGTGTTATGTGATGTGGGAATGTAACAGAACCAGGTGTTATGTGATGTGGGAATGTAACAGAACCAGGTGTTATGTGATGTGGGAATGTAACAGAACCAGGTGTTATGTGATGTGGAATGTAACAGGGTTATGTGATGTGGGAATGTAACAGAACCAGGTGTTATGTGGGAATGTAACAGAACCAGGTTTTATGTGATGTGGGGAATGTAAAAGAACCAGGTGTTATGTGATGTGGGAATGTAACAGAACCAGGTGTTATGTGATGTGGGAATGTAACAGAACCAGGTGTTATGTGATGTGGGAATGTAACAGAACCAGGTGTTATGTGATGTGGGAATGTAACAGAACCAGGTGTTATGTGGGAATGTAACAGAACCAGGTGTTATGTGATGTGGGAATGTAACAGAACCAGGTGTTATGTGATGTGGGAATGTAACAGAACCAGGTGTTATGTGATGTGGGAGGTGTTATGTGATGTAACAGAACCAGGTGTTATGTGATGTGGGGAATGTAACAGAACCAGGTGTTATGTGATGAATGTAACAGAACCAGGTGAATGTAACAGAACCAGGTGTTATGTGATGTGGGAATGTAACAGAACCAGGTGTTATGTGATGTGGGAATGTAACAGAACCAGGATGTGATGAATGTAACAGAACCAGGTGTTATGTGATGTGGGAATGTAACAGAACCAGGTGTTATGTGATGTGGGAATGTAACAGAACCAGGTGTTATGTGATGTGGGAATGTAACAGAACCAGGTGTTATGTGATGTGGGAATGTAACAGAACCAGGTGTTATGTGATTGGGAATGTAACAGAACCAGGTGTTATGTGATGTGGGAATGTAACAGAACCAGGTGTTATGTGATGTGGGAATGTAACAGAACCAGGTGTTATGTGATGTGGGAATGTAACAGAACCAGGTGTTATGTGATGTGGGAATGTAACAGAACCAGGTGTTATGTGATGTGGGGGAATGTAACAGAACCAGGTGTTATGTGATGTGGGAATGTAACAGAACCAGGTGTTATGTGATGTGGGAATGTAACAGAACCAGGTGTTATGTGATGTGGGAATGTAACAGAACCAGGTGTTATGTGAATGGGAATGTAACAGAACCAGGTGTTATGTGATGTGGGAATGTAACAGAACCAGGTGTTATGTGATGATTGGGAATGTAACAGAACCAGGTGTTATGTGATGTGGGAATGTAACAGAACCAGGTGTTATGTGATGTGGGAATGTAACAGAACCAGGTGTTATGTGATGTGGGAATGTAACAGAACCAGGTGTTATGTGATGTGGGAATGTAACAGAACCAGGTGTTATGTGATGTGGGAATGTAACAGAACCAGGTGTTATGTGATGTGGGAATGTAACAGAACCAGGTGTTATGTGATGTGGGAATGTAACAGAACCAGGTGTTATGTGATGTGGGAATGTAACAGAACCAGGTGTTATGTGATGTGGGGAATGTAACAGAACCAGGTGTTATGTGATGTGGGGAATGTAACAGAGGTGTTATGTGATGTAACAGAACCAGGTGTTATGTGATGTGGGAATGTAACAGAACCAGGTGTTATGTGATGAACCAGGTGTTATGGAATGTAACAGAACCAGGTGTTATGTGATGTGGGAATGTAACAGAACCAGGTGTTATGTGATGTTGGGAATGTAACAGAACCAGGTGTTATTGATGTGGGAATGTAACAGAACCAGGTGTTATGTGATGTGGGAATGTAACAGAACCAGGTGTTATGTGATGTGGGAATGTAACAGAACCAGGTGTTATGTGATGTGGGAATGTAACAGAACCAGGTGTTATGTGATGTTGGGAATGTAACAGAACCAGGTGTTATGTGATGTGGGAATGTAACAGAACCAGGTGTTATGTGATGTGGGAATGTAACAGAACCAGGTGTTATGATGATGTGAACCAGGTGTTATTGTTGGGAATGTAACAGAACCAGGTGTTATGTGATGTGGGAATGTAACAGAACCAGGTGTTATGTGATGTGGGAATGTAACAGAACCAGGTGTTATGTGATGTGGGAATGTAACAGAACCAGGTGTGATGTGATGTGGGAATGTAACAGAACCAGGTGTTATGTGATGTGTGATGTAACAGAACCAGGTTTTATGTGATGTGGGGAATGTAAAAGAACCAGGTGTTATGTGATGTGGGAATGTAACAGAACCAGGTGTTATGTGATGTGGGAATGTAACAGAACCAGGTGTTATGTGATGTGGGAATGTAACAGAACCAGGTGTTATGTGATGTGGGAATGTAACAGAACCAGGTGTTATGTGATGTGGGAATGTAACAGAACCAGGTGTTATGTGATGTGGGAATGTAACAGAACCAGGTGTTATGTGATGTGGGAATGTAACAGAACCAGGTGTTATGTGATGTGGGAATGTAACAGAACCAGGTGTTATGTGATGTGGGAATGTAACAGAACCAGGTGTTATGTGATGTGGGAATGTAACAGAACCAGGTGTTATGTGATGTGGGAATGTAACAGAACCAGGTGTTATGTGATGTGGGAATGTAACAGAACCAGGTGTTATGTGATGTAACAGAACCAGGTGAATGTAACAGAACCAGGTGTTATGTGATGTGGGAATGTAACAGAACCAGGTGTTATGTGATGTGGGAATGTAACAGAACCAGGTGTTATGTGATGTGGGAATGTAACAGAACCAGGTGTTATGTGATGTGGGAATGTAACAGAACCAGGTGTTATGTGATGTGGGAATGTAACAGAACCAGGTGTTATGTGATGTGGGTTGGGAATGTAACAGAACCAGGTGTTATGTGATGTGGGAATGTAACAGAACCAGGTGTTATGTGATGTGGGAATGTAACAGAACCAGGTGTTATGTGATGTGGGAATGTAACAGAACCAGGTGTTATGTGATGTGGGAATGTAACAGAACCAGGTGTTATGTGATGTGGGAATGTAACAGAACCAGGTGTTATGTGATGTGGGAATGTAACAGAACCAGGTGTTATGTGATGTGGGAATGTAACAGAACCAGGTGTTATGTGATGTGGGAATGTAACAGAACCAGGTGTTATGTGATGTGGGAATGTAACAGAACCAGGTGTTATTGATGGGAATGTGTTATGTGATGTGGGAATGTAACAGAACCAGGTGATGTGATGTGGGAATGTAACAGAACCAGGTGTTATGTGATGTGGGAATGTAACAGAACCAGGTGTTATGTGATGTGGGAATGTAACAGAACCAGGTGTTATGTGATGTGGGAATGTAACAGAACCAGGTGTTATGTGATGTGGGAATGTAACAGAACCAGGTGTTATGTGATGTGGGAATGTAACAGAACCAGGTGTTATGTGATGTGGGAATGTAACAGAACCAGGTGTTATGTGATGTAACAGAACCAGGTTGATGTGGGGAATGTAACAGAACCAGGTGTTATGTGATGTGGGAATGTAACAGAACCAGGTGGTGTTATGTGAACCATGATGTGGGAATGTAACAGAACCAGGTGTTATGTGATGTGGGAATGTAACAGAACCAGGTGTTATGTGATGTGGGAATGTAACAGAACCAGGTGAATTAACAGAACCAGGTGTTATGATGTGGGAATGTAACAGAACCAGGTGTTATGTGATGTAACAGAACCAGGGGAATGTAACAGAACCAGGTTTTATGTGATGTGGGGAATGTAAAAGAACCAGGTGTTATGTGATGTGGGAATGTAACAGAACCAGGTGTTATGTGATGTGGGAATGTAACAGAACCAGGTGTGATGTGATGTGGGAATGTAACAGAACCAGGTGTTATTGATGAATGTAACAGAACCAGGTGTTATGTGATGTGGGAATGTAACAGAACCAGGTGTTATGTGATGTGGGAATGTAACAGAACCAGGTGTTATGTGGGAATGTAACAGAACCAGGTGTTATGTGATGTGGGGAATGTAAAAGAACCAGGTGTTATGTGATGTGGGAATGTAACAGAACCAGGTGTTATGTGATGTGGGAATGTAACAGAACCAGGTGTTATGTGATGTGGGAATGTAACAGAACCAGGTGTTATGTGATGTGGGAATGTAACAGAACCAGGTGTTATGTGATGTGGGAATGTAACAGAACCAGGTGTTATGTGATGTGGGAATGAATAACAGAACCAGGTGTTATGTGATGTGGGAATGTAACAGAACCAGGTGTTATGTGATGTGGGAATGTAACAGAACCAGGTGTTATGTGATGTGGGAATGTAACAGAACCAGGTGTTATGTGATGTCGGTTGGGAATGTAACAGAACCAGGTGTTATGTGATGTGGGAATGTAACAGAACCAGGTGTTATGTGATGTGGGAATGTAACAGAACCAGGTGTTATGTGATGTGGGAATGTAACAGAACCAGGTGTGATGTGATGTGGGAATGTAACAGAACCAGGTGATGTGATGTGGGGAATGTAACAGAACCAGGTGTTATGTGATGTGGGAATGTAACAGAACCAGGTGTGATGTGGGAATGTAACAGAACCAGGTGGGAATGTAACAGAACCAGGTGTGTTATGTGATGTGGGAATGTAACAGAACCAGGTGTTATGTGATGTGGGAATGTAACAGAACCAGGTGTTATGTGATGTGGGAATGTAACAGAACCAGGTGTTATGTGATGTGGGAATGTAACAGAACCAGGTGTTATGTGATGTGGGAATGTAACAGAACCAGGTGTTATGTGATGTGGGAATGTAACAGAACCAGGTGTTATGTGATGTGGGAATGTAACAGAACCAGGTGTTATGTGATGTGGGAATGTAACAGAACCAGGTGTTATGTGATGTGGGAATGTAACAGAACCAGGTGTTATGTGATGTGGGAATGTAACAGAACCAGGTGTTATGTGATGTGGGAATGTAACAGAACCAGGTGTTATGTGATGTGGGAATGTAACAGAACCAGGTGTTATGTGATGTGGGAATGTAACAGAACCAGGTGTTATGATGATGTGGGAATGTAACAGAACCATGGAATGTAACAGAACCAGGTGTGATGTGGGAATGTAACAGAACCAGGTGTTATGTGATGTGGGAATGTAACAGAACCAGGTGTTATGTGATGTGGGAATGTAACAGAACCAGGTGTTATGTGATGTGGGAATGTAACAGAACCAGGTGTTATGTGATGTGGGAATCTAACAGAACCAGGTGTGATGTGATGTGGGAATGTAACAGAACCAGGTGTTATGTGATGTTGGGATATAACAGAACCAGGTGTTATGTGATGTGGGAATGTAACAGAACCAGGTGTTATGTGAATGTAACAGAACCAGGTGTTATGTGATGTGGGAATGTAACAGAACCAGGTGTTATGTGATGTAACAGAACCAGGTGTTATGTGATGTGGGAATGTAACAGAACCAGGTGTTATGTGATGTGGGAATGTAACAGAACCAGGTGTTATGTGATGTGGGAATGTAACAGAACCAGGTGTTATGTGATAACAGAACCAGGTGTGATGTGGGTTGGGGATGTAACAGAACCAGGTGTTATGTGATGTGGGTTGGGAATGTAACAGAACCAGGTGTTATGTGATGTGGGAATGTAACAGAACCAGGTGTTATGTGATGTGGGAATGTAACAGAACCAGGTGTTATGTGATGTGGGAATGTAACAGAACCAGGTGTTATGTGATGTGGGAATGTAACAGAACCAGGTGTTATGTGATGTGGGAATGTAACAGAACCAGGTGTTATGTGATGTGGGAATGTAACAGAACCAGGTGTTATGTGGGAATGTAACAGAACCAGGTGTTATGTGATGTGGGGAATGTAAAAGAACCAGGTGTTATGTGATGTGGTTTGGGAATGTAACAGAACCAGGTGTTATGTGATGTGGGAATGTAACAGAACCAGGTGTTATGTGATGTGGGAATGTAACAGAACCAGGTGTTATGTGATGTGGGAATGTAACAGAACCAGGTGTTATGTGATGTGGGAATGTAACAGAACCAGGTGTTATGTGATGTGGGTGTAACAGTAACAGAACCAGGTGTTATGTGATGTGGGAATGTAACAGAACCAGGTGTTATGTGATGTGGGAATGTAACAGAACCAGGTGTTATGTGATGTGGGAATGTAACAGAACCAGGTGTTATGTGATGTGGGAATGTAACAGAACCAGGTGTGGGAATGTAACAGAACCATGATGGGAATGTAACAGAACCAGGTGTTATGTGATGTGGGAATGTAACAGAACCAGGTGTATGATGGGAATGTAACAGAACCAGGTGTTATGTGATGTGGGAATGTAACAGAACCAGGTGTTATGTGATGTGGGAATGTAACAGAACCAGGTGTTATGTGGGAATGTAACAGAACCAGGTGTTATGTGATGTGGGAATGTAACAGAACCAGGTGTTATGTGATGTGGGAATGTAACAGAACCAGGTGTTATGTGATGTGGGAATGTAACAGAACCAGGTGTTATGTGATGTGGGAATGTAACAGAACCAGGTGTTATGTGATGTGGGAATGTAACAGAACCAGGTGTTATGTGATGTAACAGAACCAGGTGTTATGTGATGTGGGAATGTAACAGAACCAGGTGTTATGTGATGTGGGAATGTAACAGAACCAGGTGTGATGTGGGTTGGGGATGTAACAGAACCAGGTGTTATGTAATGTGGGAATGTAACAGAACCAGGTGTTATGTGATGTGGGAATGTAACAGAACCAGGTGTTATGTGATGTGGGAATGTAACAGAACCAGGTGTTATGTGATGTGGGAATGTAACAGAACCAGGTGTTATGTGATGTGGGTATGGAATGTAACAGAACCAGGTGTTATGTGATGTGGGAATGTAACAGAACCAGGTGTTATGTGATGTGGGAATGTAACAGAACCAGGTGTTATATGATGGGAATGTAACAGAACCAGGTGTTATGTGATGTGGGAATGTAACAGAACCAGGTGTTATGTGATGTGGGAATGTAACAGAACCAGGTGTTATGTGATGTGGGAATGTAACAGAACCAGGTGTATGTGATGTGGGAATGTAACAGAACCAGGGTGGGAATGTAACAGAACCAGGTGTTATGTGATGTGGGAATGTAACAGAACCAGGTGTTATGTGATGTGGGAATGTAACAGAACCAGGTGTTATGTGATGTGGGAATGTAACAGAACCAGGTGTTATGTGATGTGGGAATGTAACAGAACCAGGTGGGAATGTAACAGAACCAGGTTGGGAATGTAACAGAACCAGGTGTTATGTGATGTGGGAATGTAACAGAACCAGGTGTTATGTGATGTGGGAATGTAACAGAACCAGGTGTTATGTGATGTGGGAATGTAACAGAACCAGGTGTTATGTGATGTGGGAATGTAACAGAACCAGGTGTTATGTGATGTGGGAATGTAACAGAACCAGGTGTTATGTGATGTGGGAATGTAACAGAACCAGGTGTTATGTGATGGGAATGGGAATGTAACAGAACCAGGTGTTATGTGATGTGGGAATGTAACAGAACCAGGTGTTATGTGATGTGGGAATGTAACAGAACCAGGTGTTATGTGATGTGGGGAATGTAACAGAACCAGGTGTTATGTGATGTGGGAATGTAACAGAACCAGGTGTATATGTGAATGTAACAGAACCAGGTGTTATGTGATGTTGGGAATGTAACAGAACCAGGTGTTATGTGATGTGGGAATGTAACAGAACCAGGTGTTATGTGATGTGGGGAATGTAACAGAACCAGGTGTTATGTGATGTGTGAATGTAACAGAACCAGGTGTTATGTGATGTGGGAATGTAACAGAACCAGGTGTTATGTGGGAATGTAACAGAACCAGGTGTTATGTGGGAATGTAACAGAACCAGGTTTTATGTGATGTGGGGAATGTAAAAGAACCAGGTGTTATGTGATGTGGGAATGTAACAGAACCAGGTGTTATGTGATGTGGGAATGTAACAGAACCAGGTGTTATGTGATGTGGGAATGTAACAGAACCAGGTGTTAATGGGAATAACAGAACCAGGTGTTATGTGATGTGATTGGGAATGTAACAGAACCAGGTGTTATGTGATGTGGGAATGTAACAGAACCAGGTGTTATGTGATGTGGGAATGTAACAGAACCAGGTGTGGGAATGTAACAGAACCAGGTGTTATGTGATGTGGGAATGTAACAGAACCAGGTGTTATGTGATGTGTGAATGTAACAGAACCAGGTGTTATGTGATGTGGGAATGTAACAGAACCAGGTGTTATGTGGGAATGTAACAGAACCAGGTGTTATGTGGGAATGTAACAGAACCAGGTGTTATGTGATGTGGGAATGTAACAGAACCAGGTGTTATGTGATGTGATGTGGGAATGTAACAGAACCAGGTGTTATGTGATGTGGGGAATGTAACAGAACCAGGTGTTATGTGATGTGGGAATGTAACAGAACCAGGTGTTATGTGATGTGGGAATGTAACAGAACCAGGTGTTATGTGATGTGGGAATGTAACAGAACCAGGTGTTATGTGATGTGGGAATGTAACAGAACCAGGTGTTATGTGAATGTAACAGAACCAGGTGTTATGTGATGTGGGTTGGGAATGTAACAGAACCAGGTGTTATGTGATGTGGGAATGTAACAGAACCAGGTGTTATGTGATGTGGGAATGTAACAGAACCAGGTGTTATGTGATGTGGGAATGTAACAGAACCAGGTGTGATGTGGGTTGGGGATGTAACAGAACCAGGTGTTATGTGATGTGGGAATGTAACAGAACCAGGTGTTATGTGATGTGGAATGGGAATGATGTGATGAACAGAACCAGGTGTTATGTGATGTGATGTGGGAATGTAACAGAACCAGGTGTTATGTGATGTGGGAATGTAACAGAACCAGGTGTTATGTGATGTGGGAATGTAACAGAACCAGGTGTTATGTGATGTGGGAATGTAACAGAACCAGGTGTTATGTGATGTGGGAATGTAACAGAACCAGGTGTTATGTGATGTGGGAATGTAACAGAACCAGGTGTTATGTGATGTGGGAATGTAACAGAACCAGGTGGGAATGTAACAGAACCAGGTGTTATGTGATGTGGGAATGTAACAGAACCAGGTGTTATGTGATGTGGGAATGTAACAGAACCAGGTGTTATGTGATGTAACAGAACCAGGTGTTAATGGGAATGTAACAGAACCAGGTGTTATGTGATGTGGGAATGTAACAGAACCAGGTGTTATGTGATGTGATGGGAATGTAACAGAACCAGGTGTTATGTGATGTGGGAATGTAACAGAACCAGGTGTTATGTGATGTGGGAATGTAACAGAACCAGGTGTTATGTGATGTTGGGAATGTAACAGAACCAGGTGTTGATGTGATGTGGGAATGTAACAGAACCAGGTGTTATGTGATGTGGGTTGGGAATGTAACAGAACCAGGTGTTATGTGATGTAACAGAACCAGGTGTTATGTGATGTGGGAATGTAACAGAACCAGGTGTTATGTGATGTGGGAATGTAACAGAACCAGGTGTTATGTGATGTGGGGATGTAACAGAACCAGGTGTTATGTGATGTGGGAATGTAACAGAACCAGGTGTTATGTGATGTAACAGAACCAGGGGAATGTAACAGAACCAGGTGTTATGTGATGTGGGAATGTAACAGAACCAGGGTTATGTGATGGGAATGTAACAGAACCAGGTGTTATGTGATGTGGGAATGTAACAGAACCAGGTGTTATGTGATGTGGGAATGTAACAGAACCAGGTGTTATGTGATGTGGGAATGTAACAGAACCAGGTGTTATGTGATGTGGGAATGTAACAGAACCAGGTGTGATGTGATGTGGGAATGTAACAGAACCAGGTGTTATGTGATGTGGGTTGGGAATGTAACAGAACCAGGTGTTATGTGATGTGGGAATGTAACAGAACCAGGTGTTATGTGATGTGGGAATGTAACAGAACCAGGTGTTATGTGGGAATGTAACAGAACCAGGTTTTATGTGATGTGGGGAATGTAAAAGAACCAGGTGTTATGTGATGTGGGAATGTAACAGAACCAGGTGTTATGTGATGTGGGAATGTAACAGAACCAGGTGTTATGTGATGTGGGAATGTAACAGAACCAGGTGTTATGTGATGTGGGAATGTAACAGAACCAGGTGTTATGTGATTATGTAACAGATGTTATGGATGTGGGAATGTAACAGAACCAGGTGTGATGTGGGAATGTAACAGAACCAGGTGTTATGTGATGTGGGAATGTTGATGTGGGAATGTAACAGAACCAGGTGTTATGTGATGTGGGAATGTAACAGAACCAGGTGTTATGTGATGTGGGAATGTAACAGAACCAGGTGTTATGTGATGTGGGAATGTAACAGAACCAGGTGTTATGTGATGTGGGAATGTAACAGAACCAGGTGTTGATGTGATGTAACAGAACCAGGTGTTATGTGGAATGTAACAGAACCAGGTGTTATGTGATGTAACAGAACCAGGGTTATGTGATGTGGGAATGTAACAGAACCAGGTGTTGATGTGATGTAACAGAACCAGGTGTTATGTGATGTGGGTATTATTGGGAATGTAACAGAACCAGGTGTTATGTGATGTGGGAATGTAACAGAACCAGGTGTTATGTGATGTGGGAATGTAACAGAACCAGGTGTTATGTGATGTGGGAATGTAACAGAACCAGGTGTTATGTGATGTGGGAATGTAACAGAACCAGGTGTTATGTGATGTGGGGAATGTAACAGAACCAGGTGTTATGTGATGTGGGAATGTAACAGAACCAGGTGTTATGTGATGTGGGAATGTAACAGAACCAGGTGTTATGTGAGGTGTGGGAATGTAACAGAACCAGGTGTTATGTGATGTGGGAATGTAACAGAACCAGGTGTTATGTGATGTGGGTTGAGAATGTAACATAACCAGGTGTGATGTGATGTGGGAATGTAACAGAACCAGGTGTTATGTGATGTGATGTGGGGATGTAACAGAACCAGGTGTTATGTGATGTGGGGATGTAACAGAACCAGGTGTTATGTGATGTGGGGAATGTAACAGAACCAGGTGTTATGTGATGTAACATAACCAGGGAATGTGTGGAAACAGAACCAGGTGTTATGTGATGTGGGAATGTAACAGAACCAGGTGTTATGTGATGTGGGAATGTAACAGAACCAGGTGTTATGTGATGTGGGAATGTAACAGAACCAGGTGTTATGTGATGTGGGGAATGTAACAGAACCAGGTGAATGTAACAGAACCAGGTGTTATGTGATGTGGGAATGTAACAGAACCAGGTGTTATGTGATGTGGGTTGAGAATGTAACAGAACCAGGTGTTATGTGATGTGGGAATGTAACAGAACCAGGTGTTATGTGATGTGGGAATGTAACAGAACCAGGTGTTATGTGATGTGGGAATGTAACAAACCAGGTGTTATGTGATGTGGGAATGAACCAGGTGTTATGAATGATGTGGGAATGTAACAGAACCAGGTGTTATGTGATGTGGGAATGTAACAGAACCAGGTGTTATGTGATGTGGGAATGTAACAGAACCAGGTGTTATGTGATGTGGGAATGTAACAGAACCAGGTGTTATGTGATGTGGGAATGTAACAGAACCAGGTGTTATGTGATGTGGGAATGTAACAGAACCAGGTGTTATGTGATGTGGGAATGTAACAGAACCAGGTGTTATGTGATGTGAATGTAACAGAACCAGGTGTTATGTGATGTGGGAATGTAACAGAACCAGGTGTTATGTGATGTGGGAATGTAACAGAACCAGGTGTTATGTGATGTGGGAATGTAACAGAACCAGGTGTTATGTGATGTGGGAATGTAACAGAACCAGGTGTTATGTGATGTGGGAATGTAACAGAACCAGGTGTTATGTGATGTGGGAATGTAACAGAACCAGGTGTTATGTGATGTGGGAATGTAACAGAACCAGGTGTTATGTGATGTGGGAATGTAACAGAACCAGGTGTTATGTGATGTGGGAATGTAACAGAACCAGGTGTGATGTGGGAATGTAACAGAACCAGGTGTTATGTGATGTGGGAATGTAACAGAACCAGGTGTTATGTGATGTGGGAATGTAACAGAACCAGGTGTTATGTGATGTGGGAATGTAACAGAACCAGGTGTTATGTGATGTGGGAATGTAACAGAACCAGGTGTTATGTGATGTGGGAATGTAACAGAACCAGGTGTTATGTGAGGAATGTTATGTGATGTGGGAATGTAACAGAACCAGGTGTTATGTGATGTGGGAATGTAACAGAACCAGGTGTTATGTGATGTGGGAATGTAACAGAACCAGGTGTTATGTGATGTGGGAATGTAACAGAACCAGGTGTTATGTGATGTGGGAATGTAACAGAACCAGGTGTTATGTGATGTGGGAATGTAACAGAACCAGGTGTTATGTGATGTGGGAATGTAACAGAACCAGGTGTTATGTGATGTGGGAATGTAACAGAACCAGGTGTTATGTGATGTGGGAATGTAACAGAACCAGGTGTTATGTGATGTGGGA
Organism: Oncorhynchus nerka; assembly: GCF_034236695.1. NCBI lineage: Eukaryota > Metazoa > Chordata > Actinopteri > Salmoniformes > Salmonidae > Oncorhynchus > Oncorhynchus nerka. Next base: position 5,544,022 of record NC_088401.1, on the reverse strand, counting down.
ATGTAACAGAACCAGGTGTTATGTGATGTAGAATGTAATGTAACAGAACCAGGTGTTATGTGATGTGGGAATGTAACAGAACCAGGTGTTATGTGATGTGGGAATGTAACAGAACCAGGTGTTATGTGATGTGGGAATGTAACAGAACCAGGTGTTATGTGATGTGGGAATGTAACAGAACCAGGTGTTATGTGATGTGGGAATGTAACAGAACCAGGTGTTATGTGATGTGGGGAATGTAACAGAACCAGGTGTTATGTGATGTGGGAATGTAACAGAACCAGGTGTTATGTTATGAATGATGTGTTATGGAATGTAATGTAACAGAACCAGGTGTTATGTGATGGGTTGGGAATGTAACAGAACCAGGTGTTATGTGATGTGGGAATGTAACAGAACCAGGTGTTATGTGATGTGTGGGAATGTAACAGAACCAGGTGTTATGTGATGTAACAGAACCAGGGAATGTAACAGAACCAGGTGTTATGTGATGTGGGAATGTAACAGAACCAGGTGTTATGTGATGTGGGAATGTAACAGAACCAGGTGTTATGTGATGTGGGAATGTAACAGAACCAGGTGTTATGTGATGTGGGAATGTAACAGAACCAGGTGTTATGTGATGTGGAATGTAACAGAACCATGTGGGAATGTAACAGAACCAGGTGTTATGTGATGTGGGAATGTAACAGAACCAGGTGTTATGTGATGTGGGAATGTAACAGAACCAGGTGTTATGTGATGTGGGAATGTAACAGAACCAGGTGTTATGTGATGTGGGAATGTAACAGAACCAGGTGTTATGTGATGTGGGAATGTAACAGAACCAGGTGTTATGTGATGTGGGAATGTAACAGAACCAGGTGTTATGTGATGATGTGGGAATGTAACAGAACCAGGTGTTATGTGATGTGGGAATGTAACAGAACCAGGTGTTATGTGATGTGGGAATGTAACAGAACCAGGTGTTATGTGATGTGGGAATGTAACAGAACCAGGTGTTATGTGATGTGGGAATGTAACAGAACCAGGTGTTATGTGATGTGGGTTGGGAATGTAACAGAACCAGGTGTTATGTGATGTGGGAATGTAACAGAACCAGGTGTTATGTGATGTGGGAATGTAACAGAACCAGGTGTTATGTGATGTGGGAATGTAACAGAACCAGGTGTTATGTGATGTGGGAAATGTAACAGAACCAGGTGTTATGTGATGTGGGGAATGTAACAGAACCAGGTGTTATGTGATGTGGGAATGTAACAGAACCAGGTGTTATGTAATGTGGGAATGTAACAGAACCAGGTGTTATGTGATGTGGGTTGGGGATGTAACAGAACCAGGTGTTATGTTATGTGGGTTGGGGATGTAACAGAACCAGGTGTTATGTGGGAATGTAACAGAACCAGGTGTTATGTGATGTGGGTAATTGAATGACTATCAGGTGACTGTGGTCCTTGAAAGGATAACGGAGATAACACTATGTGTGGAACAACTTTCCAGGAAGGGCAACATATTTAATATGGAAACAACCGTGTTTTAATCAGGTCTATGAAAGTCTACGTTTTCACTTATTCCAAGACTGCAGGTGAATCAGCCACTGAGTAATGTATCAGTGATGCGACGTGGGTATAATGAAATATGAGACATGCTTTTGTAACATCACTGGCAACAGAGATACAGGACTACAGGTGAGTTAGTCAGGAAGAAGATGTTTTCAGACAGGTCCTGTGTGACTTACCAGACACAACACACGTGCTTCTTTTACTATCCTTGTGGGAACTAAACCTATTGATTCCATTCAAAATCCTGGGAATGTAAAACCCTAGGTGTTATGTGATGTGGGAATGTAACCTAAACCAGGTGTTAAACGCTGATGTAAATGTATAACCCTAAACCACCCTTAATGTAACCCTAAACCCTAACATTAACAGAACCAAACCCTAACCTTGACCATAACCCTAAACCCTAACAGAACCTAAACCCTAAACCCTACATGTAAACCCATGTAACAAACCTAAGGTGTTATGTGATGTAACCCTAAACCCTAACCTTAACATAACCCTAAACCCTAACAGGTGTTATGTGATGTGGGAATGTAACCCTAAACCCAGGTGTTAAATCCATAACCTAAAGAACCAGGTGTTAATGATGTGGTAATGTAACAGAACCAGGTGTTTACCTTAATGTAACCCAAACTAAGGTGTAACCATGATGTGGGAATGTAACAGTCCACTTAACCATAACCCAGGTGTTATGTGATGTGGGAAGGTGTTGGGAATGTAACAGAACCAGGTGTTATGTGATGTAAATGTAACAGAACCAGGTGTTATGTGATAACCCTGGGAATGTAACCTAAACCAGGTGTTAACCCTAAACCCTAATGTAACCAGAACCCTAAACCCTAACCTGGGAATGTAACAGAACCAGGTGTTATGTAATGTGGGAATGTAACAGAACCAGGTGTTATAAATGTGGGAATGTAACAAACCAGGTGTAATGTGATAACCATAATGTAAACCAGAACCAGGTAAATGTAATGTGGGAATGTAACAGAACCTAAGGTACACCATGTGATGTAAATGTAACAGAACCAGGTGTTATGTAATGTAACAGAACCAGGTGTTAATGTGATAACCCTAAACAGAACCAGGTGTTATGTGATGGGGAACAGAACCAGGTGTTAATGTGGGAATGTAACAGAACCAGGTGTTATGTGACCCTAAATGTAACAGAACCAGGTGTTATGTGATGTGAAATGTAACAGAACCAGGTGTTAGATGTGGGTTGGGGAACCATGTGGGAATGTAACAGAACCAGGGTTATGTGATGTGGGAATGTAACAGAACCAGGTGTAATGTGATGTGGGTTGGGAATGTAACAGAACCAGGTGTAATGTGATAACAGAACCAGGTGTTATGTGTTGAGCATGTAACCCTAAACCAGGTGTTATGTGATGTGGGAATGTAAGAACCAGGTGAATGTAACCAGAACCAGGTGTTATGTGAACCCTAAATGTAACAGAACCAGGTGTTACCCTGATGTGGGAATGTAACAGAACCAGGTGTTAAATGTGATGTAAAATGTAACCCTAGAACCAGGTGTTAATGGGAATGTAACAGAACCAGGTGTTACCCTGATGTGGGGAATGTAACAGAACCAGGTGTTATGTGATGTGGATTGAATGTAACAGAACCAGGTGTAAATGTGATGTGGGAATGTAACAAACCAGGTGTTATGTGATGTGGGAATGTAAAAGAACCAGGTGTTATGTAAATGTGGGAATGTAACAGAACCAGGTGTAATGTGATGTGGGAATGTAACAGAATAAACAGAACCCTAATGTGATGTGTGTGGGAAAACCAGGTGTTATGTGATGTGGGGAATGTAACAGAACCAGGTGTTATGTGATGTGGGAATGTAACAGAACCAGGTGTGATGTGATGTGGGAATGTAACAGAACCAGGTGTTATGTGATGTGGGAATGTAAACAGAACCAGGTTTATGTGATGTGGGAATGTAACAGAACCAGGTGTTATTGATGTGGGTTGGGAATGTAACCAGTGTAATGTGATGTGGTAAGAACCAGGTGTTATGTGATGTGGGTTGAGCATGTAACAGAACCAGGTGTTATGTGATGTGGGAATGTAACAGAACCAGGTGTTATGTGATGTGGGTTGGGAATGTAACAGAACCAGGTGTAATGTGATGTGGGAATGTAACAGAACCAGGTGTAATGTGATGTGGGAATGTAACAGAACCAGGTGTTATGTGATGTGGGAATGTAACAGAACCAGGTGTTATGTGATGTGGGAATTAACAGAACCATAATGTGGGAAACAGAACCAGGTGTTATGTGATGTTGGGAATGTAACAGAACCAGGTAAATGTGATGTGGGGATGTAACAGAACCAGGTGTTATGTGATGTGGGAATGTAACCCTGATGTGGGTTAACTATAACCAGGTGTTATGTGATGTGGGAATGTAACAGAACCAGGTGTTATGTGAATGGGAATGTAACAGAACCAGGTGTGTAATGTGGGACCAGGTGTGATGTGATGTGGGAATGTAACAGAACCAGGTGTTATGTGATGTGGGAATGTAACCTAAACCAGGTGTTATGTGATGTGGGAATGTAATAGACCCAGGTGGTGATGTAATGTAACAGAACCAGGTGTATGTGATGTGGGAATGTAACAGAACCAGGTGTTATGTGATGTGGGTTGGGATGTAACAGAACCAGGTGTTAACCATAACCCTAAATGTAACAGAACCAGGTGTTATGTGATGGCCTGGGAATGTAACAGAACCAGGTAACCCTGATGTGGGAATGTACACAGAACCAGGTGTTATGTGATGTGGGAATGTAACAGAACCAGGTGTTATGTAAATACACCTAAACAGAACCATGTTAACCTAAACCCAGGTGTTATGTGATGTGGGATTAACAGAACCAGGTGTTATGTGAGTGGGAATGTAACAGAACCAGGTGTTATGTGATAACCCAGAACCAGGTGTTAAACCCTTGTAACAGAACCAGGTGTTATGTGATGTGGGAATGTAAAGCCAGAACCAGGTGTTATGTGATGTGGGAATGTAACAGAACCACCCTGTTAATGTAAAACCCTAAGAACCAGGTGTTAATGTTGGGAAAACAGAACCAGGTGTTATGAATAACCTAAATGTAACACCTAAACCATAACCCTAGGATGTAACAGAAAGTGTTAATGTGGGAATGTAACAGAACCAGGTGTTATGTAACCCTACACCAGAACCCTAAGGTGTAATGTAACCCTAAATTAACCATAACCCTAAGGTGTTAATGTGATAACCCTAACAGAACCAGGTGTAACCATAACCCTAAACCCTACACCTAAACCCATAACCCTATGTGGGACCATAACCCTAAACCAGGTGTTAACCATAACCCTAAACCTAACCAGGTGTTATGTAATGTAAATGTAACAGAACCAGGTGTTATGTAACCCTAAACCCTAACCATAACCCTACACCATAACCCTAAACCCTAACCATAACCCTAATGTAACAGAACCATAACCTAAATGTAACAGAACCAGGTGTTAACCATAACCCTAAACCCTACACAAACCAGGTGTTATGTGATGTAACCTTAACCATGTTGGGATGTAAATGTAACAGAACCTTAACCATAACCCTAAACCCTAACCTTAACCATAACCCTAAACCCTACACCTAAACCCATAACCCTAAATGTACTCCCTAAGCATAAAATTGCCTTTTTTTCCTTTGATGGGAATGTTTCCTCGTTTTACTGTCTTGTGGTCTTCTTGTCCCACACCTGGACGGTAAAACCAAAAACACACAGACACACAACTGCAAACAGCTAATAGTTCCTCTGCTCCGTGGCATTGGAACTCTAGACCAGTTTAAAACTCCACTGGTCTTGTTTTGGAAGTGTTGAAAATGTTCCATGTTACTGAGTGATGTAATTGTTCAATATAATTTTACGCGGTTGTACAATATGATACATCTGATGGCTTTGTATCTATGATGGTTGTCCATCCGTCGTGTTACACTGAGCACAACCAAACATTAGGAACGACCTTCCAAATATTGAGATGTACCCCACCCCTTTTGGCCTCAGAACAGCCTCAATTCCGTCGGGGCATGGAGATACCTTTACAAGGTGTCTAAAACATTCTACAAGGATGCTGGCCCATGTTGACTCTGGTGCTTCCCAACAGTTGTGTCAAGTTAGCTGGAGGTCCATTGGGGTCCGCTGAGTCACTTCCTTAGCTAGTTAGCATTACCAGGCATATCACTGAGGCACTTCCGTAGCTAGTTAGCATTACCAGGCATATCACTGAGACACTTCCTTAGCTAGTTAGCATTACCAGGCATATCACTGAGGCACTTCCTTAGCTAGTTAGCATTACCAGGCATATCACTGAGGCACTTCCGTGGCTAGTTAGCATTACCAGGCATATAATTTGTTTTCCAGTTATCAAAATTAGGGAACTTTAATTGATTGAACAGTATAGCCTATGTTATTGGCCAGGTGTTATTGGCCTATGCGGAGAGTGCGCATATTCAGTCGATCATTATTGGGTCATTGCCCTTAAAAGTTTGTTTTTGGACAATCATTTCCTCCAACAGGTTAGATGGAGTTCACATTGTAGGAAACAGCTAGGCTATTTGTCTCTACAGAAACTCCTATGGTTACAGAAACACAGCCTAGGCTATTTGTCTCCACAGAAACTCCTATCAGAAACACAGCTGGGTTATTTGTCTATGAGACATGCTTTTGAAACTCCTATGGCTACAGAAACACAGCTACAGGTATTTGTCAGGAAGAAGATGTTTTCAAACTCCTGTATGGTTACAGAAACACAGCTTTTACTATTTGTGGGAACAGAAACTCCTTGATTCCATTCAAACACAGCTAGGCTATTTGTCTCTAAAACTCCTATGGCTTAACCAGAAACCAGGTTAGGTTAGGGTTTGTTATGGGTTAGAAACTTAGGGTTACAGAAACACAGCTAGGCTATTTGTCTCTACAGAAACTCCTATGGTTACAGAAACACAGCTAGGCTATTTGTCTCTACAGAAACTCATATGGTTACAGAAACACAGCTAGGCTATTTGTCTCTACAGAAACTCCTATGGCTACAGAAACACAGCTAGGCTATTTGTCTCTAAAGAAACTCCTATGGTTACAGAAACACAGCTAGGCTATTTGTCTCTACAGAAACTCCTATGGTTACAGAAACACAGCTAGGCTATTTGTCTCTACAGAAACTCCTATGGTTACAGAAACACAGCTAGGCTATTTGTCTCTACAGAAACTCCTATGGCTACAGAAACACAGCTAGCTGAATGGCTGGTGTGCACCTGAATCAACTACAACAACAAAACATCTAAATGTATCAGATTATTCCCAGATCTCAAAAATGGTCCACTGATGTGGTTTAAAAAGAGCGACTGCCTTTAAAAACCAACAACTCCCTTTGAAAACCAACAACTCCCTATGAAAACCAACAACTCCCTATGAAAAAAAACAACTCCCTATGAAAACCAACAACTCCCTTTGAAAACCAACAACTCCCTTTGAAAACCAACAACTCCCTTTGAAAACCAACAACTCCCTATGAAAACCAACAACTCCCTTTAAAAACCAACAACTCCCTATGAAAACCAACAACTCCCTATGAAAACCAACAACTTTGAAAACCAACAACTTTGAAAACCAACAACTCCCTATGAAAACCAACAACTCCCTTTGAAAACCAACAACTCCCTATGAAAACCAACAACTCCCTTTGAAAACCAACAACTCCCTTTGAAAACCAACAACTCTCTATGAAAACGACATCAATTCATGTCGGAAACAGTTATTCTATTGTTTAAAATTGACTACAAATGTTTAAAAACGACCATTTTGGTCATGAAGTCAGTCTCATCTAAAACGGAGTTTGGAAAAAATGTGTGCGTCACAACGTGTAAATGAAGGTTGGTCACTAACAGTGAGGGTGAATAGCTGCAGCTCTTTATCCAATAGGGTGAATAGCTGCAGCTCTTTATCCAATAGGGTGAACAGCTGCAGCTCTTTATCCAATAGGGTGAACAGCTGCAGCTCTTTATCCAATAGGGTGAACAGCTGCAGCTCTTTATCCAATAGGGTGAACAGCTGCAGCTCTTTATCCAATAGGGTGAACACAGCTCCAGCTCTTTATCCAATAGGGTGAACAGCTGAAGCTCTTTATCCAATAGGGTGAACAGCTGAAGCTCTTTATCCAATAGGGTGAACAGCTGAAGCTCTTTATCCAATGGGGTGAACAGCTGAAGCTCTTTATCCAATAGGGTGAACAGCTGAAGCTCTTTATCCAATAGGGTGAACAGCTGAAGCTCTTTATCCAATAGGGTGAACAGCTGCAGCTCTTTATCCAATAGGGTGAACAGCTGCAGCTCTTTATCCAATAGCATACACAGTGAGACAGACATGCCCAGCAGCTCCAACATTATTTACATAAGACAACACATCACACATTATTTGAACATGAGAAATACCTTAGTTAGATGTAAAATAGTGCAACTAACGCATCCTAGGCAGAAACATGAAAATGAATTAAGTTATGTTCGATTCATTCTGGGGGGATTTGGAGGAAGTCAAAATAGGTTTCCGTGTCTACAGCGTCTCACGAAGGACAATCATCATTAACCAAACGCGGAATCGGTCACACCTCCAAGACTGAAATGTAGTTTTTGTAATGAGCAACAGAAAAACCACAAGTGCTAATCGGTGTGTTCAGTGGCTTTAAGTTGTGGACTTAGAACATCCAATCTTGTTGTTTTCTATTTAAAGAAAATGTGATTTGGAAAGTTAAAAACCTAGGAAGAAATTGGAGGAAATCAAAGTCCCTCGCCACCTTTTTATTTTTTGCTGTGGTATCGTTTTGTTAAATATAATTTATTTGTATTTTTTATTCTTCCCTCTAGAGGATATTTTTATTATTTAATTTAAATACCTCTCACACTTTTCTTTTGCTGTTACAGTAAATCTATCCATATCAATGTAAGAACACAAGGGCTAATTTAACAGATGTCTAGTCATTATAAGCCTGGTAGGATAGGATAAAGTAATCCCTCTCACCCCCCTTAAAAGATTTAGATGCACTACTGTTCCACTGGATGTCATAAGGTGAATGCACCAATTTGTAAGTCGCTCTGGATAAGAGCGTCTGCTAAATGACTTAAATGTACATTTTAAATGTGTTCTGTATGGAATGCAGGTGCATTATGGGACACTGGTTTAGGCCAATATCGTTGCCAAAGCAATCGAAAGTAGAAAATATACAAAAGTGAAATAAAAAATAAAGGTGAACAATAAACATTACACTCACAGAAGTTCCAAAAGAATAAAGACATTTCAAATGTCGTACCGTATATATATATATATATATATACAGTGTTTATCAGTCTGTCTGTCTTTCTACACTCTCCCCCCCCTCCGTCTCTCAGTGATGACATAACACTGACCATCCCTGAGTCTTCCCATTTCCTCTACTCTCTCTCTCTCCCTCCCTCTTCCTTTCCACCCTTCACTCCTCTATATTTCCTCTTTCCTCTGTTTAGGCTCTCGTCGGCGTAATTTCAGCTACCTCTTATCCTCTCTCTCCCTCCCTCTTTTCTCTCATATCTTCTCTGGTTTCTCCATATTCCCTCTCATTTCTCCCTCCATTGTTCATCTCCATTTTTTCCTTTCTCTGCTATCTCTCCATCTTTCAGGCCATCACAGTGAGGCGGGTTGGGCTTCCCTCTCTCCTTGTTGTCTCTCCATTCCCTGTCTATTTGAACTGGGCATTCCCTCTCTCCTTGTTGTCTCTCAATTCCCTGTCTATTTGAACTGGGCATTCCCTCTCTCCTTGTTGTCTCTCCATTCCCTGTCTATTTGAACTGGGCATTCCCTCTCTCCTTGTTGTCTCTCAATTCCCTGTCTATTTGAACTGGGCATTCCCTCTCTCCTTGTTGTCTCTCCATTCCCTGTCTATTTGAACTGGGCATTCCCTCTCTCTTTCCATGTTGTCTCTCTATATCGTAGGCAGGCCCCTTTCTTTCCACGTCTCTCTATCTCTATCAGGATATCCCATGGTAATGCACCAGACTATAATTATGTGGACAGCGGAAGGCTTGATCTACATTCCAAATATAACCCCTATATAGTGCACTACTTCAGACCAGAGCCCTATGGCACCCTATTCCCTATATAGTGCACTACTTTAGACCAGAGCCCTATGGCACCCTATTCCCTATATAGTGCACTATTTTAGACCAGAGCCCCATTCCCTATATAGTGCACTACTTTAGACCAGAGCCCTATTCCCTATATAGTGCACTACTTTAGACCAGAGTCCATAGGAAATAGGGTGCCATTTGGGACGTGCACCCAGCTGATAAGGTGTTGATCAGGATGCAAATACACACTCTAGTTATCACCTGCATGCTGTCATGGTGCTGTGGAACAGACCTTTCTATCGCCATCCCCTCCCTCCCTCCCTCCCTCCCTCCCTCTCTATCTATGCATCTCAGGAGATCCATCGGAGCGAGGCGGGCATCTCCTCTTGCCTCCTCTTTCCTCCTCTTTCCTCTTCTCTTTCCTCTCCTCTTTCCTCCTCTTTCCTCTCCTCTTTCCTCTCCTCTTTCCTCTCCTCTTTCCTTTCCTCTTTCCATTCCTCTTTCCTCTCCTCTTTCCTCTCTTCTTTCTTCTCTTCTTTCATCCTCTTTCCTCTCCTCTTTCCTTTCCTCTCCTCTTTCCTCTCCTCTCCTCTCCTCTTTCCTCTCCTCTTTCCTCTTTCCTCCTCTTTCCTCCTCTTTCCTCTCCTCTTTCCTCCCCTCTTCCCTCCTCTTTCCTTTCCTCTTTCCTCTCCTCTTTCCTTTCCTCTTTCCTCCTCTTTCCTCTCTCCTCCTCTCCTCTCCTCTTTCCTCCTCTTTCCTTTCCTCTTTCCTTTCCTCTTTCCTCCTCTTTCCTCTCCTCTTTCCTCTCCTCTCCTCTTTCCTCTCTTTCCTCTCCTCTTTCCTTTCCTGTTTCCTCCTCTTTCCTCTCCTCTTTCCTTTCCTCTTTCCTCCTCTTTCCTCTCCTCTTTCCTCTCCTCTTTCCTTTCTCTCTCCAATCTCAGGAGATCCATCGGGACTGAGATGGTACCTGTACTATCCTCAATATATTTCACATCTCTCTCTCTCTCTCTCTCTCTCTCTTTCAATTCAATGCAATTACATTTTAGGGGCTTTATTGGCATGGGGAACATATGTTAACATTGCAAAAGCAAGTGAAGTAGATAATTAACAAAAGTGAAGAAAACTATAAAAATTAACAGTAAACATCTATGCATCTCAGGAGATCCATCGGAGCGAGGCGGGCATCTCCTCTTTCCTCCTCTTTCCTCTCCTATTTCTTCTCCTCTTTCCTCTCCTCTTTCTTCTCCTCTTTCCTCCTCTTCCCTCCTCTTTCCTCTCCTATTTCTTCTCCTCTTTCCTCTCCTCTTTCTTCTCCTCTTTCCTCCTCTTCCCTCCTCTTTCCTCTCCTCTTTCCTCTCCTCTTTCCTCCTCTTTCCTTTCCTCTTTCCTTTCCTCTTTCCATTCCTCTTTCCTCTCCTCTTTCCTCTCCTCTTTCTTCTCCTCTTTCCTCTCCTCTTTCCTCCTCTTTCCTCTTTCCTCTCCTCTCCTCTTTCCTCTCCTCTTTCCTCCTCTTTCCTTTCCTCTTTCCTCTCCTCTTTCCTCTCCTCTCCTCTTTCCTCTCCTCTTTCCTCCTATTTCCTCTCCTCTTTCCTCTCCTCTTTCCTCTCCTCTTTCCTCTCCTCTTTCCTCCTATTTCCTCTCCTCTTTCCTCTCCTCTTTCCTCTCCTCTCCTCTTTCCTCTCCTCTTTCCTCTCCTCTTTCCTCTCCTCTTTCCTTTCCTCTTTCCTCTCCTCTTTCCTCTCCTCTTTCCTTTCTCTCTCCAATCTCAGGAGATCCAACGGGACTGAGATGGTACCTGTACTATCCTCAATATATTTCACATCTCTCTCTCTCTCTCTCTTTCAATTCAATGCAATTACATTTTAGGGGCTTTATTGGCATGGGGAACATATGTTAACATTGCAAAAGCAAGTGAAGTAGATAATTAACAAAAGTGAAGAAAACTATACAAATTAACAGTAAACATTACACTCAAAAAAGTTCCAAAAGAATGAAAACATTACAAATGTCATATTATGTAAATATACAGTGTTGTAACGATTTGCAAATAGTTCAAGTGCAAAAGAGAAAATAAATAAACATAAATATGGGATATATTTACAATGGTGTTTGTTCTTCACTGGTTGCCCTTTTCTGGTGGCAACAGGTCACAAATCTTGCTGCTGTGATGGCACACTGTGGTATTTCACCCAGTAAATATGGGAGTTTATCAAAATCTGGTTTGTTTTCGAATTCTTTGTTGATCTGTGTAATCTATATGTCTCTCTAATATGGTCATACATTGGGCAGGAGGTTAGGAAGTGCAGCTCAGTTTCCACCTCATTTTGTGGGCAGTGAGCACATAGCCTGTCTTCTCTTAAGAGCCATGTCTGCCTACGGCGGCCTTTCTCAATAGCAAGGCTTTGCTCACTGAGTCTGTACATAGTCAAAGAGTTCCTTAATTTTGAGTCAGTCACAGTGGTCAGGTATTCTGCCGCTGTGTACTCTCTGTTTAGGGCCAAAAAGCATTCTAGTTTGCTCTGTTATTTGGTAAATTCATTCCAATGTGTCAAGTAATTATCTTTTTGTTTTCTCATGATTTGCATGGGTCTAATTGTGTTGCTGTCCTGGGGCTCTGTGGGGTTTGTTTGTGTTTGTGAACAGAACGCCTCAGGTGTTGGTCAGGATGCAAATACATTTTCGTTATCACTGTGTCAGTGTTGCAGTCGGTGGAACAACAAGAACTTACGTACCAGAAACGCACGAGCAAAAAAAGAAAAAACTCCAGTCGACACCAGGCTGGCCCAAGTGGGTGCTAATCACTTCCTGTCTGCTATTTGCATGTGTAATAAAGTGTGAGAGCAGATAGCATAGGGCTACATCAATCACTGTGACGGCTCTAGGCAGCCCTGACCTTATCTATCCATGCGCCTGTTGCATTTAGGAATCAATTATTTCATCGCATGGAGAGGGAGAGAAAGGAGATTCCGGACACCGGTCGTTAAAATAGACGGCTGGGCTGTCAGAGCGATGAAGCAATATCATGATGATATCTGACTGGATCATCTGAATGCCATTTTAAATTATCACTGTCTGGGCTTAATGACAAGCTGGAATAGAGTTTCCATGTCATAAGGTCTACAGATTGGGCCGTGGGTGGACAGGGGGAAAAGAGGAGAAGAGGGAGAGGAGAGGAAAAGGGAGGAGAGGAGAAGGGGGAGAGGAGAGGAGAGGAGAGGAGAGGAGAGGAGAGGGAAAGACAGGGGTAGAGAAATGGAAAGGGAGGAGAGGAGAGGAAAAGGGAGGAGAGAAGAAGGGGGAGAGGAGAGAAGAGAAGAGGAGAAGGGGGAGAGGAGGAGAGGGAAAGACAGGGGTAGAGAAATGGAAAGAAAGTAAGGGGAGAGGAGAGGAATGGAAAGGGAGGAGGGGAGAAAGGAGAGAGGAGAGGAAACAGAGGAGAGGAGAGGAGAAGGGAGAAGATAATTGGAAAGGGAGGAGAGGAGAAGGTGGAGAAGAGAGGAGAAGGGAGGAGAAGAGATGAGAAAGGGGTGAGGAGAAGGGGGAGAGGAGAGGAAAAGGGAGGAGAGGAGAGGAGAGAAGAGGAGAGGAGAAGGGGGAGAGGAGAAGGGAGGAGAGGAGAAGGGAGAGGAGAAGGGAGGAGAGGAGAAGGAAGAGAGGAGAGGAGAAGGGGGAGAGGAGGAGAAGAGGAGAAAGGGGAGAGAGAGAAGGGGAGAGGAGAAGGGAGGAGATGAGAAGGGGGAGAGGAGAGAAGGGAGAGGAGAGGGAGGAGAGGAGAGGGAGGAGAGGACAAGGGAGGAGAGGAGAGGAGAAGGGGGAGGGGAGAGGAGAAAGGGGAGAGGAGGGGAGAAGGGGGAGGGGAGGGCAGTACCTCTCTCATAGAAACTAATCCCCTACTTTTCCTCACCGTCTATTTTACTGGCACAGCAAAGAGGGTGTGTGTTGCAAAGAGATTATTACTGTGGGTATACTTGTGTGTATGTGTGTGTGTGATGTCTATGTGACGTGTGTGTAGTTGAGTGTGTGTGTGGGTTACATACTGTAGGTGTACATGTCACATATATCTGGTAACAGGAGAGAAGCTGCAGTCAGACAGCGTTTTATATCTCCTTCCTTCCTTCTGTCTTCTGTCTCTTCCTCCACATTCCTCTTTCCCTCCCCCTCCATCCTTCCCTCCCCTTCTTCTTCTCCTCTTCTCTACGCTATCTCTCCAATCTCAGGAGATCCATCGGGACTGAGATGATACCCATACTATCCGCAATGTATTTCACTCTCCTCTCCTGTCTCTTTACAATTGTTCTCCTTTCATATCTGTAACGAAGGAAATCCCTTGGGATGTGAGTGAGGTGGATTGGGGGAGGGATGTGTAATCTACAGGACATGGAAGAGATGTGTAATCTACAGGCCAGGGGAGGGATGTGTAATCTACAGGCCAGGAGAGGGATGTGTAATCTACAGGCCAGGGGAGAGATGTGTAATCTACAGGCCAGGGGAGAGATGTGTAATCTACAGGGGAGAGACGTGTAATCTACAGGCCATGGAAGAGATGTGTAATCTACAGGCCAGGGGAGAGATGTGTAATCTACAGGCCAGGGGAGGGATGTGTAATCTACAGGCCAAGGGGAGGGATGTGTAATCTACAGGGGAGAGATGTGTAATCTACAGGCCAGGGGAGAGATGTGTAATCTACAGGGGAGGGATGTGTAATCTACAGGCCAGGGGAGGGATATGTAATCTACAGGCCAGGGGAGAGATGTGTAATCTACAGGCCATGGAAGACATGTGTAATCTACAGGCCAGGGGAGGGATGTGTAATCTACAAGGGAGGGATGTGTAATCTACAGGCCAGGGGAGGGATGTGATATCTATAGGCCAGGGGAGAGATGTGTAATCTACAGGCCAGGGAAGAGATGTGTAATCTACAGGCCAGGGGAGAGATGTGTAATATACAAGGGAGGGATGTGTAATCTACAGGCCAGGGGAGAGATGTGTAATATACAAGGGAGGGATGTGTAATCTACAGGGGAGGGGAGAGATGTGTAATCTACAGGCCAGGGGAGAGATGTGTAATCTACAGGGGAGAGATGTGCAATCTACAGGCCAGGGGAGAGATGTGTAATCTACAGGGGAGGGATGTGATATCTACAGGCCAGGGGAGGGATGTGATATCTACAGGCCACGGGAGGGATGTGATATCTACAGGGGAGTGGAGGGATGTGATATCTACAGAGGGGTGGAGAGATGTGTAATCTACAGGCCATGGAAGACATGTGTAATCTACAGGCCAGGGAGGGATGTGATATCTATAGGCCAGGGGAGAGATGTGTAATCTACAGGCCAGGGAAGAGATGTGTAATCTACAGGCCAGGGGAGAGATGTGATATCTACAGGGGAGGGATGTGATATCTACAGGCCAGGGGAGGGATGTGATATCTACAGGCCACGGGAGGGATGTGATATCTACAGGGGAGTGGAGGGATGTGATATCTACAGAGGGGTGGAGAGATGTGTAATCTACAGGCCATGGAAGACATGTGTAATCTACAGGCCAGGGGAGGGATGTGATATCTATAGGCCAGGGGAGAGATGTGTAATCTACAGGCCAGGGAAGAGATGTGTAATCTACAGGCCAGGGGAGAGATGTGATATCTACAGGGGAGGGATGTGATATCTACAGGCCAGGGGAGGGATGTGATATCTACAGGCCACGGGAGGGATGTGATATCTACAGGGGAGTGGAGGGATGTGATATCTACAGAGGGGTGGAGAGATGTGTAATCTACAGGCCATGGAAGACATGTGTAATCTACAGGCCAGGGAGGGATGTGATATCTATAGGCCAGGGGAGAGATGTGTAATCTACAGGCCAGGGGAAGAGTGTAATCTACAGGCCAGGGGAGAGATGTGATATCTACAGGGGAGGGATGTGATATCTACAGGCCAGGGGAGGGATGTGATATCTACAGGCCACGGGAGGGATGTGATATCTACAGGGGAGTGGAGGGATGTGATATCTACAGGCCACGGGAGGGATGTGATATCTACAGGGGAGTGGAGGGATGTGATATCTACAGAGGGGTGGAGGGATGTGATATCTACAGGCCAGGGGAGGGATGTGATATCTACAGGGGAGTGGAGGGATGTGATATCTACAGGCCAGGGGAGGGATGTGATATCTACAGGGGAGTGGAGGGATGTGATATCTACAGAGGGGTGGAGGGATGTGATATCTACAGGCCAGGGGAGGGATGTGATATCTACAGGCCACGGGAGGGATGTGATATCTACAGGGGAGTGGAGGGATGTGATATCTACAGAGGGGTGGAGAGATGTGTAATCTACAGGCCATGGAAGACATGTGTAATCTACAGGCCAGGGGAGGGATGTGATATCTATAGGCCAGGGGAGAGATGTGTAATCTACAGGCCAGGGAAGAGATGTGTAATCTACAGGCCAGGGGAGAGATGTGATATCTACAGGGGAGGGATGTGATATCTACAGGCCAGGGGAGGGATGTGATATCTACAGGCCACGGGAGGGATGTGATATCTACAGGGGAGTGGAGGGATGTGATATCTACAGGCCACGGGAGGGATGTGATATCTACAGGGGAGTGGAGGGATGTGATATCTACAGAGGGGTGGAGGGATGTGATATCTACAGGCCAGGGGAGGGATGTGATATCTACAGGGGAGTGGAGGGATGTGATATCTACAGGCCAGGGGAGGGATGTGATATCTACAGGCCACAGGAGGGATGTGTAATCTACAGGCCAGGGGAGAGATGTGTAATCTACAGGGGAGAGACGTGTAATCTACAGGCCATGGAAGAGATGTGTAATATACAGGCCAGGGGAGAGATGTGTAATCTACAGGCCAGGGGAGGGATGTGTAATCTACAGGCAAAGGGGAGGGATGTGTAACCTACCGGCCAGGGGAGGGATGTGTAATCTACAGGGGAGAGATGTGTAATCTACAGGCCAGGGGAGAGATGTGTAATCTACAGGGGAGGGATGTGTAATCTACAGGCCAGGGGAGGGATATGTAATCTACAGGCCAGGGGAGAGATGTGTAATCTACAAGGGAGAGATGTGTAATCTACAGGCCATGGAAGACATGTGTAATCTACAGGCCAGGGGAGGGATGTGATATCTATAGGCCAGGGGAGAGATGTGTAATCTACAGGCCAGGGAAGAGATGTGTAATCTACAGGCCAGGGGAGAGATGTGTAATATACAAGGGAGGGATGTGTAATCTACAGGCCAGGGGAGAGATGTGTAATCTACAGGCCAGGGGAGAGATGTGTAATCTACAGGCCAGGGGAGAAATGTGTAATCTACAGGGGAGGGGAGGGATGTGTAATCTACAGGGGAGAGATGTGTAATCTACAGGCCAGGGGAGAGATGTGTAATCTACAGGGGAGGGGAGGGATGTGTAATCTACAGGGGAGAGATGTGTAATCTACAGGCCAGGGGAGAGATGTGTAATCTACAGGCCAGGGGAGAGATGTGTAATCTCCAGGCCAGGGCAGGGATGTGTAATCTACAGGGAGAGATGTGTAATCTACAGGCCAGGGGAGAGCTGTGTAATCTACAGGGGAGAGACGTGTAATCTACAGGCCATGGAAGAGATGTGTAATCTACAGGCCAGGGGAGAGATGTGTAATCTACAGGCCAGGGGAGGGATGTGTAATCTACAGGCCAAGGGGAGGGATGTGTAATCTACAGGGGAGAGATGTGTAATCTACAGGGGAGATATGTGTAATCTACAGGCCGGGGGAGGGATGTGTAATCTACAGGGGAGAGATGTGACATCTACAGGCCAGGGGAGAGATGTGTAATCTACAGGGGAGAGATGTGTAATCTACAGGCCAGGGGAGAGATGTGTAATCTACAGGCCAGGGGAGAGATGTGTAATCTCCAGGCCAGGGCAGGGATGTGTAATCTACAGGGAGAGATGTGTAATCTACAGGCCAGGGGAGAGCTGTGTAATCTACAGGGGAGAGACGTGTAATCTACAGGCCATGGAAGAGATGTGTAATCTACAGGCCAGGGGAGAGATGTGTAATCTACAGGCCAGGGGAGGGATGTGTAATCTACAGGCAAAGGGGAGGGATGTGTAATCTACCGGCCAGGGGAGGGATGTGTAATCTACAGGGGAGAGATGTGTAATCTACAGGCCAGGGGAGAGATGTGTAATCTACAGGGGAGGGATGTGTAATCTACAGGCCAGGGGAGGGATATGTAATCTACAGGCCAGGGGAGAGATGTGTAATCTACAAGGGAGAGATGTGTAATCTACAGGCCATGGAAGACATGTGTAATCTACAGGCCAGGGGAGGGATGTGATATCTATAGGCCAGGGGAGAGATGTGTAATCTACAGGCCAGGGAAGAGATGTGTAATCTACAGGCCAGGGGAGAGATGTGTAATATACAAGGGAGGGATGTGTAATCTACAGGCCAGGGGAGAGATGTGTAATCTACAGGCCAGGGGAGAGATGTGTAATCTACAGGCCAGGGGAGAAATGTGTAATCTACAGGGGAGGGGAGGGATGTGTAATCTACAGGGGAGAGATGTGTAATCTACAGGCCAGGGGAGAGATGTGTAATCTACAGGCCAGGGGAGAGATGTGTAATCTCCAGGCCAGGGCAGGGATGTGTAATCTACAGGGAGAGATGTGTAATCTACAGGCCAGGGGAGAGCTGTGTAATCTACAGGGGAGAGACGTGTAATCTACAGGCCATGGAAGAGATGTGTAATCTACAGGCCAGGGGAGAGATGTGTAATCTACAGGCCAGGGGAGGGATGTGTAATCTACAGGCCAAGGGGAGGGATGTGTAATCTACAGGGGAGAGATGTGTAATCTACAGGCCAGGGGAGGGATGTGTAATCTACAGGCCAAGGGGAGGGATGTGTAATCTACAGGGGAGAGATGTGTAATCTACAGGGGAGATATGTGTAATCTACAGGCCGGGGGAGGGATGTGTAATCTACAGGGGAGAGATGTGACATCTACAGGCCAGGGGAGAGATGTGTAATCTACAGGGGAGAGATGTGTAATCTACAGGCCAGGGGAGAGATGTGTAATCTACAGGGGAGGGATGTGATATCTACAGGCCAGGGGAGGGATGTGATATCTACAGGCCACGGGAGGGATGTGATATCTACAGGGGAGTGGAGGGATGTGATATCTACAGAGGGGTGGAGGGATGTGATATCTACAGGCCAGGGGAGGGATGTGATATCTACAGGGGAGTGGAGGGATGTGATATCTACAGGCCAGGGGAGGGATGTGATATCTACAGGCCACAGGAGGGATGTGATATCTACAGGCCAGGGGAGGGATATGATATCTACAGGGGAGGGATGTGATATCTACAGGGGAGGGATGTGATATCTACAGGGGAGGGATGTGATATCTACAGGCCAGGGGAGGGATGTGATATCTACAGGCCAGTGGAGGGATGTGATATCTACAGGCCAGTGGAGGGATGTGATATCTACAGGCCAGGGGAGGGATGTGATATCTACAGGCCAGGGGAGGGATGTGTAATCTACAGGCCAGGGGAGGGATGTGTAATCTACAGGCCACGGGATGGATGTGATATCTACAGGCCAGGGGAGGGATGTGTAATCTACAGGGGAGGGATGTGATATCTACAGGCCAGGGGAGGGATGTGATATCTACAGGCCAGGGGAGGGATGTGTAATCTACAGGCCAGGGGAGGGATGTGTAATCTACAGGCCACGGGATGGATGTGCTATCTACAGGCCAGGGGAGGGATGTGTAATCTACAGGCCACGGGAGGGATGTGATATCTACAGGCCAGTGGAGGGATGTGATATCTACAGGCCAGGGGAGGGTTGTGATATCTACAGGCCAGGGGAGAAACCCCCTGCTGACGGTACACGAGTAGAAAGCCCACTTCCTTCAGTGTTTTCAAACACTTGAGTCTCCATAACAACCTGTGGTGTAATCCCTGAGATTGATGGTGTGTGAGATATGTTAACTGAAAACGATACATTCCTGCTTTTTATCAGGACTAAAGGCTGTCTGGGAGAGAGAAGGGAAGGCCCCCATGTTCACTTTCTCTCTCCTTAGGATATACTGTGATGAGTCCCAAATGGTTCCCTATTCCATATGTAGTAAACTACTTAAGACCGGGGTTCCCATAGTGCCCTGTTTAAAAGTAGTGCACTATGTAGGGCATAGGGTGACATTTTGGGATATAGACTAGCTCTGCTAAGTGGGACAATATGGAGGTTTAGGAGCTGGGGGTAAGTGGAAAAAGATGGGCTGAATTGGAAAAGGTGCAACATACACACACTGGAAAGGTCTTACTGTCACGTTAGACTGAAGGACTCTCTGAGCAGACTCTGGTGGAGAGGTTTAGGGGCTGGGGTAACTGGAGAGGTTAAGGGGATGGGGAAAGTGGAGAGGTTAAGGGGCTGGGGTAAGTGGAGAGGTTTAGAGGCTGGGGTAAGTGGAGAAGTTTAGGGGATGGGGTAAGTGGAAAAAGATGGGCTGAATTGGAAAAGGTGCAACATACACACACTGGAAAGGTCTTACTGTCACGTTAGACTGAAGGACTCTCTGAGCAGACTCTGGTGGAGAGGTTTAGGGGCTGGGGTAACTGGAGAGGTTAAGGGGATGGGGAAAGTGGAGAGGTTAAGGGGCTGGGGTAAGTGGAGAGGTTTAGAGGCTGGGGTAAGTGGAGAAGTTTAGGGATGGGGTAAGTGGAAAAAGATGGGCTGAATTGGAAAAGGTGCAACATACACACACTGGAAAGGTCTTACTGTCACGTTAGACTGAAGGACTCTCTGAGCAGACTCTGGTGGAGAGGTTTAGGGGCTGGGGTAACTGGAGAGGTTAAGGGGATGGGGAAAGTGGAGAGGTTAAGGGGCTGGGGTAAGTGGAGAGGTTTAGAGGCTGGGGTATGTGGAGAAGTTTAGGGGATGGGGTAAGTGGAAAAAGATGGGCTGAATTGGAAAAGGTGCAATATACACACACTGGAAAGGTCTTACTGTCACGTTAGACTGAAGGACTCTCTGAGCAGACTCTGGTGGAGAGGTTTAGAGGCTGGGGTAAGTGGAGAAGTTTAGAGGCTGGGGTAAGTGGAGAGGTTTAGGGGCTGGGGTAAGTGGAGAAGTTTAGGGGATGGGGTAAGTGGAAAAAGATGGGCTGAATTGGAAAAGGTGCAACATACACACACTGGAAAGGTCTTACTGTCACGTTAGACTGAAGGACTCTCTGAGCAGACTCTGGTGGAGAGGTTTAGGGGCTGGGGTAAGTGGAGAGGTTTAGAGACTGGGGTAAATGGAGAGGTTTAGGGGCTGTGGTAAGTGGACAAAGATGCTATTACTTCTCTGTGTGTGTGCTCTGCTTTGGGGAGAAGTATAATGAAAACAAAACTTCTTACAAAATGAGTGTAATGTTATTATGCTGTTAGTTTAAAGACGACACGTCACAGAGCTACCCTAAACAATCCTCCAATAGAAACAAAGACCTGCTATCTGGTATGAGTTTAGTCTTTATGGACTGAAGTAGACCAGAGTCACACACTGGAACTCTGGTACGAACGGTGAATAGGCTTGTTTTTACCAGATGTCATTAGGTGAGTTAACCTCAGGGTAATACCAGATGTCATTAGGTGAGTTAACCTCAGGGTAATACCAGATGTCATTAGGTGAGTTAACCTCAGGGTAATACCAGATGTCATTAGGTGAGTTAACCTCAGGGTAATACCAGATGTCATGAGAGTAATACCAGATGTCATTAGTTGAGTTAACCTCAGGGTAATACCAGATGTCATTAGGTGAGTTATCCTCAGAGTAATACCAGATGTCATTAGGTGAGTTAACCTCAGGGTAATACCAGATGTCATTAGGTGAGTTAACCTCAGGGTAATACCAGATGTCATTAGGTGAGTTAACCTCAGGGTAATACCAGATGTCATTAGGTGAGTTAACCTCAGAGTAATACCAGATGTCATTAGGTGAGTTAACCTCAGGGTAATACCAGATGTCATGAGAGTAATACCAGATGTCATTAGGTGAGTTATCCTCAGAGTAATACCAGATGTCATTAGGTGAGTTAACCTCAGAGTAATACCAGATGTCATTAGGGACAGAAATATTTACTTATTTTTTTACAACTAGTAAATCCACCTGAAACGACTTCCCACAACTCTCCCAATGACTTGCTCTACAGAGAGCAGCCTGTTCGCCTTTGTGGTGTGGAGCTGTGTGTGTGTGTGTGTGTGTGTGTGTGTGTGTGTGTGTGTGTGTGTGTGTGTGTGTGTGTGTGTGTGTGTGTGTGTGTGTGTGTGTGTGTGAGATCTTCTCTGCAGTGTGTTTCCTTTATGACTGACCATTTTAACAACACAGCAAACAGTCAGAATACACCAGGCTGCGCTTCAACACATGATAAGGGCAAATTAGATAACATACAGTAAAACTACTGCAGGGAGCCAGTATAACTACTGCAGGGAGACAGTATAACTACTGCAGGGAGACAGTATAACTACTGCAGAGAGGACAGTATAACTACTGCAGGGAGGACAGTAAAACTACTGCAGGGAGGACAGTATAACTACTGCAGGGAGACAGTAAAACTACTGCAGGGAGACAGTATAACTACTGAGGGAGGACAGTATAACTACTGCAGGGAGACAGTATAACTACTGCAGAGAGGACAGTAAAACTACTGCAGGGAGGACAGTATAACTACTGCAGGGAGACAGTAAAACTACTGCAGGGAGACAGTAAAACTACTGCAGGGAGGACAGTAAAACTACTGCAGGTAGGACAGTAAACTACTGCAGGGAGGACAGTATAACTACTGCAGGGAGGACAGTAAAACTACTGCAGGGAGACAGTTAAACTACTGCAGGGAGACAGTAAAACTACTGCAGGGAGGACAGTATAACTACTGCAGGGAGGACAGTAAAACTACTGCAGGGAGGACAGTATAACTACTGCAGGGAGACAGTAAAACTACTGCAGGGAGACAGTATAACTACTGCAGGGAGGACAGTAAAACTACTGCAGGGAGACAGTATAACTACTGCAGGGAGGACAGTAAAACTACTGCAGGGAGGTTCAGTAAACTACTGCAGGGAGGACAGTAAAACTACTGCAGGGAGGACAGTATAACTACTGCAGGGAGACAGTATAACTACTGCAGGGAGACAGTATAACTACTGCAGGGAGACAGTATAACTACTGCAGGGAGGACAGTAAAACTACTGCAGGGAGACAGTAAAACTACTGCAGGGAGACAGTATAACTACTGCAGGGAGACAGTAGACCTACTGCAGGGAGACAGTATAACTACTGCAGTGAGGACAGTATAACTACTGCAGGGAGGACAGTAAAACTACTGCAGGGAGACAGTATAACTACTGCAGGGAGGACAGTATAACTACTGCAGGGAGGACAGTAAAACTACTGCAGGGAGACAGTAAAACTACTGCAGGGAGACAGTATAACTACTGCAGGGAGGTTCAGTAAACTACTGCAGGGAGGACAGTAAAACTACTGCAGGGAGGACAGTAAAACTACTGCAGGGAGGACAGTAAAACTACTGCAGGGAGACAGTATAACTACTGCAGGGAGGACAGTATAACTACTGCAGTGAGGACAGTAAAACTACTGCAGGGAGACAGTATAACTACTGCAGGGAGGACAGTAAAACTACTGCAGGGAGACAGTAAAACTACTGCAGGGAGACAGTATAACTACTGCAGGGAGGACAGTATAACTACTGCAGGGAGACAGTATAACTACTGCAGGGAGGACAGTATAACTACTGCAGGGAGACAGTATAACTACTGCAGGGAGACAGTATAACTACTGCAGGGAGACAGTATAACTACTGCAAGTAGAACTGTAAAACAGAGAGTAGGCATGAGGGAAGTAAGGAGGAAGAAAGGCTCACAAAGAAAGGCTCACACACACACAGCTCTGGACACTGGCTGGACAATTGACTGTGTGTAAGGTTTTCAATTCCTCCATTTTACTGTCCGTGGTTTTAAAATGTTGAGATCACACGACAGAATTAAAAGAAAGATTCCCCTTTCAAATCACTACCCTCCACGTCCTCCCTCCTTCCACCCCTCCGATGCTCCCTCTATCAGGGGTCAGGGTACTAATGGAGGACCTTGTGGCCTTGTGCGCCTCTCAAAACATTCCCCCTCTCCCTGTCCTCTTATAAATCAAGCCAGCTCGTCTCGGAGTGCCCAGTCTCCTCTGTGATGTTCCAGGCATGTCTCATTTCAAAGTCTCTCTCTCTCACAGGCTCACAAGGATTAACTTTTACTCTCCGGAGAGTCGCGACGTGGGGCAGAGAGAAAAGGAGGGAGGCGAAGATAAGAGAGACAAAGAAAGGATGAAAGAAAACACAAGTAAAATAAGTAAATAGAGAAAGAATAAGGAAGGAAGAAAGAGAGAGAGAAAATAGCAGGGAATGCAGGGCCTCTAACCAATGTTTATTTAATAACCACGGTGAATTACGACTCTGACTTCATGAAGGCACGTATTATGAATCACTGCATTCTGAGACAAGACATTGCATTTCCTGGTTATTCCAAGTAAACTATGGTAAAAGGGAGGGAGGGAGGGAGGGAGGGAGGGAGGAGGGAGGGAGGGAGGGAGGGAGGGAGGAGGAAGGAAGGAAGGAAGGAAGGAAGGAAGGAAGGAAGGAAGGAAGGAAGGAAGGAAGGAAGGAAGGAAGGAAGGAAGGAAGGAAGGAAGGAAGGAAGGAAGGAAGGAAGGAAGGAAGGAGGGAGGGAGGCGAGACAAGAGACACACCACAGTTATGCATCTTTGAAATCTCGATCACAACATAATTTCCCCTCTCCTTCATGGTAGATTGAAGAACAATAGGAGACTGTTGAGACATTCAGTGGTTTCATGTTGTCCTACAATAACATCACCGCATCTTTACATCCCAGAACCATACGGAGTGTTTTCATAACCACAGGTTGTGTTGTTAAAAGACGTAATTAACACGCCATCAAAATCACAGCAATGAAAAAAAAAACACTAATGTATATTTTATATCCTACACGCTGAGGGGATGGGAACTAACCAAACAATGTCCATGAGCAGCACACCAAGTGTGTATTGCTCTAGTGTCTAATTGCTATATAGTAATGACTTCTCCACCATGGCCTCATCAACCACTCTAGTGTCTAATTGGTATATAGTAATGACTTCTCCACCATGGCCTCATCAACCACTCTAGTGTCTAATTGGTATATAGTAATGACTTCTCCACCATGGCCTCATCAACCACTCTAGTGTCTAATTGTTATATAGTAATGACTTCTCCACCAAGGGCCTATTTATTGCCAAACCTCTTATCTTACCTCATTTACTGTATATAGATTTTCTTCTACTGTATTATTGACTGTGTGTTTGTTTACTCCATGTGTAACTCTGTGTTGTTGTTTATTCCATGTGTAACTCTGTGTTGTTGTTTATTCCATGTGTAACTCTGTGTTGTTGTTTGTGTCGAACTGCTTTGTTTTATTCTTGGCCAGGTCACAGTTATAAATGAGAACTTGTTCTCAACTAGCCTACCTGGTTAAATAAAGGTGTTCTCAACTAGCCTAACCTGGTTAAATAAAGGTGTTCTCAACTAGCCTACCTGGTTAAATAAAGGTGTTCTCAACTAGCCTACCTGGTTAAATAAAGGTGTTCTCAACTAGCCTACCTGGTTAAATAAAGGTGTTCTCAACTAGCCTAACCTGGTTAAATAAAGGTGTTCTCAACTAGCCTACCTGGTTAAATAAAGGTGTTCTCAACTAGCCTAACCTGGTTAAATAAAGGTGTTCCTAACTAGCCTAACCTGGTTAAATAAAGGTGTTCTCAACTAGCCTACCTGGTTAAATAAAGGTGTTCTCAACTAGCCTAACCTGGTTAAATAAAGGTGTTCTCAACTAGCCTACCTGGTTAAATAAAGGTGTTCTCAACTAGCCTAACCTGGTTAAATAAAGGTGTTCTCAACTAGCCTAACCTGGTTAAATAAAGGTGTTCCTAACTAGCCTAACCTGGTTAAATAAAGGTGTTCTCAACTAGCCTAACCTGGTTAAATAAAGGTTTTCTCAACTAGCCTACCTGGTTAAATAAAGGTGTTCTCAACTAGCCTACCTGGTTAAATAAAGGTGTTCTCAACTAGCCTACCTTGTTAAATAAAGGTGTTCTCAACTAGCCTACCTGGTTAAATAAAGGTGTTCTCAACTAGCCTACCTGGTTAAATAAAGGTGTTCTCAACTAGCCTAACCTGGTTAAATAAAGGTGTTCTCAACTAGCCTAACCTGGTTAAATAAAGGTGTTCTCAACTAGCCTAACCTGGTTAAATAAAGGTGTTCCTAACTAGCCTAACCTGGTTAAATAAAGGTGTTCTCAACTAGCCTAACCTGGTTAAATAAAGGTGTTCTCAACTAGCCTACCTGGTTAAATAAAGGTGTTCTCAACTAGCCTACCTGGTTAAATAAAGGTGTTCTCAACTAGCCTACCTGGTTAAATAAAGGTGTTCTCAACTAGCCTAACCTGGTTAAATAAAGGTGTTCTCAACTAGCCTACCTGGTTAAATAAAGGTGTTCTCAACTAGCCTAACCTGGTTAAATAAAGGTGTTCTCAACTAGCCTAACCTGGTTAAATAAAGGTGTTCCTAACTAGCCTAACCTGGTTAAATAAAGGTGTTCTCAACTAGCCTACCTGGTTAAATAAAGGTGTTCTCAACTAGCCTACCTGGTTAAATAAAGGTGTTCTCAACTAGCCTACCTGGTTAAATAAAGGTGTTCTCAACTAGCCTAACCTGGTTAAATAAAGGTGTTCTCAACTAGCCTAACCTGGTTAAATAAAGGTGTTCCTAACTAGCCTAACCTGGTTAAATAAAGGTGTTCTCAACTAGCCTACCTGGTTAAATAAAGGTGTTCTCAACTAGCCTACCTGGTTAAATAAAGGTGTTCTCAACTAGCCTAACCTGGT
>NC_088401.1:5504814-5514814 GCF_034236695.1 Oncorhynchus nerka | reverse complement strand
AGACCCAGCTCCACTCCTCTCCATAACACAGCCAGACCCAGCTCCACTACTCTCCATAACACAGCCAGACCCAGCTCCACTACTCTCCAGACCCAGCTCCACTCCTCTCCATAAAACAGCCAGACCCAGCTCCACTCCTTTCCATAACACAGCCAGACCCAGCTCCACTACTCTCCACACCCAGCTCCACTCCTCTCCTTAACACAGCCAGACCCAGCTCACTACTCTCCAGACCCAGCTCCACTCCTCTCCTTAACACAGCAGGACCCAGCTCCACTCCTCTCCATAACACAGCCAGACCCAGCTCCACTACTCTCCAGGTCCAGCTCCACTCTTCTCCATAACACAGCCAGACCCAGCTCCACTACTTTTCATAACACAACAAACCCAGCTCCATTCCTCTCCACAACAAAGCCAGATCCAGCTCCACTCCTCTCCAGACCCAGATCACCTATTCTTCAAAACACAAACAGACCCAGCTCCACTACTCTCCAGGTCCAGCTCCACTCTTCTCCATAACACAGCCAGACCCAGCTCCACTACTTTTCATAACACAACAAACCCAGCTCCATTCCTCTCCACAACAAAGCCAGACCCAGCTCCACTACTCTCCAGACCCAGATCACCTATTCTTCAAAACACAAACAGACCCAGCTCCACTACTCTCCAGACCAAGATCCACTCCTCTCCATAAACCAGCCAGACCCAGCTCCACTACTCTCCAGACCCAGCTCCACTCCTCTCCATAACACAGCCAGACCCAGCTCCACTACTCTCCAGACCCAGCTCCACTCCTCTCCATAACACAGCCAGACCCAGCTCCACTACTCTCCATAACACAGCCAGACCCAGCTCCACTACTCTCCAGACCCAGCTCCACTCCTCTCCATAAAACAGCCAGACCCAGCTCCACTCCTTTCCATAACACAGCCAGACCCAGCTCCACTACTCTCCACACCCAGCTCCACTCCTCTCCTTAACACAGCCAGACCCAGCTCACTACTCTCCAGACCCAGCTCCACTCCTCTCCTTAACACAGCCAGACCCAGCTCCACTCCTCTCCATAACACAGCCAGACCCAGCTCCACTACTCTCCAGGTCCAGCTCCACTCTTCTCCATAACACAGCCAGACCCAGCTCCACTACTTTTCATAACACAACAAACCCAGCTCCATTCCTCTCCACAACAAAGCCAGATCCAGCTCCACTCCTCTCCAGACCCAGATCACCTATTCTTCAAAACACAAACAGACCCAGCTCCACTACTCTCCAGGTCCAGCTCCACTCTTCTCCATAACACAGCCAGACCCAGCTCCACTACTTTTCATAACACAACAAACCCAGCTCCATTCCTCTCCACAACAAAGCCAGACCCAGCTCCACTACTCTCCAGACCCAGATCACCTATTCTTCAAAACACAAACAGACCCAGCTCCACTACTCTCCAGACCCAGATCCACTCCTCTCCATAAACCAGCCAGACCCAGCTCCACTACTCACCATACCCAGCTCCACTACTCTCCATATCACAGCCAGACCCAGCTCCACTCCTCTCCAGACCCAGATCTAATACTTTCCATAACACTGCCAGACCCAGCTACACAACTTTCCATAACACAGCCAGATACCGCTCCACTACTCTCCAGTTCCAGCTCCACTACTCACCAGACTCAGCTCCACAACTCTCCATAACATAGCCAGACCCAGCTCCACTACTCTCCAGTTCCAGCTCCACTACTCTCCAGACCCAGATCCACTCCTCTCCATAAACCAGCCAGACCCAGCTCCACTACTCACCATACCCAGCTCCACTACTCTCCATAACATAGCCAGATCCAGCTCCACTCCTCTCCATATCACAGCCAGACCCAGCTCCACTACTCACCATACCCAGATCCACTCCTCTCCATAAACCAGCCAGACCCAGCTCCACTACTCACCATACCCAGCTCCACTCCTCTCCATAAACCAGCCAGACTCAGCTCCACAACTCTCCATATCACAGCCAGACCCAGCTCCACTACTCACCATACCCAGATCCACTCCTCTCCATAAACCAGCCAGACCCAGCTCCACTACTCACCATACCCAGCTCCACTCCTCTCCATAAACCAGCCAGACTCAGCTCCACAACTCTCCATAACACAGCCAAACCCAGCTCCACTACTCTCCATAACACAGCCAGACCCAGCTCCACTGCACTCCATAATGCAGCCAGACCCAGCTCCACTACTCTCCAGACCCAGCTCCACTATTCTCCAGACCCAGCTCCACTACTCTCCACACCTAGCTCCACTACTCTCCAGACCCAGCTCCACTACTCTCCAGACCCATCTCCACTACTCTCCAGACCCAGCTCCACTACTCTCCACACCCAGCTCCACTACTCTCCACACCCAGCTCCACTACTCTCCAGACCCAGCTCCACTAGACTCCATAACAATGCCAGACCCAGCTCCACTACTCTCCATAACAATGCCAGACCCAGCTCCACTTCTCTCCAGACCCTGCTCCACTCCTCTCCATAATGCGGCCAGACCCAGCTCCACTCCTCTCCATAACATAGCCATACCAAGCTCCACTTCTCTCCATAAAACAGCCATACCCAGCTCCACTACTCTCCAGACCCAGCTCCACTGCTCTCCAGTCCCAGCTCCACTACTCTCCACACCCAGCTCCACTACTCTCCAGACCCAGCTCCACTACTCTCCAGACCCAGCTCCACTGCTCTCCGCCCCAGCTCCACTACTCTCCAGACCCAGCTCCACTACTTTCCATAACACAGCCAGATCCAGCTCCACAACTATCCATAACACAGCCAGGCCCAGCTCCACTACACTCCATAACAATGCCAGACCCAGCTCCACGCCTCTCCATAACAATGCCAGACCCAGCTCCACTTCTCTCCAGACCCAGCTCCACTCCTCTCCGTAACATAGCCAGACCAAGCTCCAAGCTCCACTTCTCTCCATAAAACAGCCATACCCAACTCCACAACTTTCCATAACAAAGCCAGATCCAGCTCCACTACTCTCCATAACACAGCCAGACCCAGCTCCACTCCTCACCATAACACAGCCAGAACCAGCTCCACAACTTTCGATAACAGAGCTAGACCCAGCTCCAGTCCTCTCCAAAGCACAGCCAAACCCAGCTCCACTCCTCCCCGTAACATAGCCAGACCCAGCTCCACTCCTCTCCATAATACAGCCAGTCCCAGCTTCACTACTCTCCATGCCCAGCTCCACTACTCACAAGACCCAGCTCCACAACTCTCCATAACACAACCAGACCCAGCTCCACTACTCTCCATAACACAGGCAGACCCAGCTCCACTACTCTCCAGGCCCAGCTCCACTACTCACCAGACCCAGCTCTACAACTTTCCATAACACAGCCAGACCCAGCTCCACTCATCTCCATAACACAGCCAGACCCAGCTCCACTACTCTCCATGCCCAGCTCCACTACTCTCCAGGCCCAGCTCCACTGCTCTCCAGACCCAGCTCCACTACTCTCCATAACACAGGCAGACCCAGCTCCACTCCTCTCCATAAAACAGCCAGACCCAGCTCCACTCCTCTCCATAACACAGCCAGACCCAGCTCCACTGCTCTCCATAACACAGCCAGACCCAGCTCCACTCCTCTCCATACCCAGCTCGAGTACTCTAGAGACCCAGCTCCACTACTTTACAGACCCATCTCGACGACTATCCCAACCCAGCTCCAGTACTCTCCAGACCCAGCTCCACTCATCTCCAGACCCAGCTCCATTACTCTCCAGATCCAGCTCCACTACTCTCCAGACCAAGCTCCACTACTCTCCAGACCCAGCTCCAGTACTCTCCAGACCCATCTCCACTACTCTCCAGACCCAGCTCCACTACTCTCCAGTCCCAGCTCCACTACTCTCCATACACAGCTTGAGTACTCTAGAGACCCAGCTCCACTACTTTCCAGACCCATCTCCACTACTCTCCAGACCCAGCTCTACTACTCTCCAGACCCAGCTCCACTACTCTCCAGACCCATCTCCACTACTCTCCAGTCCCAGCTCCACTACTCTCCAGACCCAGCTCCACTACTCTCCATACCCAGCTCGAGTACACTAGAGACCCAGCTCCACTACTCTCCAGACCCAGCTCCCCTGCTCTCCAGACCCAGCTCCACTACTCTCCAGACCCAGCTCGAGTACTCTAGAGACCCAGCTCCACTACTCTCCAGACCCAGCTCCACTACTCTCCAGACCCAGCTCCACTACTCTCCAGACCCAGCTCCACTACTCTCCAGACCCAGCTCCCCTGCTCTGCAGACCCAGCTCCACTACTCTCCAGACCCAGCTTGAGTACTCTAGAGACCCAGCTCCACTACTCTCCAGACCCAGCTCCACTACTCTCCAGACCCAGCTCCACTACTCCCTCGACCCAGCTCCACTACTCCCCAGACCCAGCTCCACTACTCTCTAGACCCAGCTCCAGTACTCTCCAGACCCAGCTCCAGTACTCTCCAGACCCAGCTCCACTACTCTCCAGACCCAGCTCCAGTTCTCTCCAGACCTAGCTCCACTACTCTCCAGACCCAGCTCCACCCCTCTCCAGACCCAGCTCCACTACTCTCCATAAAACAGCCAGACCCAGCTCCACTCCTCTCCATAACACAGCCAGACCCAGCTCCACTGCTCTCCATAACACAGCCAGACCCAGCTCCACTCCTCTCCATACCCAGCTCGAGTACTCTAGAGACCCAGCTCCACTACTTTACAGACTCATCTCCACTACTCTCCCAACCCAGCTCCAGTACTCTCCAGACCCATCTCCACTACTCTCCCAACCCAGCTCCAGTACTCTCCAGACCCAGCTCCACTACTCTCCAGACCCAGCTCCACTACTCTCCAGACCCAGCTCCACTACTCTCCAGACCCAGCTCCACTACTCTCCAGACCCAGCTCCACTACTCTCCATACACAGCTCGAGTACTCTAGAGACCCAGCTCCACTACTTTCCAGACCCATCTCCACTACTCTCCAGACCCAGCTCCACTACTCTCCAGACCCAGCTCCACTACTCTCCAGAACCAGCTCCACTACTCTCCAGACCCAGCTCGAGTACTCTAGAGACCCAGCTCCACTACTCTCCAAACCCAGCTCCACTACTCTCCAGACCCAGCTCCACTACTCTCCAGACCCCAGCTCCACTACTCTCCAGACCCAGCTCCACTACTCTCCAGACCCAGCTCCACTACTCTCCATACCCAGCTCGAGTACTCTAGAGACCCAGCTCCACTACTCTCCAGACCTAGCTCCCCTGCTCTCCAGACCCAGCTCCACTACTCTCCAGACCCAGCTCGAGTACTCTAGAGACCCAGCTCCACTACTCTCCAGACCCAGCTCCACTACTCTCCAGACCCAGCTCCACTACTCTCCACACCCAGCTCCAGTACTCTCCAGACCCAGCTCCACTACTCTCCAGACCCAGCTACACTACTCTCCAGACCCAGCTCCACTACTCTCCAGACCCAGCTCCACTACTCTCCAGACCCAGCTCCAGTACTCTCCAGACCCAGCTCGGCTACTCTCCAGACCAAGCTCCACTACTCTCCAGACCCAGCTCCAGTACTCTCCAGACCCAGACCCAGCTCCAGCTCCACCCCTCTCCAGACCCAGCTCCACCCCTCTCCAGACCCAGCGCCACTACTCTCCAGACCCAGCTCCACTACTCTCCAGACCCAGCTCCACTACTCTCCAGACCAAGCTCCAGTACTCTCCAGACCCAGCTCCACTACTTTCCAGACCAAGCTCCAGTACTCTCCAGACCCAGCTCCACTACTCTCCAGACCCAGCTCCACTACTCTCCAGACCCAGCTCCACTACTTTCCAGACCCATCTCCACTACTCTCCAGACACAGCTCCAATACTCTCCAGACCCAGCTCCACTACTCTCCAGACCCAGCTCGAGTACTCTAGAGACCCAGCTCCACTACTCTCCAAACCCAGCTCCACTACTCTCCAGACCCAGCTCCACTACTCTCCAGACCCAGCTCCACTACTCTCCATACCCAGCTCGAGTACTCTAGAGACCCAGCTCCACTACTCTCCAGACCTAGCTCCCCTGCTCTCCAGACCCAGCTCCACTACTCTCCAGACCCAGCTCGAGTACTCTAGAGACCCAGCTCCACTACTCTCCACACCCAGCTCCACTACTCTCCAGACCCAATTCCAGTACTCTCCAGACCCAGCTCGACTACTCTCCAGACCAAGCTCCACTACTCTCCAGACCCAGCTCCAGTACTCTCCAGACCCAGCTCCACTACTCTCCAGACCCAGCTCCACCCCTCTCCAGACCCAGCTCCACTACTCTCCAGACCCAGCTCCACTACTCTCCAGACCCAGCTCCACTACTCTCCAGACCAAGCTCCAGTACTCTCCAGATCCAGCTCCACTACTTTCCAGACCAAGCTCCAGTACTCTCCAGACCCAGCTCCACTACTCTCCAGACCCAGCTACACTACTCTCCAGACCCAGCTCCACTACTTTCCAGGCCCAGCTCCACTACTCTCCAGACCCAGCTCCAGTAATCTCCAGACCAAGCTCCACTACTCTCCAGACTAAGCTCCACTACTCTCCAGACCCAGCTCCAGTACTTTCCATACCCAGCTCCACTACTCTCCAGACCCAGCTCCACTACTCTCCAGACCCAGCTCCAGTACTCTCCAGACCCAGCTCCACTACTGCTAGTAGTAAACGGCATGAGAATGAGTTTAGGCAAGGGAGTGAGTGAAATAATGTATGATTAAATTATGTGGTTACAATCTGTAAAGACTTACGTTTTTGGTAATGAAACACCAGGTCTCCCCTTCATCTGTGGGCTCTGAAGGAAAACATGCACATGTACCATATGCCAATGTCTTTCTGAGAGGCCCAGTTTAACACGCATTGAAAGAGTCTAATGTCTTGTGTTATTATGGGTCTGGCATGGAGACCTGAGTGAAAGCATGTTCCTTTGGAGGAAGTTGTCCTCTGATTTTTATTGTGGCAAATGAAGTCATCTGAGTATCAGGGGAGGAGGCTTTCATCAACTCCGGGGGAAGGGGGTTTCATCAACAAGAGGGGAAGGGGTTTCATCATCTAGAGGGGAGGGGGTTTCATCAACTAGAGGGGAGGGCTTTTCATCAACTAGAGGGGAGGGGGTTTCATCAACTAGAGGGGAGGGCTTTTCATCAACTAGAGGGGAAGGGGTTTCATCATCTAGAGGGGAGGGGTTTCATCAACTAGAGGGGAGGGCTTTTCATCAACTAGAGGGAGGAGTTTCATCAACTAGAGGGGAGGGGTTTCATCAACTGGAGGGGAGGGGTTTCATCAACTAGAGGGAGGAGTTACATCAACTAGAGGGGAGGGGTTTCATCAACTGGAGGGGAGGGGTTTCATCAACTAGAGGGAGGGGGTTTCATCATCTAGAGGGGAGGGGTTTCATCAACTAGAGGGGAGGGGTTTCATCAACTAGAAGGAGGGGTTTCATCAACTAGAGGGGAGGGGTTTTCATCAACTAGAGGGAGGGGTTTCATCAACTAGAGGGGAGGGCTTTCATCAACTAGAGGGTGTGGGTTTCATCAACTAGAGGGGAAGGGGTTTCATCAACTAGAGGGGAATGGGTTGAATCATCTAGAGGGGAGGGGGTTTCATCAACTAGAGGGGAGGGCTTTTCATCAACTAGAGGGAGGAGTTTCATCAACTAGAGGGGAGGGGTTTCATCAACTGGAGGGGAGGGGTTTCATCAACTAGAGGGAGGAGTTACATCAACTAGAGGGGAGGGGTTTAATCAACTGGAGGGGAGGGGTTTCATCAACTAGAGGGAGGGGGTTTCATCATCTAGAGGGGAGGGGTTTCATCAACTAGAGGGGAGGGGTTTCATCAACTAGAGGGGAGGGGTTTCATCAACTAGAGGGGAGGGGTTTCATCAACTAGAGGGAGTGGTTTCATCAACTAGAGGGGAGGGCTTTCATCAACTAGAGGGTGTGGGTTTCATCAACTAGAGGGGAAGGGGTTTCATCAACTAGAGGGGAGGGGTTTCATCAACTAGAGGGGAGGGGTTTCATCAACTAGAGGGGAGGGCTTTCATCAACTAGAGGGGAGGGGTTTCATCAACTAGAGGGGGAGGGGTTTCATCAACTAGAGGGGAAGGGGTTTCATCAACTAGAGGGGAAGAGGTTTCATCAACTAGAGGGGAAGGGTTTCATCAACTAGAGGGGAAGGGGTTTCATCAACTAGAGGGGAGGGGGTTTCATCACCTAGAGGGGAAGGGGTTTCATCAACTAGAGGGGAGGGGTTTCATCAACTAGAGGGGAGGGGTTTCATCAACTAGAGGGGAAGGGGTTGAATCAACTAGAGGGAGGGGGTTTCATCATCTAGAGGGGAGGGGTTTCATCAACTAGAGGAGGGGTTTCATCAACTAGAGGGAGGGGGTTTCATCAACTAGAGGGGAGGGGTTTCATCAACTAGAAGGGAGGGGTTTCATCAACTAGAGGGGAGGGGTTTCATCAACTAGAGGGGAGGGGTTTCATCAACTAGAGGGAGGGGTTTCATCAACTAGAGGGGAGGGGTTTTCATCAACTAGAGGGAGGGGAGGGGGGGTTTCATCAACTAGAGGGAGGGGTTTCATCAACTAGAGGGGAAGAGGTTTCATCAACTAGAGGGGAGGGGTTTCATCAACTAGAGGGGAGGGGTTTCATCAACTAGAGGGGAGGGGTTTCATCAACTAGAGGGGAGGGGTTTCATCAACTAGAGGGGAAGGGGTTGAATCAACTAGAGGGGAGGGGTTTCATCAACTAGAGGGGAGGGGTTTCATCAACTAGAGGGGAGGGTTGAATCAACTAGAGGGGAGGGGTTTCATCATCTAGAGAGAAAGGGGTTTCATCATCTAGAGGGGAGGGGTTTCATCATCTAGAGGGGAGGGTTGAATCAACTAGAGGGGAGGGGTTTCATCATCTAGAGGGGAAGGGGTTTCATCATCTAGAGGGGAGGGGTTTCATCATCTAGAGGGAGGGGTTTCAACAACTAGAGGGGAGGGGTTTCATAAACTAGAGAGAGTGGTTCCAACAACTAGAGATGGAGGGATTTCATCAACTGGGGGGAGTGATTTCATCAGTGTGTGTAAGGTGCTTAGTGTCTGTGTGTTTTTGTGTTTGTGTGTGTGTACAATTTTGAGCATGTGTGTGTGTGTGTGTGTTTGTTCGACATGTGCATATCTGTAATCACTGTCAGTGTTTGATTCGCTGATTGGTTGACACTGAAAAGCTCTTCAACCACCAGACACATGTCAAATTTCAGGTTAAAACTTCACTAGGGTTGGGGGCAGCATTCGGAAGTTTGGATGAAAAGCGTGCCCAGACTAAACTGCCTGCTACTCAGGCCCAGAGGCTAGGATGTGCATATTATTAGCATATTTGGGTAGAAAACACTCTGAAGTTTCTGAAACTGTTTGAATGATGTCTGTGAGTATAACAGAACTCATATGACAGGCGAAAACCTGAAAAAAATCCAACCAGGAAATGGGAAATCTGAGGTTTGTAGTTTTTCACGTGATTGCCTATCCAATATACCGTGTATATGGGGTCAGATTGCACTTCCTAAGGCTTCCACTAGATGTCAACAGTCTTTAGAACTTTGTTTAATGTTTTTACTGTGAAGGGGGAGCGAATAAGAGCTGTTTGAATCATGTTTCTACAAACTGTAATAGAACTTTTTAAAACTTTTCGCCTTGTGCATTTTGGATTAAACCCGCGAACAAAAACGAGGTATTTGGACATAAATGGACTTTATCGAACAAAACAAACATTTGTTGTTTAACATGGAGTCCTGGGAGTGCCATCAGATGAAGATTATCAAAGGTAAGTGATTAATTTTAATGCTATTTCTGACTTTTGTGAGCCCTCTCCTTGGCTGGAAAATGGCTGTAAGGTTTTCTGTGGCTAGGCGCTGACCTAACATAATCGCAGTGTGCTTT
>NC_088401.1:5467314-5499814 GCF_034236695.1 Oncorhynchus nerka | reverse complement strand
GTGTTTGTCAGATGTTGGAATGTCACTATTTGTTAATGGGTTGGGCCTGCTGAGGGAGACAGAGAGGAAAGGGTAGCTTCTCGAGGGCCAGTGTGTATGTGTGTGTGTGTGTGTGTGTGTGTGTGTGTGTGTGTGTGTGTGTGTGTGTGTGTGTGTGTGTGTGTGTGTGTGTGTGTGTGTGTGTGTGTGTGTGATTTTCTGGGGGGGGTCGAGACGACTATTTTGTGATAAGTTATTTTCCGTCGCAACCCAACAGAACGATGCACAACTCAGGGAGTCCAACCAATATACAGACTCCCAATTGTGTGTCCCAAAGCTACCTATTCCCTATATAGTTCCCTACTTTTAACCAGGGTCCATAGTGCAGTGTCCCAAAGCTACCTATTCCTTATATAGTTCCCTACTTTTAACCAGGGTCCATAGTGCAGTGTCCCACTGACGACAACCTCCTTATTGAGCAGACAGAGGAGGCCTGGCGAGGCGACGACAGGAGGGTCTCTCCATCATTCTTTCTCTCTCCATCTATCTATCTTTCAATACTCACTATCTCCAAAGTCTAACTCCCTCTTTCCCACTCTTCTTCTCCATTTCATTCTCCATCCCTCTTATTTCCCCTCTCTCTTCTCTTCTCTGTCCCCTATATGGGATACTACTACAGTATAACAAGGAGAGATGGCCAGTCCTATATGGGATACTACACTATGACAAGGAGAGATGGCCAGTCCTATATGGGATACTACACTATGACAAGGAGAGATGGCCAGTCATATATGGGATACTACACTATAACATGGAGAGATGGCCAGTCCTATAGGAGATACTACACTATAACAAGGAGAGATGGCCAGTCATATATGGGATACTACACTATAACATGGAGAGATGGCCAGTCCTATAGGAGATACTACACTATAACATGGAGAGATGGCCAGTCCTATAGGAGATACTACACTATAACATGGAGAGATGGCCAGTCCTATATGGGATACTACTACACTATAACATGGAGAGATGGCCAGTCCTATAGGAGATACTACACTATAACATGGAGAGATGGCCAGTCCTATAGGAGATACTACACTATAACAAGGAGAGATGGCCAGTCCTATAGGAGATACTACACTATAACAAGGAGAGATGGCCAGTCCTATATGGGATACTACACTATAACATGGAGAGATGGCCAGTCCTATATGAGATACTACACTATAACATGGAGAGATGGCCAGTCCTATATGATATACTACAATATAACAAGGAGAGATGGCCAGTCATATATGAGATACTACACTATAACATGGAGAGATGGCCAGTCCTATATGATATACTACAATATAACAAGGAGAGATGGCCAGTCATATATGGGATACTACACTATAACATGGAGAGATGGCCAGTCCTATAGGAGATACTACACTATAACATGGAGAGATGGCCAGTCCTATAGGAGATACTACACTATAACATGGAGAGATGGCCAGTCCTATATGGGATACTACTACACTATAACATGGAGAGATGGCCAGTCCTATAGGAGATACTACACTATAACATGGAGAGATGGCCAGTCCTATATGAGATACTACACTATAACATGGAGAGATGGCCAGTCCTATATGGGATACTACTAAACTATAACATGGAGAGATGGCCAGTCCTATATGGGATACTATACTATAACATGGAGAGATGGCCAGTCCTATATGGGATACTATACTATAACATGGAGAGATGGCCAGTCCTATATGGGATACTAAACTATAACATGGAGAGATGGCCAGTCCTATATGGGATACTACTACACTATAACATGGAGAGATGGCCAGTCCTATAGGAGATACTACTAAACTATAACATGGAGAGATGGCCAGTCCTATATGGGATACTACTACAGTATAACAAGGAGAGATGGCCAGTCCTATAGGAGATACTACACTATAACAAGGAGAGATGGCCAGTCCTATATGGGATACTACACTATAACATGGAGAGATGGCCAGTCCTATAGGAGATACTACAGTATAACAAGGAGAGATGGCCAGTCCTATATGAGATACTACTACAGTATAACAAGGAGAGATGGCCAGTCCTATATGAGATACTACTACAGTATAACAAGGAGAGATGGCCAGTCCACGCTCCTTCAACATTATCAGGACAGACAAACTAGACACACGCTCCTTCAACATTATCAGGACAGACAAACCAGACACATGCTCCTTCAACATTATCAGGACAGACAAACCAGACACATGCTCATTTCTCACATGGAGCAATCAAAACAAACACAGAAATGTATGTAACCCAAACGATGGTGATTAACAGTACATTTACTACCGATGACATACTGAACATAATGGGGAATTGATTACAAAATCGTAAATAAAAGGGAAATCACACAATGAATCAATGAATGTGAGAGAATTGGCAGGAGACAGCAGAGCCCTTCTGGGGAGAGACTGGCCAAAATCTTCACCACACAGCCCCCCCCCCCCCCCCCGTTCGTCTTGTCTCAACATTTTAATTTCATACTCATGACACGTTATCTTAACATGTTTTAGATGCTTTTCTCTGACAGCCGCAACTCAATAATCAGTGTGTTGCCCAGATAGGCCTACGAGCTCGTGATCTGAAACAAGAAACTAATGATCCTCTATTCCTCAAATCAAATCTGAGTTTATTGGTCACATACACATGGTCAGCAGATGTGAGTGTAGCGATATGCTTGTGCTTCTAGTTCCGACAGTGCAGTAGCATCTAAAAAGTCATCTAACAATTCAACAACAACTACCTAATACACACAAATCTAAAAGGATGGAATAAGAATATGTACATGTGGCTAAGTCATGCATTCTGATTAAGTATTTAGAATTATTTAATTAATTTATGTATAGACAGTAGTAAGTATATCATTTTGGCAAAAGTATTTCCAAGTACTTCCCTATTGGACCAACCCCATTTTTCTCTTGTTCTATTGGTTTTCATTTCAACTTTCTATTGTTGTCCAGAAGCCAATCCGAGTCATATTAGCAACCCATCGTAGTTGTTCAGTACCGTTCTTTCTAAGTGTCTAACAGAGATTGTCAACTCTGTCACATATGGAATCGCTATCAGATGAGCTGTTTAGAATGTTGTTTTCCCAGTTGGGCTGTTTAGAATGTTGTTTTCTCTGTTGGGCTGTTTAGAATGTTGTTTTCTCTGTTGGGCTGTTTAGAATGTTGTTTTCTCTGTTGGGCTGTTTAGAATGTTGTTTTCTCTGTTGGGCTGTTTAGAATGTTGTTTTCTCTGTTGGGCTGTTTAGAATGTTGTTTTCTCTGTTGGGCTGTTTAGAATGTTGTTTTTCTGTTGGGCTGTTTAGAATGTTGTTTTCTCTGTTGGGCTGTTTAGAATGTTGTTTTCTCTGTTGGGCTGTTTAGAATGTTGTTTTCTCTGTTGGGCTGTTTAGAATGTTGTTTTCTCTGTTGGGCTGTTTAGAATGTTGTTTTCTCTGTTGGGCTGTTTAGAATGTTGTTTTCTCTGTTGGGCTGTTTAGAATGTTGTTTTCTGTTCTGTTGGGCTGTTTAAATGTTGTTTTTCAGTTGGGCTGTTTAGAATGTTGTTTTCCAGTTGGGCTGTTTAGAATGTTGTTTTTCTGTTCTGTTGGGCTGTTTAGAATGTTGTTTTCTCTGTTGGGCTGTTTAGAATGTTGTTTTCTCTGTTGGGCTGTTTAGAATGTTGTTTTCTCTGTTGGGCTGTTTAGAATGTTGTTTTTCTGTTGGGCTGTTTAGAATGTTGTTTTCTCTGTTGGGCTGTTTAGAATGTTGTTTTCTCTGTTGGGCTGTTTAGAATGTTGTTTTCTCTGTTGGGCTGTTTAGAATGTTGTTTTCTCTGTTGGGCTGTTTAGAATGTTGTTTTCCCAGTTGGGCTGTTTAGAATGTTGTTTTCTCTGTTGGGCTGTTTAGAATGTTGTTTTCTCTGTTGGGCTGTTTAGAATGTTGTTTTCTCTGTTGGGCTGTTTAGAATGTTGTTTTCTCTGTTGGGCTGTTTAGAATGTTGTTTTCTCTGTTGGGCTGTTTAGAATGTTGTTTTCTCTGTTGGGCTGTTTAGAATGTTGTTTTCCCAGTTGGGCTGTTTAGAATGTTGTTTTCTCTGTTGGGCTGTTTAGAATGTTGTTTTCCCAGTTGGGCTGTTTAGAATGTTGTTTTCTCTGTTGGTCTGTTTAGAATGTTGTTTTCTCTGTTGGGCTGTTTAGAATGTTGTTTTCTCTGTTGGGCTGTTTAGAATGTTGTTTTCTCTGTTGGGCTGTTTAGAATGTTGTTTTCTCTGTTGGGCTGTTTAGAATGTTGTTTTCTCTGTTGGGCTGTTTAGAATGTTGTTTTCCCTGTTGGGCTGTTTAGAATGTTGTTTTCTCTGTTGGGCTGTTTAGAATGTTGTTTTCTCTGTTGGGCTGTTTAGAATGTTGTTTTCTCTGTTGGGCTGTTTAGAATGTTGTTTTCTCTTTGGGCTGTTTAGAATGTTGTTTTCTGTTGGGCTGTTTAGAATGTTGTTTTCTCTGTTGGGCTGTTTAGAATGTTGTTTTCTCTGTTGGGCTGTTTAGAATGTTGTTTTCTGTTCTGTTGGGCTGTTTAGAATGTTGTTTTCTCTGTTGGGCTGTTTAGAATGTTGTTTTTCTGTTGGGCTGTTTAGAATGTTGTTTTTCTGTTCTGTTTAGAATGTTGGGCTGTTTAGAATGTTGTTTTCTCTGTTGGGCTGTTTAGAATGTTGTTTTCTCTGTTGGGCTGTTTAGAATGTTGTTTTCTCTGTTGGGCTGTTTTGAATGTTGTTTTCTCTGTTGGGCTGTTTAGAATGTTGTTTTCTCTGTTTGAATGTTGTTTTCTCTGTTGGGCTGTTTAGAATGTTGTTTTCTCTGTTGGGCTGTTTAGAATGTTGTTTTCTCTGTTGGGCTGTTTAGAATGTTGTTTTCTCTGTTGGGCTGTTTAGAATGTTGTTTTCTCTGTTGGGCTGTTTAGAATGTTGTTTTCTCTGTTGGGCTGTTTAGAATGTTGTTTTCTCTGTTGGGCTGTTTAGAATGTTGTTTTCTCTGTTGGGCTGTTTAGAATGTTGTTTTCTCTGTTGGGCTGTTTAGAATGTTGTTTTCTCTGTTGGGCTGTTTAGAATGTTGTTTTCTCTGTTGGGCTGTTTAGAATGTTGTTTTCTCTGTTGGGCTGTTTAGAATGTTGTTTTCTCTGTTGGGCTGTTTAGAATGTTGTTTTCTCTGTTGGGCTGTTTAGAATGTTGTTTTCTCTGTTGGGCTGTTTAGAATGTTGTTTTCTCTGTTGGGCTGTTTAGAATGTTGTTTTCTCTGTTGGGCTGTTTAGAATGTTGTTTTCCCTGTTGGGCTGTTTAGAATGTTGTTTTCCCAGTTGGGCTGTTTAGAATGTTGTTTTTCTGTTGGGCTGTTTAGAATGTTGTTTTCTCTGTTGGGCTGTTTAGAATGTTGTTTTCTCTGTTGGGCTGTTTAGAATGTTGTTTTCAGTTCTGTTGGGCTGTTTAGAATGTTGTTTTCTCTGTTGGGCTGTTTAGAATGTTGTTTTCCCAGTTGGGCTGTTTAGAATGTTGTTTTCCCAGTTGGGCTGTTTAGAATGTTGTTTTCTCTGTTGGGCTGTTTAGAATGTTGTTTTCTCTGTTGGGCTGTTTAGAATGTTGTTTTCTCTGTTGGGCTGTTTAGAATGTTGTTTTCTCTGTTGGGCTGTTTAGAATGTTGTTTTCTCTGTTGGGCTGTTTAGAATGTTGTTTTCTCTGTTGGGCTGTTTAGAATGTTGTTTTCTCTGTTGGGCTGTTTAGAATGTTGTTTTCTCTGTTGGGCTGTTTAGAATGTTGTTTTCCCAGTTGGGCTGTTTAGAATGTTGTTTTCTCTGTTGGGCTGTTTAGAATGTTGTTTTCTCTGTTGGGCTGTTTAGAATGTTGTTTTCTCTGTTGGGCTGTTTAGAATGTTGTTTTCTCTGTTGGGCTGTTTAGAATGTTGTTTTTCTGTTGGGCTGTTTAGAATGTTGTTTTCTCTGTTGGGCTGTTTAGAATGTTGTTTTCTCTGTTGGGCTGTTTAGAATGTTGTTTTCTCTGTTGGGCTGTTTAGAATGTTGTTTTCTCTGTTGGGCTGTTTAGAATGTTGTTTTCTCTGTTGGGCTGTTTAGAATGTTGTTTTCCCTGTTGGGCTGTTTAGAATGTTGTTTTCTCTGTTGGGCTGTTTAGAATGTTGTTTTCCCAGTTGGGCTGTTTAGAATGTTGTTTTCCCAGTTGGGCTGTTTAGAATGTTATTTTCTCTGTTGGGCTGTTTAGAATGTTGTTTTCTCTGTTGGGCTGTTTAGAATGTTGTTTTCCCAGTTGGGCTGTTTAGAATGTTGTTTTCCAGTTGGGCTGTTTAGAATGTTGTTTTCTCTGTTGGGCTGTTTAGAATGTTGTTTTCTCTGTTGGGCTGTTTAGAATGTTGTTTTCCCAGTTGGGCTGTTTAGAATGTTGTTTTCCCAGTTGGGCTGTTTAGAATGTTGTTTTCTCTGTTGGGCTGTTTAGAATGTT
Source organism: Oncorhynchus nerka (assembly GCF_034236695.1). Lineage (NCBI taxonomy): Eukaryota > Metazoa > Chordata > Actinopteri > Salmoniformes > Salmonidae > Oncorhynchus > Oncorhynchus nerka. The sequence continues at coordinate 5,493,283 of NC_088401.1, read as the reverse complement.
GTTTTCTCTGTTGGGCTGTTTAGAATGTTGTTTTCCCAGTTGGGCTGTTTAGAATGTTGTTTTCCCAGTTGGGCTGTTTAGAATGTTGTTTTCTCTGTTGGGCTGTTTAGAATGTTGTTTTCTCTGTTGGGCTGTTTAGAATGTTGTTTTCTCTGTTGGGCTGTTTAGAATGTTGTTTTCTCTGTTGGGCTGTTTAGAATGTTGTTTTCTCTGTTGGGCTGTTTAGAATGTTGTTTTCTCTGTTGGGCTGTTTAGAATGTTGTTTTCTCTGTTGGGCTGTTTAGAATGTTGTTTTCCCAGTTGGGCTGTTTAGAATGTTGTTTTCTCTGTTGGGCTGTTTAGAATGTTGTTTTCTCTGTTGGGCTGTTTAGAATGTTGTTTTCTCTGTTGGGCTGTTTAGAATGTTGTTTTCTCTGTTGGGCTGTTTAGAATGTTGATTTCTCTGTTGGGCTGTTTAGAATGTTGTTTTCTCTGTTGGGCTGTTTAGAATGTTGTTTTCTCTGTTGGGCTGTTTAGAATGTTGTTTTCTCTGTTAGGCTGTTTAGAATGTTGTTTTCCCAGTTGGGCTGTTTAGAATGTTGTTTTCCCAGTTGGGCTGTTTAGAATGTTGTTTTCCCAGTTGGGCTGTTTAGAATGTTGTTTTCCCAGTTGGGCTGTTTAGAATGTTGTTTTCTCTGTTGGGCCGTTTAGAATGTTGTTTTCTCTGTTGGGCTGTTTAGAATGTTGTTTTCTCTGTTGGGCTGTTTAGAATGTTGTTTTCTCTGTTGGGCCGTTTAGAATGTTGTTTTCTCTGTTGGGCTGTTTAGAATGTTGTTTTCTCTGTTGGGCTGTTTAGAATGTTGTTTTCTCTGTTGGGCTGTTTAGAATGTTGTTTTCTCTGTTGGGCTGTTTAGAATGTTGTTTTCTCTGTTGGGCTGTTTAGAATGTTGTTTTCTCTGTTGGGCTGTTTAGAATGTTGTTTTCTCTGTTGGGCTGTTTAGAATGTTGTTTTCTCTGTTGGGCTGTTTAGAATGTTGTTTTCTCTGTTGGGCTGTTTAGAATGTTGTTTTCTCTGTTGGGCTGTTTAGAATGTTGTTTTCCCAGTTGGGCTGTTTAGAATGTTGTTTTCCCAGTTGGGCTGTTTAGAATGTTGTTTTCTCTGTTGGGCTGTTTAGAATGTTGTTTTCTCTGTTGGGCTGTTTAGAATGTTGTTTTCTCTGTTGGGCTGTTTAGAATGTTGTTTTCTCTGTTGGGCTGTTTAGAATGTTGTTTTCCCAGTTGGGCTGTTTAGAATGTTGTTTTCCCAGTTGGGCTGTTTAGAATGTTGTTTTCTCTGTTGGGCTGTTTAGAATGTTGTTTTCCCAGTTGGGCTGTTTAGAATGTTGTTTTCTCTGTTGGGCTGTTTAGAATGTTGTTTTCTCTGTTGGGCTGTTTAGAATGTTGTTTTCTCTGTTGGGCTGTTTAGAATGTTGTTTTCTCTGTTGGGCTGTTTAGAATGTTGTTTTCCCAGTTGGGCTGTTTAGAATGTTGTTTTCTCTGTTGGGCTGTTTAGAATGTTGTTTTCCCAGTTGGGCCGTTTAGAATGTTGTTTTCTCTGTTGGGCCGTTTAGAATGTTGTTTTCTCTGTTGGGCTGTTTAGAATGTTGTTTTCTCTGTTGGGCTGTTTAGAATGTTGTTTTCTCTGTTGGGCTGTTTAGAATGTTGTTTTCTCTGTTGGGCTGTTTAGAATGTTGTTTTCCCAGTTGGGCTGTTTAGAATAGAGTTTTCCTACAATTTGCATTTTGTCAAACGTTTGAAAATCAGGTATCATTACGTCTTCATTACAGGAGTCAAATGTTATTTTCAGAACCATTACCATCATGTAAATATTTTTCTATCATTTCTGTCATGATTTGATAAATGTGATTCTGTCATTATGAGCACCGTCGTTGGACAACCCTTGGGGGTTATTGATGAACCCAATGCAAATGGGTCGGGATAATATCTCAAAGGGCAGATAAATTGTCAACGGAAACCCTGAAAAGGATATAGACAAGCAGGCAGGAAGACGAGTCCGTCAGACAAACACACAGAAAGACTTACCAACAGACAGACAGACAGACAGACAGACAGACAGACAGACAGACAGACAGACAGACAGACAGACAGACAGACAGACAGACAGACAGACAGACAGACAGACAGACAGACAGACAGACAGACAGACAGACAGACAGACACTTACCAACAGACAGACAGACAGACTTACCAACAGACAGACAGACAGACTTACCAACAGACAGACAGACAGACTTACCAACAGACAGACCAATTGACAGACAGAGTGAGACAGAAGAGTCAGGCCAACAGCTAACCGGTCTGATTGGGTTGTGTCTGTCCCCCTGGGCCCCAGTTGACGCAAAGAGGACATCCTGCTACTCTACAGGACCATCCTGCTACTCTACAGGACCATCCTGCGACTCTACAGGACCATCCTGCTACTCTACAGGACCATCCTGCTATACTACAGGACCATCCTGCTACTCTACAGGACCATCCTGCTACTCTACAGGACCATCCTGCTACACAACAGGACCATCCTGCTACACTACAGGACCATCCTGCTACTCTACAGGACCATCCTGCTACTCTACAGGACCATCCTGCTACACTACAGGACCATCCTGCTACTCTACAGGACCATCCTGCTACTCTACAGGACCATCCTGCTACACTACAGGACCATCCTGCTACTCTACAGGACCATCCTGCTATACTACAGGACCATCCTGCTACTCTACAGGACCATCCTGCTACTCTACAGGACCATCCTGCTACTCTACAGGACCATCCTGCTACTCTACAGGACCATCCTGCTACACTACAGGACCATCCTGCTACTCTACAGGACCATCCTGCTACTCTACAGGACCATCCTGCTACACTACAGGACCATCCTGCTATACTACAGGACCATCCCTACACAACAGGACCATCCTGCTACACTACAGGACCATCCTGCTATACTACAGGACCATCCTGCTACTCTACAGGACCATCCTGCTACTCTACAGGACCATCCTGCTACTCTACAGGACCATCCTGCTACACTACAGGACCATCCTGCTACTCTACAGGACCATCCTGCTACTCTACAGGACCATCCTGCTACACTACAGGACCATCCTGCTATACTACAGGACCATCCTGCTACACAACAGGACCATCCTGCTACACTACAGGACCATCCTGCTATACTACAGGACCATCCTGCTACTCTAAAGGACCATCCTGCTACTCTACAGGACCATCCTGCTACTCTACAGGACCATCCTGCTACTCTACAGGACCATCCTGCTACACAACAGGACCATCCTGCTACTCTACAGGACCATCCTTCTTCTCTACAGGACCATCCTGCTACTCTACAGGACCATCCTGCTACACTCATTCTCCCACACACTGACCCCCCCCCACCAGGTGTCAACCTCCAACATCCCACAACCCATCTCACCCCACCCTGCCTGACACTATGAAAGGGCCCTAGCCGACAGGAATGAATATAATATATAATCCACTCAATATATCATAGTATTATATACATATATATATATATATATATATATATATATATATATATATATATATATATAATACTATATATGATAATATATAATACTCTCTGCTTGGCTGGTAGCAAACAAGTGCTCACTGGGGACAAGGTCAGACGCCCAATTCATTGTGGAGTATGTTTTGGTTCTGTGGGGAAGACTTGTGGTGCTTGGTGTTAAAGTGTGTGTGTGTGAGAGAGAGAGAGAGAGAGGGGGGAAACAAGAGAGAGAGACAAGAGAGAAAGGGACAGAGAGAGAGAGAGAGAGAGAGAGAGAGAGAGAGAGAGAGACAGAAGAGAGCGATAGAGTGAGTGTTTGAACCAAATCAAATATCCAAATTCTGTTTTGGGTGGTGAGTGGGTGGTGTTTGAGTGGCGAGTGGAGGAAGGTAGAGGGAAGGAGGGCGAGAGAGAGGGAGGGAGGGAAGCAGGGAGGTAAGGAAGGAGTGAAGGGGGTAAGGAAGGAGGTAGAGGGAGAGAGAGAGAGAGAGAGAGAGAGAGAGAGAGAGAGAGAGAGAGAGAGAGAGAAGGATCAAAAGAGAGAGAGAAAGAGAGGGAGGGAGGCATGTATAAGGTAAAGGTAGCATGCTTGTGTAAGGTTGTCCACAGATGGGGGTGTATCTTAACCCATCTATCTCCGCTGATAACCAAAGGCCAGTTACAGGGAGAGGGAAATGTCACATTACATCACAATGGAAACTTTCAAAAACGTGTTCCACTTTGTAATTGATGTAGTTGCTGACCTGAAGAGAAAAGTCCCACAACTTCTCAGTGAACTAATGAACAAGGAAAGGTTGTCGCATAGAAAGCTAGGGATGTGCACGGTTATTTTAAATAAGGCTATTTTTTCTAAATGTAATTCAAATATCCATGTGACATTGTTACGTACAAGGATATACCATGACCTTTTTTTAAATTTTTAAATTTTTATTTTTTTTAATAAAACAAACTTTTCAATGTAGTTTTTATGATGTGCGCCCATTATAATACTGGTAGACTGCTGTTGTGGAGCTTGTTGTTAACCAAACAGAATCCATTCTGCCTAACTAGTCTAAAATAATCCACTCTGCCTAACTAGTCTAAAATAATCCATTCTGCCTAACTAGTCTAAAATAATCCATTCTGCCTAACTAGTCTAAAATAATCCACTCTGCCTAACTAGTCTAAAATAATCCATTCTGCCTAACTAGTCTAAAATAATCCACTCTGTCTAACTAGTCTAAAATAATCTATTCTGTCTAACTAGTCTAAAATAATCTATTCTGTCTAACTAGTCTAAAATAACCCACTCTGTCTAACTAGTCTAAAGTAATCCACTCTGTCTAACTAGTCTAAAATAATCCACTCTGTCTAACTAGTCTAAAATAATCCACTCTGCCTAACTAGTCTAAAATAATCCACTCTGTCTAACTAGTCTAAAATAACCCAATCTGCCTAACTAGTCTAAAATAACCCACTCTGTCTAACTAGTCTAAAATAACCCACTCTGCCTAACTAGTCTAAAATAATATATTCTGTCTAACTAGTCTAAAATAACCCACTCTGCCTAACTAGTCTAAAATAACCCACTCTGTCTAACTAGTCTAAAATAATCCACTCTGTCTAACTAGTCTAAAATAATCCACTCTGCCTAACTAGTCTAAAATAACCCACTCTGTCTAACTAGTCTAAAATAACCCACTCTGTCTAACTGGTCTAAAATAATCCACTCTGCCTAACTAGTCTAAAATAATCCACTCTGTCTAACTAGTCTAAAATAATCCATTCTGCCTAACTAGTCTAAAATAATCCACTCTGCCTAACTAGTCTAAAATAATCCACTCTGTCTAACTAGTCTAAAATAATCCATTCTGTCTAACTAGTCTAAAATAACCCACTCTGTCTAACTAGTCTAAAATAATCCACTCTGTCTAACTAGTCTAAAATAACCCACTCTGCCTAACTAGTCTAAAATAACCCACTCTGTCTAACTAGTCTAAAATAACCCACTCTGTCTAACTAGTCTAAAATAATCCACTCTGTCTAACTAGTCTAAAATAATCCACTCTGTCTAACTAGTCTAAAATAATCCATTCTGCCTAACTAGTCTAAAATAATCCACTCTGCCTAACTAGTCTAAAATAATCCATTCTGTCTAACTAGTCTAAAATAATATATTCTGCCTAACTAGTCTAAAATAATCCACTCTGCCTAACTAGTCTAAAATAATCCATTCTGCCTAACTAGTCTAAAATAATCCACTCTGTCTAACTAGTCTAAAATAATCTATTCTGTCTAACTAGTCTAAAATAATCTATTCTGTCTAACTAGTCTAAAATAACCCACTCTGTCTAACTAGTCTAAAATAATCCACTCTGTCTAACTAGTCTAAAATAATCCACTCTGTCTAACTAGTCTAAAATAATCCACTCTGCCTAACTAGTCTAAAATAATCCACTCTGTCTAACTAGTCTAAAATAACCCAATCTGCCTAACTAGTCTAAAATAACCCACTCTGTCTAACTAGTCTAAAATAACCCACTCTGCCTAACTAGTCTAAAATAATATATTCTGTCTAACTAGTCTAAAATAATCCACTCTGCCTAACTAGTCTAAAATAATATATTCTGTCTAACTAGTCTAAAATAACCCACTCTGCCTAACTAGTCTAAAATAACCCACTCTGTCTAACTAGTCTAAAATAACCCACTCTGTCTAACTGGTCTAAAATAATCCACTCTGTCTAACTGGTCTAAAATAATATATTCTGTCTAACTAGTCTAAAATAACCCACTCTGCCTAACTAGTCTAAAATAACCCACTCTGTCTAACTAGTCTAAAATAACCCACTCTGTCTAACTAGTCTAAAATAATCCACTCTGTCTAACTAGTCTAAAATAATCCACTCTGTCTAACTAGTCTAAAATAATCCATTCTGCCTAACTAGTCTAAAATAATCCACTCTGCCTAACTAGTCTAAAATAATCCATTCTGTCTAACTAGTCTAAAATAATATATTCTGCCTAACTAGTCTAAAATAATCCACTCTGCCTAACTAGTCTAAAATAATCCATTCTGCCTAACTAGTCTAAAATAATCCACTCTGTCTAACTAGTCTAAAATAATCTATTCTGTCTAACTAGTCTAAAATAATCTATTCTGTCTAACTAGTCTAAAATAACCCACTCTGTCTAACTAGTCTAAAATAATCCACTCTGTCTAACTAGTCTAAAATAATCCACTCTGTCTAACTAGTCTAAAATAATCCACTCTGCCTAACTAGTCTAAAATAATCCACTCTGTCTAACTAGTCTAAAATAACCCAATCTGCCTAACTAGTCTAAAATAACCCACTCTGTCTAACTAGTCTAAAATAACCCACTCTGCCTAACTAGTCTAAAATAATATATTCTGTCTAACTAGTCTAAAATAATCCACTCTGCCTAACTAGTCTAAAATAATATATTCTGTCTAACTAGTCTAAAATAACCCACTCTGCCTAACTAGTCTAAAATAATCCACTCTGCCTAACTAGTCTAAAATAACCCACTCTGTCTAACTAGTCTAAAATAACCCACTCTGTCTAACTGGTCTAAAATAATCCACTCTGCCTAACTAGTCTAAAATAATCCACTCTGTCTAACTAGTCTAAAATAATCCATTCTGCCTAACTAGTCTAAAATAATCCACTCTGCCTAACTAGTCTAAAATAATCCACTCTGTCTAACTAGTCTAAAATAATCCATTCTGTCTAACTAGTCTAAAATAACCCACTCTGTCTAACTAGTCTAAAATAATCCACTCTGTCTAACTAGTCTAAAATAACCCACTCTGCCTAACTAGTCTAAAATAACCCACTCTGTCTAACTAGTCTAAAATAACCCACTCTGTCTAACTAGTCTAAAATAATCCACTCTGTCTAACTAGTCTAAAATAATCCACTCTGTCTAACTAGTCTAAAATAATCCATTCTGCCTAACTAGTCTAAAATAATCCACTCTGCCTAACTAGTCTAAAATAATCCATTCTGTCTAACTAGTCTAAAATAATATATTCTGCCTAACTAGTCTAAAATAATCCATTCTGCCTAACTAGTCTAAAATAATCCACTCTGCCTAACTAGTCTAAAATAATCCATTCTGCCTAACTAGTCTAAAATAATCCACTCTGTCTAACTAGTCTAAAATAATCCACTCTGTCTAACTAGTCTAAAATAACCCACTCTGTCTAACTAGTCTAAAATAACCCACTCTGCCTAACTAGTCTAAAATAATATATTCTGTCTAACTAGTCTAAAATAATCCACTCTGCCTAACTAGTCTAAAATAATATATTCTGTCTAACTAGTCTAAAATAACCCACTCTGCCTAACTAGTCTAAAATAACCCACTCTGTCTAACTAGTCTAAAATAATCCACTCTGTCTAACTAGTCTAAAATAATCCACTCTGTCTAACTACTCTAAAATAATCCACTCTGTCTAACTAGTCTAAAATAATCCACTCTGCCTAACTAGTCTAAAATAATCCACTCTGTCTAACTAGTCTAAAATAATGCATTCTGCCTAACTAGTCTAAAATAATCCACTCTGCCTAACTAGTCTAAAATAATATATTCTGTCTAACTAGTCTAAAATAATCCACTCTGCCTAACTAGTCTAAAATAATCCACTCTGTCTAACTAGTCTAAAATAACCCACTCTGTCTAACTGGTCTAAAATAATCCACTCTGCCTAACTAGTCTAAAATAATCCACTCTGTCTAACTAGTCTAAAATAATCCATTCTGCCTAACTAGTCTAAAATAATCCACTCTGCCTAACTAGTCTAAAATAATCCACTCTGTCTAACTAGTCTAAAATAATCCATTCTGTCTAACTAGTCTAAAATAACCCACTCTGTCTAACTAGTCTAAAATAATCCACTCTGTCTAACTAGTCTAAAATAACCCACTCTGCCTAACTAGTCTAAAATAACCCACTCTGTCTAACTAGTCTAAAATAACCCACTCTGTCTAACTAGTCTAAAATAATCCACTCTGTCTAACTAGTCTAAAATAATCCACTCTGTCTAACTAGTCTAAAATAATCCATTCTGCCTAACTAGTCTAAAATAATCCACTCTGCCTAACTAGTCTAAAATAATCCATTCTGTCTAACTAGTCTAAAATAATATATTCTGCCTAACTAGTCTAAAATAATCCACTCTGCCTAACTAGTCTAAAATAATCCATTCTGCCTAACTAGTCTAAAATAATCCACTCTGTCTAACTAGTCTAAAATAATCCATTCTGTCTAACTAGTCTAAAATAATCTATTCTGTCTAACTAGTCTAAAATAACCCACTCTGTCTAACTAGTCTAAAATAATCCACTCTGTCTAACTAGTCTAAAATAATCCACTCTGTCTAACTAGTCTAAAATAATCCACTCTGCCTAACTAGTCTAAAATAATCCACTCTGTCTAACTAGTCTAAAATAATCCAATCTGCCTAACTAGTCTAAAATAACCCACTCTGTCTAACTAGTCTAAAATAACCCACTCTGCCTAACTAGTCTAAAATAATATATTCTGTCTAACTAGTCTAAAATAATCCACTCTGCCTAACTAGTCTAAAATAATATATTCTGTCTAACTAGTCTAAAATAACCCACTCTGCCTAACTAGTCTAAAATAACCCACTCTGTCTAACTAGTCTAAAATAACCCACTCTGTCTAACTGGTCTAAAATAATCCACTCTGTCTAACTAGTCTAAAATAATATATTCTGTCTAACTAGTCTAAAATAACCCACTCTGACTAACTAGTCTAAAATAACCCACTCTGTCTAACTAGTCTAAAATAACCCACTCTGTCTAACTAGTCTAAAATAATCCACTCTGTCTAACTAGTCTAAAATAATCCACTCTGTCTAACTAGTCTAAAATAATCCATTCTGCCTAACTAGTCTAAAATAATCCACTCTGCCTAACTAGTCTAAAATAATCCATTCTGTCTAACTAGTCTAAAATAATATATTCTGCCTAACTAGTCTAAAATAATCCACTCTGCCTAACTAGTCTAAAATAATCCATTCTGCCTAACTAGTCTAAAATAATCCACTCTGTCTAACTAGTCTAAAATAATCCATTCTGTCTAACTAGTCTAAAATAATCTATTCTGTCTAACTAGTCTAAAATAACCCACTCTGTCTAACTAGTCTAAAATAATCCACTCTGTCTAACTAGTCTAAAATAATCCACTCTGTCTAACTAGTCTAAAATAATCCACTCTGCCTAACTAGTCTAAAATAATCCACTCTGTCTAACTAGTCTAAAATAACCCAATCTGCCTAACTAGTCTAAAATAACCCACTCTGTCTAACTAGTCTAAAATAACCCACTCTGCCTAACTAGTCTAAAATAATATATTCTGTCTAACTAGTCTAAAATAATCCACTCTGCCTAACTAGTCTAAAATAATATATTCTGTCTAACTAGTCTAAAATAATCCACTCTGCCTAACTAGTCTAAAATAATCCACTCTGCCTAACTAGTCTAAAATAACCCACTCTGTCTAACTAGTCTAAAATAACCCACTCTGTCTAACTGGTCTAAAATAATCCACTCTGCCTAACTAGTCTAAAATAATCCACTCTGTCTAACTAGTCTAAAATAATCCATTCTGCCTAACTAGTCTAAAATAATCCACTCTGCCTAACTAGTCTAAAATAATCCACTCTGTCTAACTAGTCTAAAATAATCCATTCTGTCTAACTAGTCTAAAATAACCCACTCTGTCTAACTAGTCTAAAATAATCCACTCTGTCTAACTAGTCTAAAATAACCCACTCTGCCTAACTAGTCTAAAATAACCCACTCTGTCTAACTAGTCTAAAATAACCCACTCTGTCTAACTAGTCTAAAATAATCCACTCTGTCTAACTAGTCTAAAATAATCCACTCTGTCTAACTAGTCTAAAATAATCCATTCTGCCTAACTAGTCTAAAATAATCCACTCTGCCTAACTAGTCTAAAATAATCCATTCTGTCTAACTAGTCTAAAATAATCCATTCTGCCTAACTAGTCTAAAATAATCCATTCTGCCTAACTAGTCTAAAATAATCCACTCTGCCTAACTAGTCTAAAATAATCCATTCTGCCTAACTAGTCTAAAATAATCCACTCTGTCTAACTAGTCTAAAATAATCCACTCTGTCTAACTAGTCTAAAATAACCCACTCTGTCTAACTAGTCTAAAATAACCCACTCTGCCTAACTAGTCTAAAATAATATATTCTGTCTAACTAGTCTAAAATAATCCACTCTGCCTAACTAGTCTAAAATAATATATTCTGTCTAACTAGTCTAAAATAACCCACTCTGCCTAACTAGTCTAAAATAACCCACTCTGTCTAACTAGTCTAAAATAATCCACTCTGTCTAACTAGTCTAAAATAATCCACTCTGTCTAACTACTCTAAAATAATCCACTCTGTCTAACTAGTCTAAAATAATCCACTCTGCCTAACTAGTCTAAAATAATCCACTCTGTCTAACTAGTCTAAAATAATGCATTCTGCCTAACTAGTCTAAAATAATCCACTCTGCCTAACTAGTCTAAAATAATCCACTCTGTCTAACTAGTCTAAAATAATCCATTCTGTCTAACTAGTCTAAAATAACCCACTCTGTCTAACTAGTCTAAAATAATCCACTCTGTCTAACTAGTCTAAAATAACCCACTCTGCCTAACTAGTCTAAAATAACCCACTCTGTCTAACTAGTCTAAAATAATCCACTCTGTCTAACTAGTCTAAAATAATCCACTCTGCCTAACTAGTCTAAAATAACCCACTCTGTCTAACTAGTCTAAAATAACCCACTCTGTCTAACTAGTCTAAAATAATCCACTCTGCCTAACTAGTCTAAAATAATCCACTCTGTCTAACTAGTCTAAAATAATCCATTCTGCCTAACTAGTCTAAAATAATCCACTCTGCCTAACTAGTCTAAAATAATCCACTCTGTCTAACTAGTCTAAAATAATCCATTCTGTCTAACTAGTCTAAAATAACCCACTCTGTCTAACTAGTCTAAAATAATCCACTCTGTCTAACTAGCCTAAAATAACCCACTCTGCCTAACTAGTCTAAAATAACCCACTCTGTCTAACTAGTCTAAAATAACCCACTCTGTCTAACTAGTCTAAAATAATCCACTCTGTCTAACTAGTCTAAAATAATCCATTCTGCCTAACTAGTCTAAAATAATCCACTCTGCCTAACTAGTCTAAAATAATCCATTCGGTCTAACTAGTCTAAAATAATATATTCTGCCTAACTAGTCTAAAATAATCCATTCTGCCTAACTAGTCTAAAATAATCCACTCTGTCTAACTAGTCTAAAATAATCCACTCTGTCTAACTAGTCTAAAATAACCCACTCTGTCTAACTAGTCTAAAATAACCCACTCTGCCTAACTAGTCTAAAATAATATATTCTGTCTAACTAGTCTAAAATAATCCACTCTGCCTAACTAGTCTAAAATAATATATTCTGTCTAACTAGTCTAAAATAACCCACTCTGCCTAACTAGTCTAAAATAACCCACTCTGCCTAACTAGTCTAAAATAATCCACTCTGCCTAACTAGTCTAAAATAATCCACTCTGTCTAACTAGTCTAAAATAATCCATTCTGTCTAACTAGTCTAAAATAACCCACTCTGTCTAACTAGTCTAAAATAATCCACTCTGTCTAACTAGTCTAAAATAACCCACTCTGCCTAACTAGTCTAAAATAACCCACTCTGTCTAACTAGTCTAAAATAATCCACTCTGTCTAACTAGTCTAAAATAATCCACTCTGCCTAACTAGTCTAAAATAACCCACTCTGTCTAACTAGTCTAAAATAACCCACTCTGTCTAACTAGTCTAAAATAATCCACTCTGCCTAACTAGTCTAAAATAATCCACTCTGTCTAACTAGTCTAAAATAATCCATTCTGCCTAACTAGTCTAAAATAATCCACTCTGCCTAACTAGTCTAAAATAATCCACTCTGTCTAACTAGTCTAAAATAATCCATTCTGTCTAACTAGTCTAAAATAACCCACTCTGTCTAACTAGTCTAAAATAATCCACTCTGTCTAACTAGTCTAAAATAACCCACTCTGCCTAACTAGTCTAAAATAACCCACTCTGTCTAACTAGTCTAAAATAACCCACTCTGTCTAACTAGTCTAAAATAATCCACTCTGTCTAACTAGTCTAAAATAATCCACTCTGTCTAACTAGTCTAAAATAATCCATTCTGCCTAACTAGTCTAAAATAATCCACTCTGCCTAACTAGTCTAAAATAATCCATTCTGTCTAACTAGTCTAAAATAATATATTCTGCCTAACTAGTCTAAAATAATCCACTCTGTCTAACTAGTCTAAAATAATCCACTCTGCCTAACTAGTCTAAAATAATCCATTCTGCCTAACTAGTCTAAAATAATCCACTCTGCCTAACTAGTCTAAAATAATCCACTCTGTCTAACTAGTCTAAAATAATCCATTCTGCCTAACTAGTCTAAAATAATCCACTCTGCCTAACTAGTCTAAAATAATCCACTCTGTCTAACTAGTCTAAAATAATCCACTCTGTCTAACTAGTCTAAAATAATCCATTCTGCCTAACTAGTCTAAAATAATCCACTCTGCCTAACTAGTCTAAAATAATCCATTCGGTCTAACTAGTCTAAAATAATATATTCTGCCTAACTAGTCTAAAATAATCCATTCTGCCTAACTAGTCTAAAATAATCCACTCTGTCTAACTAGTCTAAAATAATCCACTCTGTCTAACTAGTCTAAAATAACCCACTCTGTCTAACTAGTCTAAAATAACCCACTCTGCCTAACTAGTCTAAAATAATCCATTCTGTCTAACTAGTCTAAAATAATCCACTCTGCCTAACTAGTCTAAAATAATATATTCTGTCTAACTAGTCTAAAATAACCCACTCTGCCTAACTAGTCTAAAATAACCCACTCTGCCTAACTAGTCTAAAATAATCCACTCTGCCTAACTAGTCTAAAATAATCCACTCTGTCTAACTAGTCTAAAATAATCCATTCTGTCTAACTAGTCTAAAATAACCCACTCTGTCTAACTAGTCTAAAATAATCCACTCTGTCTAACTAGTCTAAAATAACCCACTCTGCCTAACTAGTCTAAAATAACCCACTCTGTCTAACTAGTCTAAAATAATCCACTCTGTCTAACTAGTCTAAAATAATCCACTCTGCCTAACTAGTCTAAAATAACCCACTCTGTCTAACTAGTCTAAAATAACCCACTCTGTCTAACTAGTCTAAAATAATCCACTCTGCCTAACTAGTCTAAAATAATCCACTCTGTCTAACTAGTCTAAAATAACCCACTCTGCCTAACTAGTCTAAAATAATCCACTCTGCCTAACTAGTCTAAAATAATCCACTCTGTCTAACTAGTCTAAAATAATCCATTCTGTCTAACTAGTCTAAAATAACCCACTCTGTCTAACTAGTCTAAAATAATCCACTCTGTCTAACTAGTCTAAAATAACCCACTCTGCCTAACTAGTCTAAAATAACCCACTCTGTCTAACTAGTCTAAAATAATCCACTCTGTCTAACTAGTCTAAAATAATCCACTCTGCCTAACTAGTCTAAAATAACCCACTCTGTCTAACTAGTCTAAAATAACCCACTCTGTCTAACTAGTCTAAAATAATCCACTCTGCCTAACTAGTCTAAAATAATCCACTCTGTCTAACTAGTCTAAAATAATCCATTCTGCCTAACTAGTCTAAAATAATCCACTCTGCCTAACTAGTCTAAAATAATCCACTCTGTCTAACTAGTCTAAAATAATCCATTCTGTCTAACTAGTCTAAAATAACCCACTCTGTCTAACTAGTCTAAAATAATCCACTCTGTCTAACTAGTCTAAAATAACCCACTCTGCCTAACTAGTCTAAAATAACCCACTCTGTCTAACTAGTCTAAAATAACCCACTCTGTCTAACTAGTCTAAAATAATCCACTCTGTCTAACTAGTCTAAAATAATCCACTCTGTCTAACTAGTCTAAAATAATCCATTCTGCCTAACTAGTCTAAAATAATCCACTCTGCCTAACTAGTCTAAAATAATCCATTCTGTCTAACTAGTCTAAAATAATATATTCTGCCTAACTAGTCTAAAATAATCCATTCTGCCTAACTAGTCTAAAATAATCCACTCTGCCTAACTAGTCTAAAATAATCCATTCTGCCTAACTAGTCTAAAATAATCCACTCTGTCTAACTAGTCTAAAATAATCCACTCTGCCTAACTAGTCTAAAATAATCCATTCTGCCTAACTAGTCTAAAATAATCCACTCTGCCTAACTAGTCTAAAATAAACTCTGTCTAACTAGTCTAAAATAATCCATTCTGCCTAACTAGTCTAAAATAATCCACTCTGCCTAACTAGTCTAAAATAATCCACTCTGTCTAACTAGTCTAAAATAATCCATTCTGTCTAACTAGTCTAAAATAACCCACTCTGTCTAACTAGTCTAAAATAATCCACTCTGTCTAACTAGTCTAAAATAACCCACTCTGCCTAACTAGTCTAAAATAACCCACTCTGTCTAACTAGTCTAAAATAACCCACTCTGTCTAACTAGTCTAAAATAATCCACTCTGTCTAACTAGTCTAAAATAATCCACTCTGTCTAACTAGTCTAAAATAATCCATTCTGCCTAACTAGTCTAAAATAATCCACTCTGCCTAACTAGTCTAAAATAATCCATTCTGTCTAACTAGTCTAAAATAATATATTCTGCCTAACTAGTCTAAAATAATCCATTCTGCCTAACTAGTCTAAAATAATCCACTCTGCCTAACTAGTCTAAAATAATCCATTCTGCCTAACTAGTCTAAAATAATCCACTCTGTCTAACTAGTCTGAAATAATCTATTCTGTCTAACTAGTCTAAAATAATCTATTCTGTCTAACTAGTCTAAAATAATCTATTCTGTCTAACTAGTCTAAAATAATCCACTCTGTCTAACTAGTCTAAAATAATCCACTCTGTCTAACTAGTCTAAAATAATCCACTCTGCCTAACTAGTCTAAAATAATCCACTCTGTCTAACTAGTCTAAAATAATCCATTCTGCCTAACTAGTCTAAAATAATCCACTCTGCCTAACTAGTCTAAAATAATCCACTCTGCCTAACTAGTCTAAAATAACCCAATCTGCCTAACTAGTCTTAAATAACCCACTCTGTCTAACTAGTCTAAAATAACCCACTCTGCCTAACTAGTCTAAAATAATATATTCTGTCTAACTAGTCTAAAATAATCCACTCTGCCTAACTAGTCTAAAATAATATATTCTGTCTAACTAGTCTAAAATAACCCACTCTGCCTAACTAGTCTAAAATAACCCACTCTGTCTAACTAGTCTAAAATAATCCACTCTGTCTAACTAGTCTAAAATAATCCACTCTGTCTAACTAGTCTAAAATAATCCACTCTGTCTAACTAGTCTAAAATAATCCACTCTGCCTAACTAGTCTAAAATAACCCACTCTGTCTAACTAGTCTAAAATAATCCACTCTGTCTAACTAGTCTAAAATAATCCATTCTGCCTAACTAGTCTAAAATAATCCACTCTGCCTAACTAGTCTAAAATAATCCACTCTGTCTAACTAGTCTAAAATAATCCATTCTGTCTAACTAGTCTAAAATAACCCACTCTGTCTAACTAGTCTAAAATAATCCACTCTGTCTAACTAGTCTAAAATAACCCACTCTGCCTAACTAGTCTAAAATAACCCACTCTGTCTAACTAGTCTAAAATAACCCACTCTGTCTAACTAGTCTAAAATAATCCACTCTGTCTAACTAGTCTAAAATAATCCACTCTGTCTAACTAGTCTAAAATAATCCATTCTGCCTAACTAGTCTAAAATAATCCACTCTGCCTAACTAGTCTAAAATAATCCATTCTGTCTAACTAGTCTAAAATAATATATTCTGCCTAACTAGTCTAAAATAATCCATTCTGCCTAACTAGTCTAAAATAATCCACTCTGCCTAACTAGTCTAAAATAATCCATTCTGCCTAACTAGTCTAAAATAATCCACTCTGTCTAACTAGTCTGAAATAATCTATTCTGTCTAACTAGTCTAAAATAATCTATTCTGTCTAACTAGTCTAAAATAATCTATTCTGTCTAACTAGTCTAAAATAATCCACTCTGTCTAACTAGTCTAAAATAATCCACTCTGTCTAACTAGTCTAAAATAATCCACTCTGCCTAACTAGTCTAAAATAATCCACTCTGTCTAACTAGTCTAAAATAATCCATTCTGCCTAACTAGTCTAAAATAATCCACTCTGCCTAACTAGTCTAAAATAATCCACTCTGCCTAACTAGTCTAAAATAACCCAATCTGCCTAACTAGTCTAAAATAACCCACTCTGTCTAACTAGTCTAAAATAACCCACTCTGCCTAACTAGTCTAAAATAATATATTCTGTCTAACTAGTCTAAAATAATCCACTCTGCCTAACTAGTCTAAAATAATATATTCTGTCTAACTAGTCTAAAATAACCCACTCTGCCTAACTAGTCTAAAATAACCCACTCTGTCTAACTAGTCTAAAATAATCCACTCTGTCTAACTAGTCTAAAATAATCCACTCTGTCTAACTAGTCTAAAATAATCCACTCTGTCTAACTAGTCTAAAATAATCCACTCTGCCTAACTAGTCTAAAATAATCCACTCTGTCTAACTAGTCTAAAATAATCCACTCTGTCTAACTAGTCTAAAATAATCCACTCTGCCTAACTAGTCTAAAATAACCCACTCTGTCTAACTAGTCTAAAATAATCCACTCTGTCTAACTAGTCTAAAATAATCCATTCTGCCTAACTAGTCTAAAATAATCCACTCTGCCTAACTAGTCTAAAATAATCCACTCTGTCTAACTAGTCTAAAATAATCTATTATGTCTAACTAGTCTAAAATAATCCACTCTGCCTAACAAAACAGAATCCACTCATGGAAAAACAGCTAAAAATATCAGCCTGCCTGCCCTTTCTTTTCTCTGGTATGAGTGTGTGTGTCTGAGTGTGAGTGTCTGAGTGTGTGTGTGTGTGTGTGTGTGTGTGTGTGTGTGTGTGTGTGTGTGTGTGTGTGTGTGTGTGTGTGTGTGTGTGTGTGTGTGTGTGTGTGTGTGTGTCTGTCACGGTGTGTGTGCGTGTGTGTATAAACTCGTCCTAACCAAGGACGTTTTAATACACCCAGCAGAAAAAGAATCCGCCTCTGAAATGATTTCCCAGACAATGGAGTCGACACAGGTAGGAAACGTCCACGTACTTGTTTACAACTCAGGGATAAGATCCCATCTCCCACTTTATTCATCCCTGCTTCTACCTCATTTTACCGTCTCGCTCTCTTACTTTAAAGTGTGTGTGTGTGTGTCTGTTTGTCTCAGTCACCAGATCACAACCCAATTGAACACTCATAGGAAGATTCTAGAGCGACGACTGAGACATCATTTTTCACCACCATCAACAAAATACCAAATTATGGAATTTTTTTCATGGAAGAATGATGTCACAATAGCATTCCAGACACTTGTAGAATCTCCACCGAGCCCCTGTTGAAGCTGTTCTGGCAGCTCGTGGTGGCTCAACGCCCTGTTAAGAAACTTTATGTTGGTGTTTCCTTTATTCTGACAGTTACCCATAAACATACCTGTTATTATTATAATAATATTATATGTAATGTGACCTACGATAACCCGTCCGATGTCGCGCCGACTCATTGTTGGGGAAAAAGACAAAATGCTACAACAACAAAAAATGCTGTGTGTGAAATGTTGGATACTTTTAAACACTTTTACTTTACTGTAATGTAAAACTATTGTATTAATACTTAAGGAAAAAAAGTTAATTTCAACTGGGTATTTTAACGTTAGCTAGCATGTAAATTGTGAAAACGCTAGCTCAAACTTCCCTTCCCTGAGAGTGTAGCGTCTGAAATTACCCATTTGAGGTAACATACTACGGATGAATGAAATCAGGATCGCTAAAACAAAACAATTAGGTAGCTAGCAAGTTAGAAATGTAGTAGTTTAAAGTTGTCATTCAGAATCAACAATGTAGTTATCAATACAAGTGAGTCGTATTTTTCACAGCGTCACGTCTGGAGGATACCTGGCACCATCGCTACGGTGAAGCACGGTGGTGGCAGCGTCACGTCTGGAGGATACCTGGCACCATCCCTACGGTGAAGCACGGTGGTGGCAGCGTCACGTCTGGAGGAAACCTGGCACCATCCCTACGGTGAAGTACGGTGGTGGCAGCCTCACGTCTGGAGGATACCTGGCACCATCCCTACGGTGAAGCACGGTGGTGGCAGTGTCACGTCTGGAGGAAACCTGGCACCATCCGTACGGTGAAGCACGGTGGTGGCAGCGTCACGTCTGGAGGATACCTGGCACCATCCCTACGGTGAAGCACGGTGGTGGCAGCGTCACGTCTGGAGGAAACCTTGCACCATCCCTACGGTGAAGCACGGTGGTGGCAGCGTCACGTCTGGAGGATACCTGGCACCATCCCTACGGTGAAGCACGGTGGTGGCAGCGTCACGTCTGGAGGAAACCTGGCACCATCCCTACGGTGAAGCACGGTGGTGGCAGCGTCACGTCTGGAGGAAACCTGGCACCATCCCTTCGGTGAAGCACGGTGGTGGCAGCGTAACGTCTGGAGGAAACCTGGCACCATCCCTACGGTGAAGCACGGTGGTGGCAGCGTCACGTCTGGAGGATACCTGGCACCATCCCTACGGTGAAGCACGGTGGTGGCAGCCTCACGTCTGGAGGATACCTGGCACCATCCCTACGGTGAAGCACGGTGGTGGCAGCGTCACGTCTGGAGGAAACCTGGCACCATCCCTACGGTGAAGCACGGTGGTGGCAGCGTCACGTCTGGAGGATACCTGGCACCATCCCTACGGTGAAGCACGGTGGTGGCAGCCTCACGTCTGGAGGATACCTGGCACCATCCCTACGGTGAAGCACGGTGGTGGCAGCGTCACGTCTGGAGGAAACCTGGCACCATCCCAACGGTGAAGCACGGTGGTGGCAGCCTCACGTCTGGAGGATACCTGGCACCATCCCTACGGTGAAGCACGGTGGTGGCAGCGTCACATCTGGAGGATACCTGGCACCATCCCAACGGTGAAGCACGGTGGTGGCAGCGTCACGTCTGGAGGATACCTGGCACCATCCCTACGGTGAAGCACGGTGGTGGCAGCGTCACATCTGGAGGAAACCTGGCACCATCCCTACGGTGAAGCACGGTGGTGGCAGCCTCACGTCTGGAGGATACCTGGCACCATCCCTACGGTGAAGCACGGTGGTGGCAGCGTCACGTCTGGAGGAAACCTGGCACCATCCCTACGGTGAAGCACGGTGGTGGCAGCGTCACGTTTGGAGGAAACCTGGCACCATCCCTACGGTGAAGTACGGTGGTGGCAGCGTCACGTCTGGAGGAAACCTGGCACCATCCCTACGGTGAAGCACGGTGGTGGCAGCCTCACGTCCGGAGGATACCTGGCACCATCCCTACGGTGAAGCACGGTGGTGGCAGCGTCACGTCTGGAGGAAACCTGGCACCATCCCTACGGTGAAGCACGGTGGTGGCAGCCTCACGTCTGGAGGATACCTGGCACCATCCCTACGGTGAAGCACGGTGGTGGCAGCGTCACGTCTGGAGGAAACCTGGCACCATCCCTACGGTGAAGCACGGTGGTGGCAGCGTCACGTCTGGAGGAAACCTGGCACCATCCCTACGGTGAAGCACGGTGGTGGCAGCGTCACGTCTGGAGGAAACCGGGCACCATCCCTACGGTGAAGCATGGTGGTGGCAGCGTCACGTCTGGAGGAAACCGGGCACCATCCCTACGGTGAAGCACGGTGGTGGCAGCCTCACGTCTGGAGGAAACCTGGCACCATCCCTACGGTGAAGCACGGTGGTGGCAGGCTCACGTCTGGAGGAAACCTGGCACCATCCCTACGGTGAAGCACGGTGGTGGCAGCGTCACGTCTGGAGGAAACCTGGCACCATCCCTACGGTGAAGCACGGTGGTGGCAGCGTCACATCTCGAGGAAACCTGGCACCATCCCTACGGTGAAGCACGGTGGTGGCAGCCTCACGTCTGGAGGAAACCTGGTACCATCCCTACGGTGAAGCACGGTGGTGGCAGCGTCACATCTCGAGGAAACCTGGCACCATCCCTACGGTGAAGCACGGTGGTGGCAGCGTCACATCTCGAGGAATCCTGGTACCATCCCTACGGTGAAGCACGGTGGTGGCAGCGTCACGTCTCGAGGAAACCTGGCACCATCCCTACGGTTTTATACACTCAGTGTATGTTGTTCTCTAATTCTCGCAAAAAAAGTTTCTCAGATGGACTACATATTGATTTATTGGATCGTTCTCTGCCTATAAACATCTGGGCTTTTGGATTGACAAGGATTTAACATAAAAACATATAGATGAGCTAAGATACATTAAATAATAAGATAAGTTAAAAAGCTAAGATTTAAAGTGGGCTTCCTTTTTTAGAACTATATCTTGCCTTTCCCTAAACAGCAGGAAGCAGATTGTCAACGTTCCTACCAGCTCTCTGTAGGTGATGGCTTTGCTCTCTCTCTCTCTCTCTCTCTCTCTCTCTCTCTCTCTCTCTCTCTCTCTCTCTCACCCAAGTTCTGTTATCTCAGGTTGTAAATTCAAAATCTCTGGACTGAGGCTGACATTTTGGGCAAATGGGACAACAGATGGGTCTGGAGTACTGGTGATTTTCTGTTCTACCTGATAATGAATGGCACCCACCTGGTGTCCCAGGCCTAAATCAGTCCCTGATTAGAGGGGAATCACCCGCCTGGTGTCCCAGGACTAAATCAGTCCCTGATTAGAGGGGAATCACCCACCTGGTGTCCCAGGCCTAAATCAGTCCCTGATTAGAGGGGAATCACCCACCTGGTGTCCCAGGTCTAAATCAGTCCCTGATTAGAGGAGAATCACCCACCTGGTGTCCCAGGTCTAAATCAGTCCCTGATTAGAGAGGAATCACCCACCTGGTGTCCCAGGTCTAAATCAGTCCCTGATTAGAGGGGAATCACCCCCTGGTGTCCCAGGTTTAAATCAGGCCCTGATTAGAGGGGTTTTATTGCTACCAACGTACATGTACCAATCCAGCCATATCCATCCCTTTCCATCCCAGAGTGAAGAATAGAATGTTTGTCACACTGGGCAGGACCAACCAGAGTGAAGAATAGAATGTTTAGAATCTTCATCCATCATTCTATTCCATGTGACAGAACAGAAACATCCATTTGACTGATGATAAGCAGCAGGAAATCCCCTGAGACATTATGACTGTTGAGCTGACAGAACTGTGTGTGTGTGTATGTGAGTTTAAGTCTTGTAACTCTATCTATGTCTGCTAACACTGTGTGTATCTCCGTGTGTTTGATGAGCTCCAGGAAACAAAAGTTATCTCTCCCGGCTCAGAGATGTGCCATTCATTCATACCCACTCACCACATTTACAGCTCTGCATAATTACACTCTCTACCTCTCCCTGTCTCTCTCCCCTCGCTCTCTGTCTCTCTCTCCTGTCTCTCTGTCCCCATCTCTCTCTCTCCCCGTCTCTACTCTCTCCCTGTCTCTCTCTCCCTCACTCTCTGTCTCTCTCTCTCTGTCCCCTCTCTGTCCCCATCTCTCTATCTCCCCCTGTCTCTCTCTCCTGTCTCTCTGTCCCTGTCGCTCTCACTCTCTCTGTCCCCATCTCTCTATCTCCCCTCTCTCTATCTCTCCTGTCTCTCTGTCCCTGTCGCTCTCACTCTCTCTGTCCTCATCTCTCTCTCCCTCTCTATCTCCCTCCCCGTCTCTCTCTCTCTCACTCTCCCCGTCTCTCTCTCTCTCTCCCCGTCTCTCTCCCCAGTCTCCCCGTCTCTCTCTCTCTCTCTCTCTCTCTCCCCGTCTCTCTATCTCCCCCCTGTCTCATCTCTCCCCTCTCCCTCTCTCTCTCTCCCCTCTCTCTCTCTCTCTCTCTCTCCCCGTCTCTCTCTCTCTCCCCGTCTCTCTCTCTCCCCGTCTCTCTATCTCCCTCCCTGTCTCACTCTCCCCGTCTCTCTCTCTCTCCCCGTCTCTCTCCTCTCCCCTCTCTCTCTCTCTCTCTCTCTCCCCGTCTCTCTCTCTCCCCGTCTCTCTCTCAATTCAATTCAATTCAATTCAATTCAAGGGCTTTATTGGCATGGGAAACATGTGTTAACATTGCCAAAGCAAGTGAGGTAGATAATATATAAAGTGAAATAAACAATAAAAATTAACAGTAGACATCACACATACAGAAGTTTCAAAACAATAAAGACATTACAAATGTCATATATATATATATATATATATATATACAATGTACAAATGGTAAAGGACACAAGATAAAATAAATAAGCATAGATATGGGTTGTATTTACAATGGTGCGTGTTCTTCACTGGTTGCCCTTTTCTCGTGGCAACAGGTCACAAATCTTGCTGCTTTGATGGCACACTGTGGAATTTCACCCAGTAGATATGAGAGTTTTTCAAAATTGGATTTGTTTTCTAATTCTTTGTGGATCTGTGTAATCTGAGGGAAATATGTCTCTCTAATATGGTCATACATTGGGCAGGAGGTTAGGAAGTGCAGCTCAGTTTCCACCTCATTTTGTGGGCAGTGAGCACATAGCCTGTCTTCTCTTGAGAGCCATGTCTGCCTACGGCGGCCTTTCTCAATAGCAAGGCTATGCTCGCTGAGTCTGTACATAGTCAAAGCTTTCCTTATTTTTGGGTCAGTCACAGTGGTCAGAAATTCTGCCGCTGTGTACTCTCTGTTTAGGGCCAAATAGCATTCTAGTTTGCTCTGTTTTTTTGTTAATTCTTTCCAATGTGTCAAGTAATTATCTTTTTGTTTTCTCATGATTTGGTTGGGTCTAATTGTGCTGCTGTCCTGGGACTATGTAGGGGGTGTGTTTGTGAACAGAGCCCCAGGACCAGCTTGCTTAGGGGACTCTTCTCCAGGTTCATCTCTCTGTAGGTGATGGCTTTGTTATGGAAGGTTTGGGAATCGCTTCCTTTTAGGTGGTCTCTCTCTCTCTCTCTCTCTCTCTCTCTCTCTCTCTCCCCCATCTCTCTCTATGCAGGGGATAGGGTGCTAGTTGGGACGTAGACATTGTGTGTGTGTGTGTGTGTGTGTGTGTGTGTGTGCGTGCGCGCGCCCTCGCCTACTGCCTGTGGAGACACACCAGACTGGACTGCCTCTATAGGCCATGATGAACAATTACTGACTGATCATATCTGCAGGGCATCTCGGGGGGATCACAGAGCATCCCGGGGCGGGTGGGGGGGAATCACTTGCCTGCATCAAGCATCAAGCCCAACGTTCACACATTGTCATGTTAAACCTCCACACCGTGACACCGCTTACCAAACACATAACCCCACTTTGTACGTTAAGTGTTGCTGACCAGGGGGTCAATCCCTGGGATGTCCGCCTCAATCTCCCCTCTTTGTCAGGTTGTTTATTTGAGGGCTGGGTCTCAGGGTCCCACACTGTACAGACGACAAACCCTGGAGAGAAGCCTCCGTCCTATCAGTTGGTCACGGCCCACTGCTCTTGGCAACAACAGCCTTCCAGGCAGGCATCGCTAGGCTAGCTAGATGTGTATTGCTTTGGCTGGCCGGACGCATAGAGATAGATAGAGGACTCTAGATCAGTGGTCAACGACTGGTTGATCTCCAAGCCATTCCTAGTCGATCACCAAACGTTAAAATTAAAAAATTAAAAACAATGATAAAAGCTTGTTTTCCAATTAGTTTTATTCGTTTCGCTCCGTTGGCAGTTGATTCAGCAGCCCGAGAGGCGGGAAGGCAAGGTGTTCTCATGTCATGTGTCTGAAAGGTAGAACTCCGCCTACCCGCCCAGAGAGCAAATCAAGTGCACCTTTAAGGCCTAACCGCTGGCCAATCAGAAAGCTCAGATCACCATGTCCGCACAGTTTCCTGAAGCCATAGACTGTATAAAAAAAAAAGACACCAGGAAAGCTTCGGCAAAGTTGATCCTGTGAGATTTCAAAAGTTTTTAAAACCATCACTAGAGAGAGACACTGAATACAGCAGAGAGCTGCTGTTTTTATGACTTCATGTTTAAGTTGTTACTCAGTCAACTGTCAACACTTAAGTTCCTCAGTTTTATAAGCCATAAAATGCAGGTGTTTTCGATAAGCTTGCTTTGTTATTATTTCCAGTTTGGGTCTTTTTTATAATATCGAGGAATATTTCACTTTCTCTGGTCATAAGAGTAACTGAATTGATGCACGAGGAAGAAGTAATGCAGTGTGATTTAAGTTTCGCCATCAGCTGGAAGACCGTGTCCCCTTTTCTCTGTGGAAGGAGGGAGAGAGGAGGGAGAGAGGAGGGAGAGAGGAGGCAGAGAGGAGGCAGAGAGGAGGCAGAGAGGAGGGAGAGAGGAGGCAGAGAGGAGGGAGAGAGGAGGGAGAGAGGAGGCAGAGAGGAGGGAGAGAGGAGGCAGAGAGGAGGGAGAGAGGAGGGAGAGAGGAGGCAGAGAGGAGGCAGAGAGGAGGCAGAGAGGAGGGAGAGAGGAGGGAGAGAGGAGGGAGAGAGGAGGCAGAGAGGAGGGAGAGAGGAGGGAGAGAGGAGGCAGAGAGGAGGCAGAGAGGAGGGAGAGAGGAGGGAGAGAGGAGGCAGAGAGGAGGGAGAGAGGAGGGAGAGAGGAGGCAGAGAGGAGGCAGAGAGGAGGCAGAGAGAGGGGGAGAGAGGAGGAGAGAGGAGGGAGAGAGGAGGGAGAGAGGAGAGGAGGCAGAGAGGAGAAAGAGAGGAGTCAGAGAGGAGGGAAAGAGGAGGCAGAGAGGAGGGAGAGAGGAGGGAGAGAGGAGGCAGAGAGGAGGCAGAGAGGAGTCAGAGAGGAGGGAGAGAGGAGGCAGAGAGGAGGCAGAGAGGAGGCAGAGAGGAGGGAGAGAGGAGGCAGAGAGGAGGCAGAGAGGAGGGAGAGAGGAGGGAGAGAGGAGGGAGAGAGGAGGCAGAGAGGAGGCAGAGAGGAGGGAGAGAGGAGGCAGAGGCAACCTCATCATCTCCCCTCCAACGGATCATCAGATGTAGGCCATCAGTCCAGTCAAATAAAAACATTAAACTAACAAGTAATACAACAAATTATCTAACACCAGTGTGATAATACACCCAAAATGGTTAGAAAATAACAACATTGGCAGGGCAATTCAAGCAATGCCAATATGCAGTGAAAATGTATTGGGCCTATAACCTACTGTACAAACCTCAGTGCC
>NC_088401.1:5442314-5462314 GCF_034236695.1 Oncorhynchus nerka | reverse complement strand
TACAACAGGTGTAGGTAGACCTTACTGTCAAATGCTCTGAATACAACAGGTGCAGGTAGACCTTACTGTGAAATGCTGAATACAACAGGTGTAGGTAGACCTTACTGTGAAATGCTGAATACAACAGGTGTAGTAAACCTTACTGTGAAATGCTGAATACAACAGGTGTAGGTAGACCTTACTGTGAAATGCTGAATACAACAGGTGTAGGTAGACCTTACTGTGAAATGCTGAATACAACAGGTGTAGGTAGACCTTACTGTCAAATGCTCTGAATACAACAGGTGCAGGTAGACCTTACTGTCAAATGCTCTGAATACAACAGGTGTAGGTAGACCTTACTGTCAAATGCTCTGAATACAACAGGTGTAGGTAGACCTTACTGTCAAATGCTCTGAATACAACAGGTGTAGTAGACCTTACTGTGAAATGCTCTGAATACAACAGGTGTAGTAGACCTTACTGTGAAATGCTGAATACAACAGGTGTAGGTAGACCTTACAGTGAAATGCTGAATACAACAGGTGTAGGTAGACCTTACTGTGAAATGCTGAATACAACAGGTGTAGGTAGACCTTACTGTGAAATGCTCTGAATACAACAGGTGTAGGTAGACCTTACTGTGAAATGCTGAATACAACAGGTGTAGGTAGACCTTACTGTCAAATGCTCTGAATACAACAGGTGTAGGTAGACCTTACTGTCAAATGCTCTGAATACAACAGGTGTAGGTAGACCTTACAGTGAAATGCTGAATACAACAGGTGTAGGTAGACCTTACTGTGAAATGCTCTGAATACAACAGGTGTAGGTAGACCTTACAGTGAAATGCTGAATACAACAGGTGTAGGTAGACCTTACAGTGAAATGCTCTGAATACAACAGGTGTATGTAGACCTTACAGTGAAATGCTCTGAATACAACAGGTGTAGGTAGACCTTACTGTGAAATGCTCTGAATACAACAGGTGTAGGTAAACCTTACTGTGAAATGCTCTGAATACAACAGGTGTAGGTAGACCTTACAGTGAAATGCTGAATACAACAGGTGTAGGTAGACCTTACAGTGAAATGCTCTGAATACAACAGGTGTATGTAGACCTTACAGTGAAATGCTCTGAATACAACAGGTGTAGGTAGACCTTACAGTGAAATGCTGAATACAACAGGTGTAGGTAGACCTTACTGTGAAATGCTCTGAATACAACAGGTGTAGGTAGACCTTACTGTGAAATGCTCTGAATACAACAGGTGTAGGTAAACCTTACTGTGAAATGCTCTGAATACAACAGGTGTAGGTAGACCTTACAGTGAAATGCTGAATACAACAGGTGTAGGTAGACCTTACAGTGAAATGCTCTGAATACAACAGGTGTATGTAGACCTTACAGTGAAATGCTGAATACAACAGGTGCAGGTAGACCTTACTGTGAAATGCTCTGAATACAACAGGTGTATGTAGACCTTACAGTGAAATGCTGAATACAACAGGTGCAGGTAGACCTTACTGTGAAATGCTCTGAATACAACAGGTGTATGTAGACCTTACAGTGAAATGCTGAATACAACAGGTGCAGGTAGACCTTACAGTGAAATGCTGAATACAACAGGTGCAGGTAGACCTTACAGTGAAATGCTGAATACAACAGGTGTAGTAGACCTCACAGTGAAATGCTGAATACAACAGGTGTAGTAGACCTTACAGTGAAATGCTGAATACAACAGGTGTAGGTAGACCTTACAGTGAAATGCTGAATACAACAGGTGTAGTAGACCTTACAGTGAAATGCTGAATACAACAGGTGTAGTAGACCTCACAGTGAAATGCTGAATACAACAGGTGTAGTAGACCTTACAGTGAAATGCTGAATACAACAGGTGTAGTAGACCTTACTGTGAAATGCTGAATACAACAGGTGTAGGTAGACCTCACAGTGAAATGCTGAATACAACAGGTGTAGTAGACCTTACAGTGAAATGCTGAATACAACAGGTGTAGGTAGACCTTACAGTGAAATGCTGAATACAACAGGTGTAGGTAGACCTTACAGTGAAATGCTGAATACAACAGGTGTAGGTAGACCTTACAGTGAAATGCTGAATACAACAGGTGTAGGTAGACCTTACAGTGAAATGCTGAATACAACAGGTGTAGTAGACCTTACAGTGAAATGCTGAATACAACAGGTGTAGGTAGACCTTACTCTGAAATGCTGAATACAACAGGTGTAGGTAGACCTTACAGTGAAATGCTGAATACAACAGGTGTAGGTAGACCTTACTGTCAAATGCTGAATACAACAGGTGTAGTAGACCTCACAGTGAAATGCTGAATACAACAGGTGTAGTAGACCTTACAGTGAAATGCTGAATACAACAGGTGTAGGTAGACCTTACTGTGAAATGCTGAATACAACAGGTGTAGTAAACCTTACTGTGAAATGCTGAATACAACAGGTGTAGGTAGACCTTACTGTGAAATGCTGAATACAACAGGTGTAGGTAGACCTTACTGTGAAATGCTGAATACAACAGGTGTAGTAAACCTTACTGTGAAATGCTGAATACAACAGGTGTAGGTAGACCTTACTGTGAAATGCTGAATACAACAGGTGTAGGTAGACCTTACTGTCAAATGCTCTGAATACAACAGGTGCAGGTAGACCTTACTGTCAAATGCTCTGAATACAACAGGTGTAGGTAGACCTTACTGTCAAATGCTCTGAATACAACAGGTGTAGGTAGACCTTACTGTCAAATGCTCTGAATACAACAGGTGTAGTAGACCTTACTGTGAAATGCTCTGAATACAACAGGTGTAGTAGACCTTACTGTGAAATGCTGAATACAACAGGTGTAGGTAGACCTTACAGTGAAATGCTGAATACAACAGGTGTAGGTAGACCTTACTGTGAAATGCTGAATACAACAGGTGTAGGTAGACCTTACTGTGAAATGCTCTGAATACAACAGGTGTAGGTAGACCTTACTGTGAAATGCTGAATACAACAGGTGTAGGTAGACCTTACTGTCAAATGCTCTGAATACAACAGGTGTAGGTAGACCTTACTGTCAAATGCTCTGAATACAACAGGTGTAGGTAGACCTTACAGTGAAATGCTGAATACAACAGGTGTAGGTAGACCTTACTGTGAAATGCTCTGAATACAACAGGTGTAGGTAGACCTTACAGTGAAATGCTGAATACAACAGGTGTAGGTAGACCTTACAGTGAAATGCTCTGAATACAACAGGTGTATGTAGACCTTACTGTGAAATGCTCTGAATACAACAGGTGTAGGTAGACCTTACTGTGAAATGCTCTGAATACAACAGGTGTATAGGTAAACCTTACTGTGAAATGCTCTGAATACAACAGGTGTAGGTAGACCTTACAGTGAAATGCTGAATACAACAGGTGTAGGTAGACCTTACAGTGAAATGCTCTGAATACAACAGGTGTATGTAGACCTTACAGTGAAATGCTCTGAATACAACAGGTGTAGGTAGACCTTACAGTGAAATGCTGAATACAACAGGTGTAGGTAGACCTTACTGTGAAATGCTCTGAATACAACAGGTGTAGGTAGACCTTACTGTGAAATGCTCTGAATACAACAGGTGTAGGTAAACCTTACTGTGAAATGCTCTGAATACAACAGGTGTAGGTAGACCTTACAGTGAAATGCTGAATACAACAGGTGTAGGTAGACCTTACAGTGAAATGCTCTGAATACAACAGGTGTATGTAGACCTTACAGTGAAATGCTGAATACAACAGGTGCAGGTAGACCTTACTGTGAAATGCTCTGAATACAACAGGTGTATGTAGACCTTACAGTGAAATGCTGAATACAACAGGTGCAGGTAGACCTTACTGTGAAATGCTCTGAATACAACAGGTGTATGTAGACCTTACAGTGAAATGCTGAATACAACAGGTGCAGGTAGACCTTACAGTGAAATGCTGAATACAACAGGTGCAGGTAGACCTTACAGTGAAATGCTGAATACAACAGGTGTAGTAGACCTTACAGTGAAATGCTGAATACAACAGGTGTAGTAGACCTTACAGTGAAATGCTGAATACAACAGGTGTATGTAGACCTTACAGTGAAATGTGAAACACAGTTAAGAAAAAGAAGAATAAAAAACAAAATAAATAAAATAAAATAACAATAATGAGGTTATATACAGGGGGTACCGGTACCGAGTCAATGTGCAGGGTACAGGTTAGTAATGAGGTTATATACAGGAGGTACCGGTACCGAGTCAATGTGCAGGGTACAGGTTAGTAATGAGGTTATATACAGGAGGGACCGGTACTGAGTCAATGTGCAGGGTACAGGTTAGTAATGAGGTTATATACAGGAGGGACCGGTACTGAGTCAATGTGCAGGGTACAGGTTAGTAATGAGGTTATATACAGGAGGGACCGGTACCGAGTCAATGTGCCGGGTACAGGTTAGTAATGAGGTTATATACAGGAGGGACCGGTACTGAGTAAATGTGCAGGGTACAGGTTAGTAATGAGGTTATATACAGGAGGGACCGGTACTGAGTCAATGTGCAGGGTACAGGTTAGTAATGAGGTTATATACAGGAGGGACCGGTACTGAGTCAATGTGCAGGGTACAGGTTAGTAATGAGGTTATATACAGGGGGTACCGGTACCAAGTCAATGTGCAGGGTACAGGTTAGTAATGAGGATATATACAGGAGGGACCGGTACTGAGTCAATGTGCAGGGTACAGGTTAGTAATGAGGTTATATACAGGAGGGACCCGTACTGAGTCAATGTGCCGGGGTACAGGTTAGTAATGAGGTTATATACAGGAGGGACCGGTACTGAGTCAATGTGCCGGGGTACAGGTTAGTAATGAGGTTATATACAGGGGGTACCGGTACCGAGTCAATGTGCAGGGTACAGGTTAGTAATGAGGTTATATACAGGAGGGACCGGTACTGAGTCAATGTGCAGGGTACAGGTTAGTAATGAGGCTATATACAGGGGGTACCGGTACCGAGTCAATGTGCAGGGTACAGGTTAGTAATGAGGTTATATACAGGAGGGACCGTACCGAGTCAATGTGGTAGGGGTACAGGTTAGTAATGAGGTTATATACAGGAGGGACCGTACCGAGTCAATGTGCAGGGTACAGGTTAGTAATGAGGTTATATACAGGAGGGACCCGTACCGAGTCAATGTGCAGGGTACAGGTTAGTAATGAGGTTATATACAGGAGGGACCGGTACCGAGTCAATGTGCAGGGTACAGGTTAGTAATGAGGTTATATACAGGAGGGACCGGTACTGAGTCAATGTGCAGGGTACAGGTTAGTAATGAGGTTATATACAGGGGGTACCGGTACCGAGTCAATGTGCAGGGTACAGGTTAGTAATGAGGTTATATACAGGAGGGACCGGTACCGAGTCAATGTGCCGGGGTACAGGTTAGTAATGAGGTTATATACAGGAGGGACCGGTACCGAGTCAATGTGCAGGGTACAGGTTAGTAATGAGGTTATATACAGGAGGGACCGGTACCGAGTCAATGTGCAGGGTACAGGTTAGTAATGAGGTTATATACAGGAGGGACCGGTACCGAGTCAATGTGCAGGGTACAGGTTAGTAATGGGGTTATATACAGGAGGGACCGGTACCGAGTCAATGTGTGGGGGTACAGGTTAGTAATGAGGTTATATACAGGGGGTACCGGTACCGAGTCAATGTGCAGGGTACAGGTTAGTAATGAGGTTATATACAGGAGGGACCGGTACCGAGTCAATGTGCAGGGTACAGGTTAGTAATGAGGTTATATACAGGAGGGCCCGGTACCGAGTCAATGTGCAGGGTACAGGTTAGTAAAGAGGTTATATACAGGAGGGACCGGTACTGAGTCAATGTGCAGGGTACAGGTTAGTAATGAGGTTATATACAGGGGGTACCGGTACCGAGTCAATGTGTGGGGGTACAGGTTAGTAATGAGGCTATATACAGGGGGTACCGGTACCGAGTCAATGTGCAGGGTACAGGTTAGTAATGAGGTTATATACAGGAGGGACCGGTACCGAGTCAATGTGCAGGGTACAGGTTAGTAATGAGGTTATATACAGGAGGGACCGGTACCGAGTCAATGTGCAGGGTACAGGTTAGTAATGAGGTTATATACAGGAGGGCCCGGTACCGAGTCAATGTGCAGGGTACAGGTTAGTAATGAGGTTATATACAGGAGGGACCGGTACTGAGTCAATGTGCAGGGTACAGGTTAGTAATGAGGTTATATACAGGAGGGACCAGTACCGAGTCAATGTGTGGGGGCACAGGTTAGTAATGAGGTTATATACAGGAGGGAACGGTACCGAGTCAATGTGTGGGGGTACAGGTTAGTAATGAGGCTATATACAGGGGGTACCGGTACCGAGTCAATGTGCAGGGGTACAGGTTAGTAATGAGGTTATATACAGGGGGTACCGGTACCGAGTCAATGTGTGGGGGCACAGGTTAGTCGAGGTAATTGAGTCAAGATGTCCATGTAGGTAGAATTAAAGTGACTATGCATAGATAATAAACAGAGAGTAGCAGCAGTGTACATGTAGGTAGAGTTAAAGTGACTATGCATAGATAATAAACAGAGAGTAGCAGCAGTGTACATGTAGGTAGAGTTAAAGTGACTATGCATAGATAATAAACAGAGAGTAGCAGCAGTGTACATGTAGGTAGAGTTAAAGTGACTATGCATAGATAATAAACAGAGAGTAGCAGCAGTGTACATGGAGGTATAGTTAAAGTGACTATGCATAGATAATAAACAGAGAGTAGCAGCAGTGTCCATGTAGGTAGAATTAAAATTAGGGAGTTCCCAGGACACCCCGTGGACAGGACACTAGTCTGTCTCCTGTTTCTGTAGCAGCTTGATGTACAGGACAGATAATAAACAGGACACTAGTCTGTCTCATGTTTCTGATGTAAAGTGACACCCCCTGGACAGGACACTAGTCTGTCTCCTGTTTCTGTAGTAGCTTGATGTACAGGACACCCCCTAGATACAGGACACTAGTCTGTCTCCTGTTTCTGTAGCAGCTTGATGTACAGGACACCCCTAGATAATAAACAGAGAGTATCTCCTGTTTCTGTAGCAGTTGATGTACAGGACATAGATAATAAACAGGACACTAGTCTGTCTCCTGTTTCTGTATAAAAATGTACTTTGGACACCCCCTGGACAGGACACTAGTCTGTCTCCTGTTTCTGTAGCAGCTTGATGTACAGGACACCCCCTGGACAGCACACTAGTCTATCTCCTGTTTCTGTAGCAGCGTGATGTACAGGACACCCCCTGGACAGGACACTAGTCTGTCTCCTGTTTCTGTAGCAGCTTGATGTACAGGACACCCCCTGGACAGGACACTAGTCTGTCTCCTGTTCCTGTAGCAGCTTGATGTACAGGACACCCCCTGGACAGGACACTAGTCTGTCTCCTGTTTCTGATGTACAGGACACCCCGTGGACAGGACACTAGTCTGTCTCCTGTTTCTGTAGCAGCTTGATGTACAGGACACCCCCTGGACAGGACACTAGTCTATCTCCTGTTTCTGTAGCAGCTTGATGTACAGGACACCCCCTGGACAGGACACTAGTCTATCTCCTGTTTCTGTAGCAGCTTGATGTACAGGACACCCCCTGGACAGGACACTAGTCTGTCTCCTGTTTCTGTAGCAGCTTGATGTACAGGACACCCCTGGACAGGACACTAGTCTGTCTCCTGTTTCTGTAGCAGCTTGATGTACAGGACACCCCCTGGACAGGACACTAGTCTGTCTCCTGTTTCTGTAGCAGCTTGATGTACAGGACACCCCCTGGACAGGACACTAGTCTGTCTCCTGTTTCTGTAGCAGCTTGATGTACAGGACACCCCCTGGACAGGACACTAGTCTGTCTCCTGTTCCTGTAGCAGCTTGATGTACAGGACACCCCGTGGACAGGACACTAGTCTGTCTCCTGTTTCTGATGTACAGGACACCCCCTGGACAGGACACTAGTCTGTCTCCTGTTTCTGTAGCAGCTTGATGTACAGGACACCCCCTGGACAGGACACTAGTCTATCTCCTGTTTCTGTAGCAGCTTGATGTACAGGACACCCCCTGGACAGCACACTAGTCTATCTCCTGTTTCTGTAGCAGCTTGATGTACAGGACACCCCCTGGACAGGACACTAGTCTGTCTCCTGTTTCTGTAGCAGCTTGATGTACAGGACACCCCCTGGACAGGACACTAGTCTGTCTCCTGTTTCTGTAGCAGCTTGATGTACAGGACACCCCTGGACAGGACACTAGTCTGTCTCCTGTTTCTGTAGCAGCTTGATGTACAGGACACCCCCTGGACAGGACACTAGTCTGTCTCCTGTTTCTGTAGCAGCTTGATGTACAGGACACCCCCTGGACAGGACACTAGTCTGTCTCCTGTTTCTGTAGCAGCTTGATGTACAGGACACCCCCTGGACAGGACACTAGTCTATCTCCTGTTTCTGATGTACAGGACACCCCCTGGACAGGACACTAGTCTGTCCCCTGTTTCCTTAGTGAGACAGCTTGATGTACAGGACACCCCGTGGTATTGTGGGTGGTATTGTGATGTGGGTGGTATTGTGACATGTGGGTGGTGTTGTGATGTGGGTGGTATAGGGATGTGGGTGGTATTGTGATGTGGGTGGTATTGTGACATGTGGGTGGTATTGTGATGTGGGTGGTATTGTGATGTGGGTGGTACTGTGATGTGGGTGGTATTGTGGTGTGGGTGGGATTGTGACATGTGGGTGGTATTGTGATGCGGGTGGTATGGTGGCGTGGGTGGTTTTGTGATGTGGGTAGTATTGCGGAAGTGGGTGGTACTGTGATGTGGGTGGTATTGTGGTGTGGGTGGTATTGGGATGTGGGTCATATTGTGACATGTGGGTGGTATTATGATGTGGGTGGTATTGTGATGTGGGTGGTATTGTGGCGTGGGTGGTTTTGTGATGTGGGTAGTATTGCGGAAGTGGGTGGTACTGTGATGTGGGTGGTATTGTGATGTGGGTGGTATTGTGATGTGCGTGGTAGTGTGACGTGTGGGTGGTATTGTGATTTGGGTGGTATTGTAATGTGGGTGGTATTGTGATGTGGGTGGTAGTGTGATGTGGGTGGTAGTGTGACGTGTGGGTGGTATTGTGATGTGGGTGGTATTGTGATGTGGGTGGTAGTGTGACGTGTGGGTGGTATTGTGATGTGGGTGGTATTGTAATGTGGGTGGTATTGTGATGTGCGTGGTAGTGTGACGTGTGGGTGGTATTGTGATTTGGGTGGTATTGTAATGTGGGTGGTATTGTGATGTGGGTGGTAGTGTGATGTGGGTGGTAGTGTGACGTGTGGGTGGTATTGTGATTTGGGTGGTATTGTGATGTGGGTGGTAGTGTGACGTGTGGGTGGTATTGTGATGTGGGTGGTATTGTGATGTGGGTGGTAGACTGAGACAGAGAGAAGTAACACTACATAGTTTTGTCTGTGAATGAAGTATCCTATGTACTGTATGTGTGGTATTACTAAACGAGACCTGCTCGTCTTACATTGTGGGATAATGGAATGCTTTTCACACCTCTAAATATACCTCCCTTCCAACCTTGTGTAGTTGGTTAGTTAGCCTACCTAGTTGTGGCTGGCTTGGATGGAGCTCCCTCCCCCAGGTGTGTAGCTGGTTAGTTAGCCTACCTAGTTGTGGCTGGCTTGGATGGAGCTCCCTCCCCCAGGTGTGTAGTTGGTTAGTTAGCCTACCTAGTTGTGGCTGGCTTGGATGGAGCTCCCTCCCCCAGGTTAGTTAGCCTACCTGGTTGTGGCTGGCTTGGATGGAGCTCCCTCCCCCAGGTGTGTAGCTGGTTAGTTAGCCTACCTAGTTGTGGCTGGCTTGGATGGAGCTCCCTCCCCCAGGTGTGTAGTTGGTTAGTTAGCCTACCCAGTTGTGGCTGGCTTGGATGGAGCTCCCTCCCCCAGGTTAGTTAGCCTACTTGGTTGTGGCTGGCTTGGATGGAGCTCCCTCCCCCAGGTGTGTAGTTGGTTAGTTAGCCTACCTGGTTGTGGCTGGCTTGGATGGAGCTCCCTCCCCCAGGTGTGTAGTTGGTTAGTTAGCCTACCTAGTTGTGGCTGGCTTGGATGGAGCTCCCTCCCCCAGGTTAGTTAGCCTACCTAGTTGTGGCTGGCTTGGATGGAGCTCCCTCCCCCCTCCACACACAGTGACAGGACACAGGGAAAGCACACTGTGAGGTATTTTGAGGATGTGTGTGTGTGTGTGTGTGTGTGTGTGTGTGTGTGTGTGTGTGTGTGTGTGTGTGTGTGTGTGTGTGTGTGTGTGTGTGTGTGTGTGTGTGTGTGTGTGTGTGTGTGTGTGTGTGTGTGTGTGTGTGTGTGTGTGCGTGCGTGCGTGTGCGTGTGCGTGTGTGTTTGGTACTGTGATAATGTGTGTGTGTGATGACATCACTGGCGACCCCTCATCCTGAGAGGTCAACTAAGCAGCATTCCACAGAGCTCTGCAATCAGGCCTGTTATGACATGATGCTCCACAGAGACTATCTGTTCTGGTCCAAACATACAGAGACGAGAGAGAAAGTGAGAGAAAACGAGAGCTACAGTATATAGAGAGAGGGACATAGCGAATGGGAGAGAGAGAGAGAGAAAGAAAGAGAAGGGAGAGAGAGAGAGACAGAGAGAGACAGAGAGACAGAGAGAGAGAGAGAGAGAGACAGAGAGAGAGAGAGAAAGAAAGAGAAGGGGGAGAGAGAGAGAGAGAGAGAGAGAGAGTGAGTGTACTGAACAAGAATTACAGTTAGTGTCTGAGAGAGAGAGAGAGGTAGAGGGAGTGACTGAGGGAGTGAACTAGGGAGTGAACGAGGGAGTGAGAGAGGGAGTGAGAGAGGGGTGAGAGAGGGGGTGAGAGAGGGATTGACCAAGGGAGTGAGAGAGGGGGTGAGAGAGGGGTGAGACAGGGGGTGACCAAGGGAGTGAGAGAGGGGTGACTGAGGGAGTGAACGAGGGAATGAGAGAGGAGGTGAGAGAGGAGTGACCGAGGAGTGACCAAGGGAGTGAGAGATGGGGTGACCGAGGGAGTGAGAGAGGGGTGACCGAGGGAGTGAGAGAGGGGTGAGAGAGGGATTGACCAAGGGAGTGAGAGAGGGGTGAGAGAGGGTGTGACCGAGGGAGTGACCAAGGGAGTGAGAGAGGGGGTGACCGAGGGAGTGAGAGAGGGGGTGAGAGAGGGAGTGAGAGAGGGAGTGACTGAGGAGTGAACGAGGGAGTGAGAGAGGAGGTGAGAGAGGGAGTGACCGAGGAGTGACCAAGGGAGTGAGAGAGGGGTGACCGAGGGAGTGAGAGAGGGGGTGACCGAGGGAGTGAGAGAGGGGTGAGAGAGGGGTGAGAGAGGGATTGACCAAGGGAGTGAGAGAGGGGGTGAGAGAGGGTGTGACCGAGGGAGTGAGAGAGGGGGTGAGAGAGGGTGTGACCAAGGGAGTGAGAGAGGGGTGACCGAGGGAGTGAGAGAGGGTGTGACCGAGGAGTGAGAGAGGGGGTGAGAGAGGGGGTGAGAGAGGGTGTGACCAAGGGAGTGAGAGAGGGGGTGAGACAGGGGGTGACCGAGGGAGTGGGAGAGGGAGTGAACGAGGGAGTGACTGATGGATTGAACGAGGGAGTGAAAGAGGGGGTGAGAGAGGGAGTGAGAGAGGGGGTGAGAGAGGGGGTGAGAGAGGGTGTGACCAAGGGAGTGAGAGAGGGGGTGAGACAGGGGGTGACCGAGGGAGTGGGAGAGGGAGTGAACGAGGGAGTGACTGATGGATTGAACGAGGAGTGAGAGAGGGAGTGACTGAGGGAGTGAACGAGGGAGTGAGAGAGGGAGTGAGAGAGGGAGTGAGAGAGGGAGTGAACGAGGGAGTGAGAGAGGGAGTGAACGAGGGAGTGAACGAGTATTTCAACTGTTGCATCTTGTACTCTAACACGCTACCTTAAAGGGGGAGGTTTGCTTTATTACAACCAAGGGGCCAGACAATTTTTGTTTTGCGATTTCACTTGTTTTTGACAAACGTACTCTTCCTCGTCCTCTTTGTGTAGTACGGGGGACTCTGAAAGAACGTGAACATACGCTACAAAAACACCCCAAAAACGTCCTTTTTAGAAACAGAAACGCTCTCAGTACAGTGATGCAGGTCTTTAGATGGTGTACACATGAAACTTTATATTCCATTTTGCGCGACTTGAGCCACTTCCCCTTCATCCAGCTGTTCCATTCTCCGTGTAGTCTGCTGGTAGAATGGTCAGAGAGGTTTCGCTCCAGTAGCAACCAAAAACGGAGCATCATTTATCGTTGCGGATACATTTTGGAATCAAACAATCTCATGCTTGTGTACAACATTGCAAGACCTGCATCACTGACAGCGTTTCCGTTTCTAAAAAGGACGTATTGGGGTGTTTTTGTAGCGTT
Organism: Oncorhynchus nerka; assembly: GCF_034236695.1. NCBI lineage: Eukaryota > Metazoa > Chordata > Actinopteri > Salmoniformes > Salmonidae > Oncorhynchus > Oncorhynchus nerka. The sequence continues at coordinate 5,449,820 of NC_088401.1, read as the reverse complement.
TGTTCATGGTCCCCGTACTACACAACGAGGATGAGGAAGGGTATCGCTGGTTGGGGTTTGTCAAAAACAAGTGAAATTGCAAAACAAGTTAATTGTGTGTGAGGAGTGCAGGGAGCGTAGAGGGGAGCTTAGAGACTAGTCGAGAATGTGGTCCTTGTAGCAGACAGACCAATCAGAGGATGGGTCTCTCTAGCAGACAGACCACTCAGAGGGGAGCTTAGAGACTAGTCGAGAATGTGGTCCCTGTAGCAGACAGACCAATCAGAGGGGGGCTTAGAGGCTAGTTGAGAAGGTGGTCCCTGTAGCAGACAGACCAATCAGAGGATGGGTCTCTCTAGCAGACAGACCAATCGGAGGATGGGTGTCTCTAGCAGACAGACCAATCAGAGGGGAGCTTAGAGACTAGTCGAGAATGTGGTCACTGTAGCAAACAGACCAATCAGAGGGGGGCTTAGAGACTAGTCGAGAATATGGTCCCTGTAGCAGACAGACCAATCAGAGGGGGGCTTAGAGACTAGTCGAGAATGTGGTCACTGTAGCAGACAGACCAATCAGAGGGGGGCTTAGAGACTAGTCGAGAATGTGGTCACTGTAGCAAACAGACCAATCAGAGGGGAGGTTAGAGACTAGTTGAGAAGGTGGTCCCTGTAGCAGACAGACCAATCAGAGGATGGGTCTCTCTAGCAGACAGACCAATCGGAGGATGGGTGTCTCTAGCAGACAGACCAATCAGAGGGGAGCTTAGACAGACCAGACAGAGGATGGATCCCGTTAGCAGACAGTCCAATCAGAGGATGGGTCCCATTAGCAGACAGACCAGGTGTAGAAGCACGGTGGCTAGGAAAAACTCCCTAGAAAGGCCAAAACCTAGGAAGAAACCTAGAGAGGAACCAGGCTATGTGGGGTGGCCAGTTCTCTTCTGGCTGGTACCACAGGTCAGTACCTGAGGATCAGTTTATTGTTCATCTAGGTACTGCAGGTTTTAGTCATGAGGATCAGTCTATTGTTAACCTCTCTAGGGGTTGTGGGACGCTACCGTCCCACCTGGCCAACATCCAGTGAAATTCAGAGCGCCAAATTCAAAAACAGAAATGCCAGGCCTCTCTCATGTGTCTGTGTGTGAGAGTTATGATGTATGTGGAGGAACAGAGAGGTAATCAGGCCTGACAGACACATGGAAACCTGCCATAGAGAGACAGACACATGGAAACCTGCCATAGAGAGACAGACACATGGAAACCTGCCATAGAGAGACAGACACATGGAAACCTGCCATAGAGAGAGAGACACATGGAAACCTGCCATAGAGAGACAGACACATGGAAACCTGCCATAGAGAGACAGACACATGGGAACCTGCCATAGAGAGACAGACACATGGAAACCTGCCACAGAGAGACAGACACATGGAAACCTGCCATAGAGAGACAGACACATGGAAACCTGCCATAGAGAGACAGACACATGGAAACCTGCCACAGAGAGACAGACACATGGAAACCTAGAGAGACAGACACATGGGAACCTGCCATAGAGAGACAGACACATGGAAACCTGCCACAGAGAGACAGACACATGGAAACCTGCCATAGAGAGACAGACACATGGAAACCTGCCATAGAGAGACAGACACATGGAAACCTGCCACAGAGAGACAGACAAATGGAAACCTGCACATTACTCTTTCTCTCTGTCCCTCTCTCTCTCTGTCCCTCTCTCCCTCTCTCTCTGTCCCTCTCCCTCTCTGTCCCTGTCCCTCTCTCCCTCTCTTTCCCTACCTCTCTCTCTCCATCCCTCTTTCTCTCCCTCTCCCCCTGTTTCAATTTCAATTTACTTTCAATATAAGGGCTTTATTGGCATGGGAAATATATGTTAACGTTGTAGATAATAAGTAGATAATAGATAATGAAGTAGATAATAAACAAAACTGAAATAAACAGTAAAAATTAGGAATAAAGACATTTCAAATGTCATATTATGTCTATATGGAGTGTTCTAACGATGTGAATATAGTTCAAGTTCAAAATAAATAAGCATAAATATGGGTTGTATTTACAATGGTGTTTGTTCTTCACTGGTTGCTATTTCTCTTGTTGCAATAGGTTACAAATCTTGCTGCTGTGATGGCACACTGTGGTATTTTACCAAATAGATATGAGGGTTAATCAACATTGGTTCTCTCTCTCTCTCGCTCTCCTGCACACACACACACACACACACACACACACACACACACACACACACACACACACACACACACACACACACACACACACACACACACACACACACACACACACACACACACACACACACACACACACACACACACAGACTCTCTCCTACAACTTTACAAAGACTCTTAAAGGGATAGATCAACTCATGGATACCATTTCTATGTCTCTGCGTTCATTTTGAAGGAAGTTGCCAACTCTTCCCTAATCTTCCTTGGAGGCAGATACATGCAAATGTTTTTCAGAAGTTCACCTGACTATGGGATGTAGATACAGCGCTTATTAATGTCCAAAATCACCAACTATCCCTTTTTAGCAAGGTGGTATCAGACATAGATCTACACAACAACAAAAAAAGACTTCTCAAGAGGGCTTACGAGAGACAAAACGGGGAATTACTCTGCACCCAATTTAACCCAAACGGAAAGCAGGTTTTCTTGGTCAAATATAACATCCTTGAGAAGCAAAGAAAGCACTTCTAGATTGGTTAATGAGCTCAATGGAACAATGTTTACAGTCACTGACCAATACAAAAAGAAACTGGGCTTCATAGAAATTCTCACATAGTTTTGGATCTGTGTAGAACGTAATGAATGTAATTCTTAGAACCCCAGGAAAGAATTCTTAGAACCCCAGGAAAAAATTCTTAGAACCCCAGGAAAGAATTCTTAGGACCCCAGGAAAGAATTCTTAGAACCCCAGGAAAGACAGTTATCCGGAAAAACCCACTTTCACGTTCGGATTGAAAAGACCTTTGAGTTGTTTTGTGGTTTCAATGATCCTAGAAACTATTTTGGTCCGTTCCCCATTATAGAAGCTATTTAAAACATGGACAGAGGGAGACACTTGTTCTAACCATAGAAATAACATCTATATAAGGGGGGCCTTCCACGTTCAAGTCAATGATGGCATAATGATTGGATTTCTATTGTCCTGACTTCCCAGTTCCGCTCTGGCTTCAACCCTTGACATGAAGTTCTACTGTAGAGGTGCGATGTACTTACTAACTCTCTGATGACTAGCATGTCATTGTACCACACACTGAATCCTGTACATATGACAAGTACACTTTGAATTGATTCACTAAGCAGAATTTTCAGTAGCCAGATTATCGGAACTTTTAAACACATGAATGTTTTAATTGTGTTCAGATTCACTGTTAGGTGTCTGTGTTGGCTGGACACTGGGAACGTCCCAGTTATTTAGGATAAGAAACAAATTGCATCCCTATTTCCTGGTTGATGATTTTGTTTTGTTCAACGCCCCTCGTCATCACAAACGACTTCACCGACGGCAGCCTCTCAGACTGAAGTATGTAGCAAACGACTTCACCGACGGCAGCCTCTCAGACTGAAGTATGTAGCAAACGACTTCACCGACGGCAGCCTCTCAGACTGAAGTATGTAGCGAACGACTTCACCGACGGCAGCCTCTCAGACTGAAGTATGTAGCGAACGACTTCACCGACGGCAGCCTCTCAGACTGAAGTATGTAGCGAACGACTTCACCGACGGCAGCCTCTCAGACTGAAGTATGTAGAGAACGACTTCACCGACGGCAGCCTCTCAGACTGAAGTATGTAGCGAATGACTTCACCGACGGCAGCCTCTCAGACTGAAGTATGTAGCGAATGACTTCACCGACGGCAGCCTCTCAGACTGAAGTATGTAGCGAACGACTTCACCGACGGCAGCCTCTCAGACTGAAGTATGTAGCGAACGACTTCACCGACGGCAGCCTCTCAAACTGAAGTATGTAGCGAACGACTTCACCGACGGCAGCCTCTCAAACTGAAGTATGTAGCGAACGACTTCACCGACGGCAGCCTCTCAAACTGAAGTATGTAGCGAACGACTTCACCGACGGCAGCCTCTCAGACTGAAGTATGTAGCGAACGACTTCACCGACGGCAGCCTCTCAGACTGAAGTATGTAGCGAACGACTTCACCGACGGCAGCCTCTCAGACTGAAGTATGTAGCGAACGACTTCACCGATGGCAGCCTCAAGTATGTAGCGAACGACTTCACCGACGGCAGCCTCTCAGACTGAAGTACGTAGCAAACCACTTCACCGATGGCAGCCTCTCAGACTGAAGTATGTAGCAAACGACTTCACCGACGGCAGCCTCTCAGACTGAAGTATGGCGACTTCACCGACGGCCTCTCAGACTGAAGTATGTAGCGAATGACTTCACCACGGCAGCCTCTCAGACTGAAAAGAAGACTTAAGCCTCTCAGACTGAAGTATCCAGGCACTTACGGCAGCCTCTCAGACTGAAGTATGTGCACGACTTTTCACCGATGGCAGCCTCAAATGAAAATCACCGGGCAGTCAGACTGAAGTACGTAGCAAACGACTTCACCGATGGCAGCCTCTCAGACTGAAGTATGTAGCAAACGACAAAGAAGCTAAAATATTCCAGGCTACTTATTCCCTAAATAGTGCACTGCTTTTAACCAGGGCCCAAAGAAAATAGGGGGTCATTAGGGATGCAGGATGCTGTGCCAGGTTAACACCATGTCACTTCCCCTGGTAATGCTGTGCCAGGTTAACACCATGTCACTTCCCCTGGTAATGCTGTGCCAGGTTAACACCATGTCACTTCCACTGGTAATGCTGTGCCAGGTTAACACCATGTCACTTCTCCTGGTAATGCTGTGCCAGGTTAACACCATGTCACTTCCCCTGGTAATGCTGTGCCAGCATACCCACACCCATTACCATTACCACACCCATTACCACACCCATTACCATTCCCATTCCCATTACCACGCCCATTACCATTACCATTACCACACCCATTGCCATTACCATTACCACGTCCATTACCACACCCATTACCATTCCCATTACCACACCCATTACCATTCCCATACCCATTACCAGACCCATTACCATTACCAGACCCATTACCATTCCCACACCCATTACCATTCCCATTACCACACCCATTACCATTTCTATTACCACACCCATTACCATTCCCATTCCCATTACCACACCCATTACCATTCCCATTCCCATTACCACACCCATTACCATTCCCATTCCCATTACCACACCCATTACCATTCCCATTTCCATTACCACACCCATTACCATTACCATACCCATTACCATTCCCATTCCCATTACCACACCCATTACCATTCCCATTCCCATTACCACGCCCATTACCATTACCATTACCACACCCATTGCCATTACCATTACCACGTCCATTACCACACCCATTACCATTCCCATTACCACACCCATTACCATTCCCATACCCATTACCAGACCCATTACCATTACCAGACCCATTACCATTCCCACACCCATTACCATTCCCATTACCACACCCATTTCTATTACCACACCCATTACCATTCCCATTCCCATTACCACACCCATTACCATTCCCATTCCCATTACCACACCCATTACCATTCCCATTCCCATTACCACACCCATTACCATTCCCATTCCCATTACCACACCCATTACCATTCCCATTTCCATTACCACACCCATTACCATTCCCATTACCATACCCATTACCATTCCCATTCCCATTACCACACCCATTACCATTCCCATTCCCATTACCACACCCATTACCATTCCCATTACCACACCCATTACCATTCCCATTCCCATTTCCATTACCACACCCATTACCATTCCCATTACCACACCCATTACCACTCCCATACCCATTACCATTCCCATTTCCATTACCACACCCATTACCATTCCCATTTCCATTACCACACCCATTACCATTCCCATTTCCATTACCACACCCATTACCATTCCCATTACCATTCCCATTACCATACCCATTACCACACCCATTACCACACCCATTACCACACCCATTACCACTCCCATTACCACACCCATTACCACACCCATTACCACTCCCATTACCACACCCATTACCACACCCATTACCACACCCATTACCACTCCCATTACCACACCCATTACCACACCCATTACCACTCCCATTACCACACCCATTACCACACCCATTACCACTCCCATTACCACACCCATTACCACTCCCATTACGAGGAATGTAATTATTGTTATCAAGGGACAAGTATTGTCTATAAAACAGCAGTGATGTCGGCTAATTTCAATAACCGTTCAAACGTCCCGTCTTGTTTTATGCCTACATTTTTATTTTATTTATTTAACTCTGCAGTTATTTATCTTTATTTAACTAGGCAAGTCAGTTAAGGAAAATTCTTATTTTGAATGACGGCCTAGGAACAGTGGGTTAACTGCCTGTTCAGGGGCAGAACGACAGATGTGTACCTTGTCAGCTCGGGGGTTTGAACTCGCAACCTTCCGGTTACTATTCCAACGCTCTAACCACTAGGCTACCCTGCCGCCCAAGGGTAACTGCTTAAATAACTGCTTAAAGCCTAAACCATTTGGATAACTTCGTTTGGGTCTGTCAATCTACACACAATACCCCATAAAGACAAAGCAACAAAAAAAAAAAATATATATATATACAAATATATTTATATAAGTATTCACACCATTTGCTATGAGACTCGAAATTGAACTCAGGTGCTTCCTGTTTATATAAGTCTCGATACATTCCTTTACTTAGATTTGTGAGTCTTTGGGTTTATTTATTTAGGGAAAATGTTAGATACTACTGCACTGTCAGAGCTAGAAACACAAGCATTTCACTACACCCGCAATAACATCTGGTAAACACGTGTATGTGACCAATAACATCTGACCAATAACATCTACTAAACATGTGTATGTGACCAATAACATCTGCTAACCATGTGACCAATAACATCTGCTAACCATGTGACCAATAACATCTGTTAAACACGTGTATGTGACCAATAACATCTGCTAACCATGTGACCAATAACATCTACTAAACACGTGTATGTGACCAATGAAATTTGATTTGAATTGTTTCCAATGATCACCCTTGAGATGTTTTGATTGGAGTCCACCTGTGGTAAAAATTTATTTGATTGGACATGATTTAGAAAGGCACACACCTGTTAATATAAGGTTCCACAGTTGATAGTGCACGTCAGAGCAAAAACCAAGCCATGGGGTTGAAGGAATTGTCCGTAGAGCTCCGAGACAGGATTGTGTCGAGGCACAGATCTGAGGAAGGGTACCAAAAACAGTCTGCAGCATTGGAGGTCCCAAAGAACACAGTAGCCTTCATCATTCTAAAATGAAAGAAGTTTGGAAACACCAATAATCTTCTGAGAGCTGTCCGCCCAGTCAAACTGA
>NC_088401.1:5382314-5437314 GCF_034236695.1 Oncorhynchus nerka | reverse complement strand
AGAGAGAGAGAGAGACAGAGAGAGAGAGAGAGACAGGAGAGAGAGAGAGAGAGAGAGAGAGAGAGAGAGACAGAGAGAGAGAGAGAGAGAGAGAGAGAGAGAGAGAGAGAGAGGGAGAGAGAGAGAGACAGGGTGAGAGAGAGAGAGAGAGACAGGAGAGAGAGAGAGAGAGAGAGAGACAGAGAGAGAGAGAGAGAGAGAGAGAGAGAGAGAGAGAGAGAGAGAGAGAGGGAGAGAGAGAGAGAGAGAGAGAGAGAGAGAGAGAGAGAGAGAGAGAGACAGAGAGAGAGAGGAGAGAGAGAGAGAGACAGGGAGAGAGAGAGAGAGAGAGAGAGACAGAGAGAGAGACAGAGAGAGAGAGAGAGAGAGAGAGAGAGAGAGAGAGAGAGAGAGAGAGAGAGAGAGAGAGAGAGAGAGAGAGAGGGTGAGAGAGAGAGAGAGAGAGAGAGAACAGAGAGAGAGAGAGAGAGAGAGAGAGAGAGAGAGAGAGAGAGAGAGAGAGAGAGAGAGAGAGAGACAGGGTGAGAGAGAGAGAGAGAGAGACAGGGTGAGAGAGAGAGACAGGGTGAGAGAGAGAGAGAGAGAGAGAGAGAGAGAGAGAGAGAGAGAGAGAGAGAGAGAGAGAGAGAGAGAGAGAGAGAGAGAGAGAGAGAGAGAGACAGAGAGAGAGAGAGAGAGAGAGAGAGAGAGAGAGAGAGAGAGAGAGAGAGAGAGAGAGAGAGAGAGAGAGAGAGAGAGAGAGAGAGAGAGAGAGAGAGAGAGAGAGAGAGAGAGAGAGAGAGAGAGAGAGAGAGAGAGAGAGAGAGAGAGAGAGAGAGAGAGAGAGAGAGAGAGAGAGAGAGAGAGAGAGAGAGAGAGAGAGAGAGAGACAGGTGAGAGAGAGAGAGAGAGAGAGAGACAGAGAGAGAGAGACAGAGAGAGACAGAGAGAGAGAGAGAGAGAGAGAGAGAGAGAGAGAGAGAGAGACAGAGAGAGAGAGACAGAGGTGAGAGAGAGAGAGAGAGAGAGAGAGAGAGAGAGAGAGAGAGAGAGAGAGAGAGAGAGAGAGAGAGAGAGAGAGAGAGAGAGAGAGACAGGGTGAGAGAGAGAGAGAGAGAGAGAGAGAGAGAGAGAGACAGAGAGAGAGAGAGAGAGAGAGAGAGAGAGAGAGAGAGAGAGAGAGAGAGAGAGAGAGGGAGAGAGAGAGAGAGAGAGAGAGAGAGAGAGAGAGAGAGAGAGAGAGAGAGAGAGAGAGAGAGAGAGAGAGAGAGAGAGAGAGAGAGAGAGAGAGAGAGAGAGAGAGAGAGAGAGAGAGAGACAGGGTGAGAGTGTTTGTGTTCGTAAGAAACAGAAAGTGAATTATTGCTTGTGTGTTTATAAAGTGTATTTGGAAAGTATTCAGACTCTTTCCCACAATTTGTTACATTATAGCCTTGTTCCTAAATCTATTAAATTATGTTGTTTACTTACCAATCTACACACAATACCCCATAATGGCAAAAAGTGAAAACATGTTTTTAGAAATTTTAGCAAATGCATATAAAACAAGAAGAACCAAAACATATTTACATCAATATTCAGACCCAGGTGCATCCTGTTTCCATTGATCCTCCTTGAGTCCAACTTGTGGAAAATGAATAATGACATCACAATACCCCCATAATGACATCACAATACCCCCATAATGACATCACAATACCCCCATAAGTGAAAACAATAAGTATTCAGACCCAGGTGCATCCTGTTTCCATTGATCCTCCTTGAGATGTTTCTACAACTTGATTGGAGTCCAACCTGTGGAAAATTAAATTGATTGGATATGATTTGGAAAGGTACACACCTGTCTATATAAGGTATCACGGTTGACAGTTCACGTCAGAGCAAAAACCAAGTCATGAGGTCGAAGGAATTGTCCGTAGAGCTCCGAGACAGGATTGTGTCGAGGTACAGATCTGGGGAAGGGTACCGAAACATTTCTACAGCATTGAAGGTCCCCAAGAACACAGTGGCCTCCATCATTCTGCAGCATTGAAGGTCCCCAAGAACACAGTGGCCTCCATCATTCTGCAGCATTGAAGGTCCCCAAGAACACAGTGGCCTCCATCATTCTGCAGCATTAAAGGTCCCCAAGAACACAGTGGCCTCCATCATTCTGCAGCATTGAAGGTCCCCAAGAACACAGTGGCCTCCATCATTCTGCAGCATTGAAGGTCCCCAAGAACACAGTGGCCTCCATCATTCTTAAGATTTAATCCATGTTAGAATAAGGCTGTAACGTAACAAACCGTAGAAAAAGTCAAGGGCTCTGAACACTTTCCGAATGCGCTGTATGGGTGTGCAAGTGCTTGTCTATATGCATGTGTGTCTGTGAGAGATATTATGTGTCTATGAGCACTGGGGCCTCTCCCCTGGTTTCAATGCATGGCCCTCAGCCCTGGGCCCTCTCCCCTGGTTTCAATGCATGGCCCTCAGCCCTGGGCCCTCTCCCCTGGTTTCAATGCATGGCCCTCAGCCCTGGGCCCTCTCCCCTGGTTTAAATGCATGGCCCTCAGCCCTGGGTCCTCCCCCCTGGTTTCAATGCATGGCCCTCAGCCCTGGGCCCTCTCCCCTGGTTTCAATGCATGGCCCTCAGCCCTGGGCCCTCTCCCCTGGTTTCAATGCATGGCCCTCAGCCCTGGGCCCTCTCCCCTGGTTTCAATGCATGGCCCTCAGCCCTGGGCCCTCTCCCCTGGTTTCAATGCATGGCCCTCAGCCCTGGGCCCTCTCCCCTGGTTTCAATGCATGGCCCTCAGCCCTGGGCCCCCTCCCCTGGATCCAGTGCATGTTCCTCAGCCCTGGGCCCTCACCCCTGGATCCAGTGCATGGACCTCAGCCCTGGTTCCTCTCCCCTGGATCCAGTGCATGGCCCTCAGCCCTGGTTCCTCTCCCCTGGATCAAGTGCATGTTCCTCAGCCCTGGGCAACTCTCCCCTGGATCCAGTGCATGGCCCTCAGCCCTGGGCCCTCACCCCTGGATCCAGTGCATGGCCCTCAGCCCTGGGCCCTCTCCCCTGGATCCAGTGTGCTTCCAGGAGTCCCACCCTAACTCAGGCCCAGACTGACAGTGTAAGCGAGAGGGAGAGGGAGAGAGAGAGTTGGAGAGGGGCCAGGCTGGACTGCAAAGGCTCTGATTTAAAACAGATAGGGGTTTTAAATCACTGGGGAGAGACACACACACATACACATGCTTGACAGCCTACACACACACCCAGACATGCAGAGAAACACACACAGACATGCAGAGAAGCACACACACACCCAGGCGTGTGTTGGGACACACAGACATTAGAGAAACACACACAGACAGACACGAGAGAAACACACACAGACAGACACGAGAGAAACACACACAGACAGACACGAGAGAAACACACACAGACAGACACGAGAGAAACACACACAGACAGACACGAGAGAAACACACACAGACAGACACGAGAGAAACACACACACACAGACATGAGAGAAACATACACACACAGAGATGAGAGAAACACACACACACAGACATGCAGAGAAACACACACACGTTTTACATTACATCTCTCTCTCTAATGTGTGTACGGGAAACCAATCCGATATGTTGTTATATATAGTGATATGTAGTGATGTGTTGTTATATATAGTGATATGTAGTGATATGTTGTTATATGTAGTGATATGTTGTTATATATAGTGATATGTTGTTATATATAGTGATGTGTTGTTATATATAGTGATATGTTGTTATATGTAGTGATATGTTGTTATATATAGTGATGTGTTGTTATATGTAGTATGTGTTATAGTGTGTTGTTATATAGTAGTGATATGTTGTTATATGTAGTGATATGTTGTTATATGTAGTGATATGTAGTGATGTGTTGTTATATATGTATATGTAGTGATATGTTGTTATATATAGTGATATGTGAGTATGTAGTGATGTGTTGTTATATGTAGTATGTTGTTATATGTAGTGATGTGTTGTTATATTAGTGATATGTTGTTATATATAGTGATATGTTGTTATATATAGTGATATGTTGTGATGTTGTTATATATAGTGATATGTTGTTATATATAGTGATGTGTTGTTATATGTAGTGATGTGTTGTTATATGTAGTGATATGTTGTTATATGTAGTGATATGTTGTTATATGTAGTGATATGTTGTTATATGTAGTGATATGTAGTGATATGTTGTTATATGATATGTTGTTATATGTAGTGATGTTGTTATATATAGTGATATGTTGTTATATATAGTGATATGTTGTTATATATAGTGATATGTTGTTATATATAGTGATGTGTTGTTATGTTGTTATATAGTATGTGATGATGTTGTTATATATAGTGATATGTTGTTATATGTAGTGATATGTTGTTATATGTAGTGATATGTTGTTATATGTAGTGATATGTTGTTATATATAGTGATATGTTGTTATATGTAGTGATATGTTGTTATATGTAGTGATATGTTGTTATATATAGTGATATGATAGTGTTGTTATATATAGTGATATGTTGTTATATGTAGTGATATGTTGTTATATGTAGTGATATGTTGTTATATGTAGTGATATGTTGTTATATGTAGTGATATGTTGTTATATATAGTGATATGTTGTTATATGTAGTGATATGTTGTTATATATAGTTGTTGTTATATGTAGTGATATGTTGTTATATATAGTGATATGTTGTTATATGTAGTGATATGTTGTTATATGTAGTGATATGTAGTGATATGTTGTATATAGTGATATAGTGATATGTTGTTATATATAGTGATATGTTGTTATATATAGTGATGTGTTGTTATATGTAGTGATATGTTGTTATATGTAGTGATATGTTGTTATATGTAGTGATATGTTGTTATATATAGTGATATGTTGCTTAGGTGTTATATGTAGTGATATGTTGTTATATGTAGTGATATGTTGTTATATGTAGTGATATGTTGTTTATATATAGTGATATGTTGTTATATATAGTGATATGTTGTTATATGTAGTGATATGTTGTTATATGTAGTGATATGTTGTTATATATAGTGATATGTTGTTATATATAGTGATATGTTGTTATATGTAGTGATATGTTGTTATATATAGTGATATGTTGTTATATGTAGTGATATGTTGTTATATATAGTGATATGTTGTTATATGTAGTGATATGTAGTGATATGTAGTGATATGTAGTGATGTGTTGTTATATATAGTGATATGTTGTTATATGTAGTGATGTGTTGTTATATATAGTGATATGTTGTTATATGTAGTGATGTGTTGTTATATATAGTGATGTGTTGTTATATGTAGTGATGTGTAGTGAGGTGTTGTTATATATAGTGATATGTTGTTATATGTAGTGATATGTAGTGATATGTAGTGATGTGTTGTTATATGTAGTGATGTGTTGTGATATATAGTGATGTGTTGTTATATGTAGTGATATGTTGTTATATGTAGTGATATGTAGTGATATGTTGTTATATATAGTGATATGTAGTGATATGTTGTTATATATAGTGATATGTTGTTATATATAGTGATATGTTGTTATATGTAGTGATGTGTTGTTATATATAGTGATATGTTGTTATATGTAGTGATATGTTGTTATATATAGTGATATGTTGTTATATGTAGTGATATGTAGTGATATGTAGTGATATGTAGTGATGTGTTGTTATATATAGTGATATGTTGTTATATGTAGTGATGTGTTGTTATATATAGTGATATGTTGTTATATGTAGTGATGTGTTGTTATATATAGTGATGTGTTGTTATATGTAGTGATGTGTAGTGAGGTGTTGTTATATATAGTGATATGTTGTTATATGTAGTGATATGTAGTGATATGTAGTGATGTGTTGTTATATGTAGTGATGTGTAGTGAGGTGTTGTTATATGTAGTGATATGTTGTTATATATAGTGATATGTAGTGATGTGTTGTTATATGTAGTGATGTGTAGTGAGGTGTTGTTATATGTAGTGATATGTTGTTATATATAGTGATATGTTGTTATATATAGTGATATGTTGTTATATATAGTGATGTGTTGTTATATGTAGTGATGTGTTGTTATATGTAGTGATATGTTGTTATATGTAGTGATATGTTGTTATATGTAGTGATATGTTGTTATATGTAGTGATATGTAGTGATGTGTAGTGAGGTGTTGTTATATATAGTGATATGTTGTTATATGTAGTGATATGTTGTTATATATAGTGATGTGTTGTTATATATAGTGATATGTTGTTATATATAGTGATATGTTGTTATATATAGTGATGTGTTGTTATATGTAGTGATATGTAGTGATGTGTAGTGAGGTGTTGTTATATATAGTGATATGTTGTTATATGTAGTGATATGTAGTGATATGTAGTGATATGTTGTTATATGTAGTGATATGTTGTTATATATAGTGAGGTGTTGTTATATATAGTGATATGTTGTTATATGTAGTGATATGTTGTTATATATAGTGATATGTTGTTATATATAGTGATATGTTGTTATATGTAGTGATATGTTGTTATATGTAGTGATGTGTTGTTATATGTAGTGATATGTTGTTATATGTAGTGATATGTTGTTATATATAGTGATATGTTGTTATATATAGTGATATGTTGTTATATGTAGTGATGTGTTGTTATATATAGTGATATGTTGTTATATGTAGTGATATGTTGTTATATGTGTATGTAGTGTTATATATAGTGATATGTTGTTATATGTAGTGATATGTTATATTATATGTAGTGATATGTAGTGATATGTAGTGATATGTAGTGATGTGTTGTTATATATAGTGATATGTTGTTATATGTAGTGATGTGTTGTTATATATAGTGATATGTTGTTATATGTAGTGATGTGTTGTTATATATAGTGATGTGTTGTTATATCTAGTGATGTGTAGTGAGGTGTTGTTATATATAGTGATATGTTGTTATATGTAGTGATATGTAGTGATATGTAGTGATGTGTTGTTATATGTAGTGATGTGTAGTGAGGTGTTGTTATATGTAGTGATATGTTGTTATATATAGTGATATGTAGTGATGTGTTGTTATATGTAGTGATGTGTAGTGAGGTGTTGTTATATGTAGTGATATGTTGTTATATATAGTGATATGTTGTTATATATAGTGATATGTTGTTATATATAGTGATGTGTTGTTATATGTAGTGATGTGTTGTTATATGTAGTGATATGTTGTTATATGTAGTGATATGTTGTTATATGTAGTGATATGTTGTTATATGTAGTGATATGTAGTGATGTGTAGTGAGGTGTTGTTATATATAGTGATATGTTGTTATATGTAGTGATATGTTGTTATATATAGTGATGTGTTGTTATATATAGTGATATGTTGTTATATATAGTGATATGTTGTTATATATAGTGATGTGTTGTTATATGTTATATGTATATGTGTAGTGAGTGAGGTGTTGTTATATATGTTGTTATATATAGTGATATGTTGTTATATGTAGTTATATGTAGTGTGATATGTTGTTATATATAGTGATATGTTGTTATATGTAGTGATATGTTGTTATATATAGTGATATGTTGTTATATGTAGTGATATGTTGTTATATATAGTGATATGTTGTTATATATAGTGATATGTAGTGATATGTTGTTATATGTAGTGATATGTTGTTATATGTAGTGATATGTTGTTATATGTAGTGATATGTTGTTTGTTATGTTATATATAGTGATATGTTGTTATATGTAGTGATATGTTGTTATATGTAGTGATGTGTTGTTATATGTAGTGATATGTTGTTATATGTAGTGATATGTTGTTATATGTAGTGATGTGTTGTTATATGTAGTGATATGTTGTTATATGTAGTGATGTGTTGTTATATGTAGTGATATGTTGTTATATGTAGTGATATGTTGTTATATGTAGTGATGTGTTGTTATATGTAGTGATGTGTTGTTATATGTAGTGATGTGTTGTTATATATAGTGATGTGTTGTTATATGTAGTGATGTGTTGTTATATGTAGTGATGTGTTGTTATATGTAGTGATATGTTGTTATATGTAGTGATGTGTTGTTATATGTAGTGATGTGTTGTTATATGTAGTGATGTGTTGTTATATGTAGTGATGTGTTGTTATATGTAGTGATATGTAGTGATGTGTTGTTATATGTAGTGATATGTTGTTATATATAGTGATATGTTGTTATATGTAGTGATATGTTGTTATATATAGTGATATGTTGTTATATGTAGTGATGTGTTGTTATATGTAGTGATGTGTTGTTATATGTAGTGATATGTTGTTATATGTAGTGATATGTTGTTATATGTAGTGATGTGTTGTTATATATAGTGATATGTAGTGATGTGTTGTTATATGTAGTGATATGTTGTTATATGTAGTGATATGTTGTTATATGTAGTGATGTGTTGTTATATATAGTGATATGTAGTGATGTGTTGTTATATATAGTGATGTGTTGTTATATGTAGTGATGTGTTGTTATATGTAGTGATGTGTAGTGATGTGTTGTTATATGTAGTGATATGTTGTTATATATAGTGATATGTTGTTATATATAGTGATATGTTGTTATATATAGTGATGTGTTGTTATATATAGTGATATGTTGTTATATATAGTGATATGTTGTTATATGTAGTGATGTGTTGTTATATATAGTGATGTGTTGTTATATGTAGTGATGTGTTGTTATATGTAGTGATGTGTAGTGATATGTTGTTATATGTAGTGATATGTTGTTATATATAGTGATATGTTGTTATATATAGTGATATGTTGTTATATATAGTGATGTGTTGTTATATATAGTGATATGTTGTTATATATAGTGATGTGTTGTTATATATAGTGATGTGTTGTTATATGTAGTGATGTGTTGTTATATATAGTGATATGTAGTGATGTGTTGTTATATGTAGTGATATGTTGTTATATGTAGTGATGTGTTGTTATATATAGTGATATGTTGTTATATATAGTGATATGTTGTGATATGTAGTGATGTGTTGTTATATATAGTGATGTGTTGTTATATGTAGTGATATGTTGTTATATGTAGTGTTATATATGTTGTTATATGTAGTGATATGTAGTGATGTGTTGTTATATATAGTGATGTGTTGTTATATATAGTGATATGTTGTTATATATAGTGATATGTTGTTATATATAGTGATATGTAGTGAGGTGTTGTTATATATAGTGATATGTTGTTATATGTAGTGATGTGTTGTTATATGTAGTGATATGTAGTGAGGTGTTGTTATATATAGTGATATGTTGTTATATATAGTGATATGTTGTTATATGTAGTGATATGTAGTGATATGTAGTGATATGTTGTTATATGTAGTGATATGTTGTTATATATAGTGAGGTGTTGTTATATATAGTGATATGTTGTTATATGTAGTGATATGTTGTTATATATAGTGATATGTTGTTATATATAGTGATATGTAGTGATGTGTTGTTATATGTAGTGATATGTTGTTATATGTAGTGATATGTTGTTATATGTAGTGATATGTTGTTATATGTAGTGATGTGTTGTTATATGTAGTGATGTGTTGTTATATGTAGTGATATGTTGTTATATGTAGTGATATGTTGTTATATGTAGTGATGTGTTGTTATATGTAGTGATATGTTGTTATATGTAGTGATGTGTTGTTTATATGTTAGTGATATGTGTTGTTATATGTAGTGATGTGTTATTGTTATATGTAGTGATATGTTGTTATATGTAGTGATGTGTTGTTATATATGTTGTTAGTGATGTGTTGTTATATGTAGTGATGTGTTGTTATATAGTAGTGATATGTAGTGATGTGTTGTTATATGTAGTGATATGTTGTTATATTATATATAGTGATATGTTGTTATATGATAGTGATATGTTGTTATATATAGTGATATGTTGTTATATGTAGTGATGTGTTGTTATATGTAGTGATGTGTTGTTATATGTAGTGATATGTTGTTATATGTAGTGATATGTTGTTATATGTAGTGATGTGTTGTTATATATAGTGATATGTAGTGATGTGTTGTTATATGTAGTGATATGTTGTTATATGTAGTTATATGTTGTTATATGTAGTGATGTGTTGTTATATATAGTGATATGTAGTGATGTGTTGTTATATATAGTGATGTGTTGTTATATGTAGTGATGTGTTGTTATATGTAGTGATGTGTAGTGATGTGTTGTTATATATGTTAGTGATATGTTGTTATATATAGTGATATGTTGTTATATATAGTGATATGTTGTTATATATAGTGATGTGTTGTTATATGTGTTGTTATATGTATAGTGATATGTTGTTATATATAGTGATAGTGTTGTTATATGTAGTGATATGTGTTGTGTTGTTATATAGTGATGTGTTGTTATATGTAGTGATGTGTTGTTATATGTAGTGATGTGTAGTGATATGTTGTTATATGTAGTGATATGTTGTTATATATAGTGATATGTTGTTATATATAGTGATATGTTGTTATATATAGTGATGTGTTGTTATATATAGTGATATGTTGTTATATATAGTGATGTGTTGTTATATATAGTGATGTGTTGTTATATGTAGTGATGTGTTGTTATATATAGTGATATGTAGTGATGTGTTGTTATATGTAGTGATATGTTGTTATATGTAGTGATGTGTTGTTATATATAGTGATATGTTGTTATATATAGTGATATGTTGTGATATGTAGTGATGTGTTGTTATATATAGTGATGTGTTGTTATATGTAGTGATATGTTGTTATATGTAGTGATATGTTGTTATATGTAGTGATATGTAGTGATGTGTTGTTATATATAGTGATGTGTTGTTATATATAGTGATATGTTGTTATATATAGTGATATGTTGTTATATATAGTGATATGTAGTGAGGTGTTGTTATATATAGTGATATGTTGTTATATGTAGTGATGTGTTGTTATATGTAGTGATATGTAGTGAGGTGTTGTTATATATAGTGATATGTTGTTATATGTAGTGATGTGTTGTTATATGTAGTGATATGTTGTTATATATAGTGATATGTAGTGAGGTGTTGTTATATATAGTGATATGTTGTTATATGTAGTGATGTGTTGTTATATGTAGCGATGTGTTGTTATATATAGTGATATGTAGTGAGGTGTTGTTATATATAGTGATATGTTGTTATATATAGTGATATGTTGTTATATGTAGTGATATGTTGTTATATATAGTGATATGTTGTTATATATAGTGATATGTTGTTATATGTAGTGATGTGTTGTTATATGTAGTGATGTGTAGTGATGTGTTGTTATATGTAGTGATATGTAGTGATGTGTTGTTATATATAGTGATATGTAGTGATATGTTGTTATATGTAGTGATGTGTTGTTATATATAGTAGTGATGTTGATATTATGATGTTGTTATATATAGTAGTGATGTAGTTGTTTATATGTAGTGATATGTTGTTATATGTAGTGATGTGTTGTTATATTATATATAGTGATGTGTTGTTATATGTAGTGATATGTTGTTATATGTAGTGATGTGTTGTTATATATAGTGATATGTAGTGATGTGTTGTTATATGTAGTGATATGTTGTTATATGTAGTGATATGTAGTGATATGTTGTTATATGTAGTGATATGTAGTGATGTGTTGTTATATGTAGTGATATGTTGTTATATGTAGTGATGTGTTGTTATATGTAGTGATATGTTGTTATATGTAGTGATGTGTTGTTATATATAGTGATATGTAGTGATGTGTTGTTATATATAGTGATATGTTGTTATATATAGTGATATGTTGTTATATGTAGTGATATGTTGTTATATATAGTGATGTGTTGTTATATATAGTGATATGTTGTTATATATAGTGATATGTTGTTATATATAGTGATATGTTGTTATATGTAGTGATGTGTTGTTATATATAGTGATATGTTGTTATATATAGTGATAAGTTGTTATATATAGTGATATGTAGTGATATGTAGTGATATGTTGTTATATATAGTGATGTGTTGTTATATATAGTGATAAGTTGTTATATATAGTGATATGTAGTGATATGTTGTTATATGTAGTGATATGTTGTTATATATAGTGATATGTTGTTATATATAGTGATATGTTGTTATATATAGTGATATGTTGTTATATATAGTGATATGTTGTTATATGTAGTGATGTGTTGTTATATGTAGTGAGGTGTTATTATATGTAGTGATATGTTGTTATATATAGTGATATGTTGTTATATATAGTGATATGTTGTTATATATAGTGATATGTTGTTATATATAGTGATATGTTGTTATATATAGTGATATGTTGTTATATGTAGTGATATGTTGTTATATGTAGTGATATGTTGTTATATATAGTGATATGTTGTTATATATAGTGATATGTTGTTATATGTAGTGATATGTTGTTATATATAGTGATATGTTGTTATATGTTGTTATATATAGTGATATGTTGTTATATATAGTGATAAAATCAAATCAAATCAAATCAAATTTTATTTGTCACATACACATGGTTAGCAGATGTTAATGCGAGTGTAGCGAAATGCTTGTGCTTCTAGTTCCGACAATGCAGTGATAACCAACAAGTAATCTAACTAACAATTCCAAACTACTGTCTTATACACAGTGTACATAAGGATATATGAATGAGTGATGGTACAGAGCAGCATACAGTAGATGGTATCGAGTACAGTATATACATATGAGATGAGTATGTAGACAAAGTAAACAAAGTGGCATAGTTAAAGTGGCTAGTGATACATGTATTACATAAGGATGCAGTCGATGATGTAGAGTACAGTATATACGTATGCATATGAGATGAATAATGTAGGGTAAGTAACATTATATAAGGTAGCATTGTTTAAAGTGGCTAGTGATATATTTACATCATTTCCCATCAATTCCCATTATTAAAGTGGCTGGAGTTGGGTCAGTGTCAATGACAGTGTGTTGGCAGCAGCCACTCAATGTTAGTGGTGGCTGTTTAACAGTCTGATGGCCTTGAGATAGAAGCTGTTTTTCAGTCTCTCGGTCCCAGCTTTGATGCACCTGTACTGACCTCGCCTTCTGGATGATAGCGGGGTGAACAGGCAGTGGTTCGGGTGGTTGATGTCCTTGATGATCTTTATGGCCTTCCTGTAACATCGGGTGGTGTAGGTGTCCTGGAGGGCAGGTAGTTTGCCCCCGGTGATGCGTTGTGCAGACCTCACTACCCTCTGGAGAGCCTTACGGTTGAGGGCGGAGCAGTTGCCGTACCAGGCGGTGATACAGCCCGCCAGGATGCTCTCGATTGTGCATCTGTAGAAGTTTGTGAGTGCTTTTGGTGACAAGCCGAATTTCTTCAGCCTCCTGAGGTTGAAGAGGCGCTGCTGCGCCTTCTTCACGACGCTGTCAGTGTGAGTGGACCAATTCAGTTTGTCTGTGATGTGTATGCCGAGGAACTTAAAACTTGCTACCCTCTCCACTACTGTTCCATCGATGTGGATAGGGGGTGTTCCTCTGCTGTTTCCTGAAGTCCACAATCATCTCCTTAGTTTTGTTGACGTTGAGTGTGAGGTTATTTTCCTGACACCACACTCCGAGGGCCCTCACCTCCTCCCTGTAGGCCGTCTCGTCGTTGTTGGTAATCAAGCCTACCACTGTTGTGTCGTCCGCAAACTTGATGATTGAGTTGGAGGCGTGCGTGGCCACGCAGTCGTGGGTGAACAGGGAGTACAGGAGAGGGCTCAGAACGCACCCTTGTGGGGCCCCGTGTTGAGGATCAGCGGGGAGGAGATGTTGTTGCCTACCCTCACCACCTGGGGCGGCCCGTCAGGAAGTCCAGTACCCAGTTGCACAGGGCGGGGTCGAGACCCAGGGTCTCGAGCTTGATGACGAGCTTGGAGGGTACTATGGTGTTGAATGCCGAGCTATAGTCGATGATCAGCATTCTCACATAGGTATTCCTCTTGTCCAGATGGGTTAGGGCAGTGTGCAGTGTGGTTGAGATTGCATCGTCTGTGGACCTATTTGGGCGGTAAGCAAATTGGAGTGGGTCTAGGGTGTCAGGTAGGGTGGAGGTGATATGGTCCTTGACTAGTCTCTCAAAGCACTTCATGATGACGGAAGTGAGTGCTACGGGGCGGTAGTCGTTTAGCTCAGTTACCTTAGCTTTCTTGGGAACAGGAACAATGGTGGCCCTCTTGAAGCATGTGGGAACAGCAGACTGGTATAGGGATTGATTGAATATGTCCGTAAACACACCGGCCAGCTGGTCTGCGCATGCTCTGAGGGCGCGGCTGGGGATGCCGTCTGGGCCTACAGCCTTGCGAGGGTTAACACGTTTAAATGTCTTACTCACCTCGGCTGCAGTGAAGGAGAGACCGTATGTTTTCGTTGCAGGCCGTGTCAGTGGCACTGTATTGTCCTCAAAGCGGGCAAAAAAGTTATTTAGTCTGCCTGGGAGCAAGACATCCTGGTCCGTGACTGGGCTGGGTTTCTTCTTGTAGTCCGTGATTGACTGTAGACCCTGCCACATGCCTCTTGTGTCTGAGCCATTGAATTGAGATTCCACTTTGTCTCTGTACTGACGCTTAGCTTGTTTAATAGCCTTGCGGAGGGAATAGCTGCATTGTTTATATTCGGACATGTTACCAGACACCTTGCCCTGATTAAAAGCAGTGGTTCGCGCTTTCAGTTTTCGCGAATGCTGCCATCAATCCACGGTTTCTGGTTTGGGAATGTTTTTATCGTTGCTATGGGAACGACATCTTCGACGCACGTTCTAATGAACTCGCACACCGAATCAGCGTATTCGTCAATATTTTCATCTGACGCAATACGAAACATGTCCCAGTCCACGTGATGGAAGCAGTCTTGGAGTGTGGAGTCAGCTTGGTCTGACCAGCGTTGGACAGACCTCAGCGTGGGAGCCTCTTGTTTTAGTTTCTGCCTGTAGGCAGGGATCAGCAAAATGGAGTCGTGGTCAGCTTTTCCGAAAGGGGGGCGGGGCAGGGCCTTATATGCGTCGCGGAAGTTAGAGTAACAATGATCCAAGGTTTTACCACCCCTGGTTGCACAATCGATATGCTGATAAAATTTAGGGAGTCTTGTTTTCAGATTAGCTTTGTTAAAATCCCCAGCTACAATGAATGCAGCCTCCGGATAAATGGTTTCCAGTTTGCAAAGAGTTAAATAAAGTTCGTTCAGAGCCATCGATGTGTCTGCTTGGGGGGGGGATATATACGGCTGTGATTATAATCGAAGAGAATTCACTTGGAAGATAATGCGGTCTACATTTGATTGTGAGGAATTCTAAATCAGGTGAACAGAAGGATTTGAGTTCCTGTATGTTTCCTTCATCACACCATGTCTCGTTAGTCATGAGGCATACGCCCCCGCCACTCTTCTTACCAGAAAGATGTTTGTTTCTGTCGGCGCGATGCGTGGAGAAACCCGTTGGCTGCACCGCATCGGATAGCGTCTTCCCAGTAAGCCATGTTTCCGTGAAGCAGAGAACGTTGCAGTCTCTGATGTCCCTCTGGAATGCTACCCTTGCTCGGATTTCGTCAACCTTGTTGTCAAGAGACTGGACATTGTAAAGAAGAATGCTGGGGAGTGGTGCGCGATGTGCCCTTTTCCGGAGTCTGACCAGAACACCGCCTCGTTTCCCTCTTTTTCGGAGTCGTTTCCTTGGGTCGCTGCATGCGATCCATTCCGTTGTCCTGTTTGTAAGGCAGAACACAGGATCCGCGTCGCGGAAAACATATTCTTGGTCGTACTGATGGTGAGTTGACGCTGATCTTATATTCAGTAGTTCTTCTCGACTGTATGTAATGAAACCTAAGATGACCTGGGGTACTAATGTAAGAAATAACACGTAAAAAAACAAAAAACTGCATAGTTTCCTAGGAACGCGACGCGAGGCGGCCATCTCAGTCGGCGCTGTCTGTTTTTTTATAGTGATATGTTGTTATATATAGTGAGGTGTTGTTATATGTAGTGATATGTTGTTATATGTAGTGAGGTGTTGTTATATGTAGTGATATGTTGTTATATGTAGTGAGGTGTTGTTATATGTAGTGATATGTTGTTATATATAGTGAGGTGTTGTTATATGTAGTGATATGTTGTTATATGTAGTGAGGTGTTGTTATATGTAGTGATATGTTGTTATATATAGTGAGGTGTTGTTATATGTAGTGAGGTGTTGTTATATGTAGTGAGGTGTTGTTATATGTAGTGAGGTGTTGTTATATGTAGTGAGGTGTTGTTATATGTAGTGATATGTTGTTATATGTAGTGATATGTAGTGAGGTGTTGTTATATGTAGTGAGGTGTTGTTATATGTAGTGATATGTTGTTATATGTAGTGATATATAGTGATGTGTTGTTATATGTAGTGATATATAGTGATGTGTTGTTATATGTAGTGATATATAGTGATGTGTTGTTATATATAGTGATATGTTGTTATATATAGTGATGTGTTGTTATATATAGTGATATGTTGTTATATGTAGTGAGGTGTTGTTATATGTAGTGATATGTTGTTATATGTAGTGAGGTGTTGTTATATGTAGTGATATATAGTGATGTGTTGTTATATATAGTGATATGTAGTGATGTGTTGTTATATATAGTGATATGTAGTGATATGTTGTTATATATAGTGATATGTTGTTATATGTAGTGATGTGTTGTTATATGTAGTGAGGTGTTGTTATATGTAGTGATATGTTGTTATATGTAGTGATATGTTGTTATATATAGTGATATGTTGTTATATATAGTGATATGTAGTGATGTGTTGTTATATATAGTGATATGTAGTGATGTGTTGTTATATATAGTGATATGTAGTGATATGTTGTTATATATAGTGATATGTTGTTATATGTAGTGATGTGTTGTTATATGTAGTGATATGTTGTTATATATAGTGATATGTTGTTATATATAGTGATGTGTTGTTATATATAGTGATATGTTGTTATATGTAGTGATATGTTGTTATATATAGTGATATGTAGTGATGTGTTGTTATATATAGTGATATGTTGTTATATATAGTGATATGTAGTGATGTGTTGTTATATATAGTGATATGTTGTTATATGTAGTGATGTGTTGTTATATGTAGTGATATGTAGTGATGTGTTGTTATATATAGTGATATGTTGTTATATATAGTGATATGTTGTTATATGTAGTGATGTGTTGTTATAAATAGTGATATGTAGTGATGTGTTGTTATATGTAGTGATGTGTTGTTATATGTAGTGATATGTTGTTATATGTAGTGATATGTTGTTATATATAGTGATATGTTGTAATATATAGTAAGTTTTAGGGGAGGCAGGTAGCCTAGTGGTTAGAGGGGGAGGCAGGTAGCCTAGTGGTTAGAGGGGAGGCAGGTAGCCTAGTGGTTAGAGGGGAGGCAGGTAGCCTAGTGGTTAGAGGGGAGGCAGGTAGCCTAGTGGTTAGAGGGGGAGGCAGGTAGCCTAGTGGTTAGAGGGGGGAGGCAGGTAGCCTAGTGGTTAGAGGGGAGGCAGGTAGCCTAGTGGTTAGAAGGGGAGGCAGGTAGCCTAGTGGTTAGAAGGGGAGGCAGGTAGCCTAGTGGTTAGAAGGGGAGGCAGGTAGCCTAGTGGTTAGAGGGGGAGGCAGGTAGCCTAGTGGTTAGAGGGGGAGGCAGGTAGCCTAGTGGTTAGAGGGGGAGGCAGGTAGCCTAGTGGTTAGAGGGGGAGGCAGGTAGCCTAGTGGTTAGAGGGGGAGGCAGGTAGCCTAGTGGTTAGAGGGGAGGCAGGTAGCCTAGTGGTTAGAGGGGGAGGCAGGTAGCCTAGTGGTTAGAGGGGAGGCAGGTAGCCTAGTGGTTAGAGGGGGAGGCAGGTAGCCTAGTGGTTAGAGGGGGAGGCAGGTAGCCTAGTGGTTAGAGGGGGAGGCAGGTAGCCTAGTGGTTAGAGGGGAGGCAGGTAGCCTAGTGGTTAGAGGGGGAGGCAGGTAGCCTAGTGGTTAGAGGGGAGGCAGGTAGCCTAGTGGTTAGAGGAGGAGGCAGGTAGCCTAGTGGTTAGAGGGGGAGGCAGGTAGCCTAGTGGTTAGAGGGGGAGGCAGGTAGCCTAGTGGTTAGAGGGGGAGGCAGGTAGCCTAGTGGTTAGGGGGTAGCCTAGTGGTTAGAGGGGGAGGCAGGTAGCCTAGTGGTTAGAGGGGAGGCAGGTAGCCTAGTGGTTAGAGGGGAAGACAGGTAGCCTAGTGGTTAGAGGGGGAGGCAGGTAGCCTAGTGGTTAGAGGGGGAGGCAGGTAGCCTAGTGGTTAGAGGGGAGGCAGGTAGCCTAGTGGTTAGAGGGGGAGGCAGGTAGCCTAATGGTTAGAGGGGAGGCAGGTAGCCTAGTGGTTAGAGGAGGAGGCAGGTAGCCTAGTGGTTAGAGGGGGGAGGCAGGTAGCCTAGTGGTTAGAGGGGGGAGGCAGGTAGCCTAGTGGTTAGAGGGGGAGGCAGGTAGCCTAGTGGTTAGAGGGGGAGGCAGGTAGCCTAGTGGTTAGAGGAGGAGGCAGGTAGGCTAGTGGTTAGAGGGGGGAGGCAGGTAGCCTAGTGGTTAGAGGGGGGAGGCAGGTAGCCTAGTGGTTAGAGCGTAGGACTAGTAACCGAAAGATTGCAAAATTGAACCCCCGAGCTGACAAGGTGAAAATCTGTCGTTCTGCCCCTGAACAAGACAGTTAACCCCACTGTTCCCTGGGTGCCGTGGATGTCGATTACGGCACCTCTCTGAGTCAGAGGCAGAAGACACATTTCAGTTGAATACATTCAGTTGGACATGGTATCCACCTGTGTGCTTATACAGGTTCAGGAGTAATGCTGGGAAAGGTACGTTCTTGTATACTGGAGCCTCAGGATGGAATGAGTTGCCTCTGTCTATTAAAACAACATCCTCTCTGGGCAGCTTTAAAAAATAAAGTAGAAATATGTTTGATGTCTTCTGTGCCCATATGAATAACCCCTATGATGTAACTGGAATGATGAGATAGAGGTTCTTCTTCTCTGTTTTAGATGAGATAGAGGTTCTTCTTCTCTGTTTTAGATGAGATAGAGGTTCTTCTTCTCTGTTTTAGATGAGATAGAGGTTCTTCTTCTCTGTTTTAGATGAGATAGAGGTTATTCTTCTCTGTTTTAGATGAGATAGAGGTTCTTCTTCTCTGTTTTTAATGAGATAGAGGTTCTTCTTCTCTGGTTTTTGATGACATAGAGGTTCTTCTTCTCTGTTTTAGATGAGATAGAGGTTCTTCTTCTCTGGTTTTTGATGAGATAGAGGTTCTTCTTCTCTGTTTTTGATGAGATAGAGGTTCTTCTTCTCTGTTTTAGATGAGATAGAGGTTCTTCTTCTCTGTTTTTAATGAGATAGAGGTTCTTCTTCTCTGTTTTAGATGAGATAGAGGTTCTTCTTCTCTGTTTTAGATGAGATAGAGGTTCTTCTTCTCTGTTTTTAATGAGATAGAGGTTCTTCTTCTCTGTTTTAGATGAGATAGAGGTTCTTCTTCTCTGTTTTAGATGAGATAGATGTTCTTCTCTGTTTTAGATGAGATAGAGGTTCTTCTTCTCTGTTTTAGATGAGATAGAGGTTCTTCTTCTCTGTTTTTGATGAGATAGAGGTTCTTCTTCTCTGTTTTAGATGAGATAGAGGTTCTTCTTCTCTGTTTTTGATGAGATAGAGGTTCTTCTTCTCTGTTTTAGATGAGATAGAGGTTCTTCTTCTCTGTTTTTAATGAGATAGAGGTTCTTCTTCTCTGTTTTAGATGAGATAGAGGTTCTTCTTCTCTGTTTTTGATGTGATAGATGTTCTTCTTCTCTGTTTTTGTTTTATTATTTCCCTGCCATACTGTGTTCCATCTTGTCTAGCCATCTTGTCTCAAGAAGACCGCAATGGAAATAAGTCCCAGACTTCATTGTGTTTTATCTTCTATGATTTATGTCATGTGCATGTACGGCTTTTTCAAGTTTTATGTGCTTTTTTAAAATTTAAATGATCAAATTAATAAATTAAACTTATAGAAAACTGTTCTTTCTTTAGATGTGTTTTCAGATCGCTCCAGTCAACTCTGCTTAACTTAAAATTCTCTCTCTCTCTCGAAAACAAAATCCCATTGAAAATCCTATTTTTCATTACCCTAGTTTTAACCCTATCCTTAATTGTAACCCTATCCCTGGCCCTCCTACTGCAGCAGTAACTGTGATCAAACAGACTGACACAGTAGACTGCAGCAGTAACTGTGAGCAAACAGACTGACACAGTAGACTGCAGTAGTCACTGTGATCAAACAGACTGACACAGTAGACTGCAGTAGTCCCTGCGATCAAACAGACTGACACAGTAGACTGCAGTAGTCACTGTGATCAAACAGACTGACACAGTAGACTGCAGTAGTCCCTGCGATCAAACAGACTGACACAGTAGACTGCAGTAGTCCCTGCGATCAAACAGACTGACACAGTAGACTGCAGTAGTCCCTGCGATCAAACAGACTGACACAGTAGACTGCAGTAGTCCCTGTGATCAAACAGACTGACACAGTAGACTGCAGTAGTCCCTGTGATCAAACAGACTGACACAGTAGACTGCAGTAGTCCCTGCGATCAAACAGACTGACACAGTAGACTGCAGTGGTCACTGTGATCAAACAGACTGCACCCTAATTCCTGATTCCGTGAACTACATTCGACCAGTTAGGCTTTGTCCCGAATGGTATTCTATTCCCTAATGGCCCTAAACAAAAGTAGTGCAGCTATGTAAGGAATAGGGTGCCATCTGGGACACAGACCCTAAAAGTAGTTAGAACAGACTGGCTGCCTCTGAAGCTGAACAATGTGGACATTTTAGAAGTGAGTTGCAGGAGGGTGGGGGGGTTTGGGGGGTGGCACAAAGAGACCACACACAAGTAGGGTCTAATGCTTGAAAGCCCCATGGAGAATGGGTTAGTGGACAAAATCACCGCCCAGCACATCACAGAACACTCTGCTCATGTGAAAGGTAGGGGGATTACGGAGAGAGAAAGAGGGAGACATTTAGGAACAGTCAGACGTTTGGACACACCTATTCATTCAAGGGTTTTTCTTAATATTTCATTTTTACTATTTTCTACATTGTAGAATAATAGCGAAGACATCAAAACCATAAAATAAAACATATGGAATCATGTAGTAACTAAAAAAGTGTTAAACAAATCAAAATATATTTTATATTTGAGATTCTTCAAAGTAGCCACCCTTTGTCTTGATGACAGCTTTGCACACTTTAGGCATATCACTGATGTAGACAATGAAGTAACAAAAGTGTATTACTAGAACAGGGGGCAGGCAAAACGACAGGTCAAGGACAGGCAGAGGTCAGTATTCCAGATCAGAGTCTATAACGTACAGAACAGCAGGCAGTCTCAGGGTCTGGGCAGGCAGAGGTCAGTATTCCAGATCAGAGTCTATAACGTATAGAACAGCAGGCAGTCTCAGGGTCTGGGCAGGCAGAGGTCAGTATTCCAGATCAGAGTCTATTTTCCCTGCATTAAAGTCCCCGGCCACTAGGAGCGCCACTTCTGGGTGAGCATTGTCTTGTTTGCTTATGGCCTTATACAGCTCATTGAGTTCGGTCGTAGGGCCAGCATCAGTCTGTGGTGCTAAATAGACAGCTACGAAAAATATAAATGAAAACTCTCTCAGTAGATAGTGTAGTCTACAGCTTACCTTGAGGTATTCTACCTCAGGCAAGCAATACCTCAAATAGACACACAACTCCACACCTCATCTTACAAGATGTAGCTGTTCTGTCCTGCCGATACACAGAAAACTCAGCCAATTGTATATTATACGTGTTGTCGTTCAGCCACGACTCGGTGAAACATAAGACATTACAGTTTTTAATGTCCCGTTGGTAGGAGAGTCTCAAATGGAGATCATCCAGTTTATTCTCCAGTGATTGCACGTTGGCCAATAGAATGGACGGTAGAGGACGGTTACCCACTCGCCGACAAATTCTCACAAGGCACCCTGATCTCAGCCCCCTATATTTCTGTCTTTTTGTCACGCGAATGAAGGGGATTTGGGCCTGGTCTCGGGGGAAGCAGTATATCCTTCGCATCGGACTCATTAAAGAAAAATCTTGGTCCAGTTTCAGGTGAGTAATCGCTGTTCTGACATCCAGAAGCTGTTTTTGGTCATAAGAGACGGTAGCAGCAACATTATGTACAAGATAAGTTACAAACAATGCGAAATCACACACACAATAGCACAATTTGTAAAACAGAAGCCATCCCCTCCGGCGCCATTATTGAATCTACCCATCTGTTCTAGGATATTTTTGCCTGTTAAACTATCTGGTTAGCTACATTATTACGATTCACATCTACATTAGCTAGCTGATAGTTATGAAGTAAAATATTTATATATCTTGTTTTGTCTCTATTGCCATTTTCCTGGCTGGAAGAAAGTTCAGTGAATGGGTAAGTCCATAGTAAGTCAATATGGCTAACTGGCTAGCTAGCTAGCCAATAAGAATTGATAGCTAGCTACCCACGCAGAAATGTACATCTACCTTGCATAACATTAGTTTTAGGCCCTTTTTGCCTGTTTAACTAGCTGGCTAGGTAGATTATTCTGATTAACATATAGCTAGCTGTCCATCTTTGCCTGTTTAACTAGCTGGCTAGCTAGATTATTCTGATTAACATTTAGCTAGCTGACCATTTTTTGCCTGTTTAACTAGCTGGCTAGCTAGATTATTCTGATTAATATATAGCTAGCTGAAAGTTATGAAGTAAAAGTTTTGCTTTGTGTGTATCTTGTTTCGTCTCTATTTTCCTTGCCGAATAAAAAAAGGTCAGTGAATGGGGAAGTGTAGCATGATGTAGTACAGTAGAGAGGGGAAGTGTAGCATGATGTAGTACAGTAGAGAGGGGAAGTGTAGCTTGATGTAATACAGTAGAGAGGGGAAGTGTAGCATGATGTAAGACAGTAGAGAGGGGAAGTGTAGCATGATGTAATACAGTAGAGAGGGGAAGTGTAGCATGATGTAATACAGTAGAGAGGGGAAGTGTAGCATGATGTAATACAGTAGAGAGGGGAAGTGTAGCATGATGTAATACAGTAGAGAGGGGAAGTGTAGCATGATGTAATACAGTAGAGAGGGGAAGTGTAGCATGATGTAATACAGTAGAGAGGGGAAGTGTAGCATGATGTAATACAGTAGAGAGGGGAAGTGTAGCATGATGTAATACAGTAGAGAGGGGAAGTGTAGCATGATGTAATACAGTAGAGAGGGGAAGTGTAGCATGATGTAATACAGTAGAGAGGGGGAGTGCTGCTCAAATTGAATGTTTTATGTGTGTTCTCCACACTCTCGTCCTCACAAGAACATACCACAAGAGAAGGTCCTCAGAGAACCCACTCGGAGCATGAGAGTGTGGAGCACGGTAGCATTATAGAGAAACACCCTGTGTCTTTTTACCCTTCACCTAATTACATTCCTCAATTCAACAAGTCAATCAGAAACATCAATGAAGTATAATCAAGTCAGGGTTAGAAGGAAGTCATTATAATACCAAAGATCAAGGAACTTTTGTTCAAGTTAAATGAGTCCTAGACCTTGTGGATAAAGGTGGTAATTGGGAGCGTACGCACGTCTTTCTGTCTTTCTTTACTAGAAGAACATTCTGGATAAATAAACAAGATGAAGCATGTTTCATTCCCGTGACTTGGATGTGTTTCACTACATGTCCTCTGTGAACCTTGGCAAAGCAAGTTTAAATGTTTTATTTAACAAGCATAAAACAGCATTTTAACAGCATGAGGTCAGTGTGTGTGTGTGTGTTTGTGTGTGTGTATGTGTTGAAAAGCACTATAAACAGACTGTATTCCTGGTTTAAACAGCATGATGTTAACCTGATTGATATACTGTACAAGACGAGAGAGGAGAGAAAGAGAGAGAGAAATAAAGAGATAGAGAGAAAGAGAGCGAGAGAAAGAGATGGGGGAGAGAGAGAGAGAGAGAGAGAGAGAGAGAGAGAGAGAGATGGAGAGAAAGAGATGGGGAGAGAGAGAGAGAGAGAGAGAGAGAGAGAGATGGAGAATGAGAGAGGTTACCCTCTTATCTGGTAGTCCCATCCACCAAACTACCAGGTGTGAAACAGGGAAGAGACTCAGGGGGTATGCTGATTTGGTATAGAGCAGACCTAACTCACTCTAATAAATTAATCAAAACAGGAACATTTTACATTTGGCTATGAATTCAAAGGAAATTATCTCAACAGAGAAAAATGTCCTCCTGTGTGCTACCTACATCCCCCCACTAGAATCCCCATACTTTAATGAAGACAGCTTCTCCATCCTGGAGGGGGAGATCAATCATTTCCAGGCCCAGGGACATGTACTAGTCTGTGGCGACCTAAATACCAGAACAGGACAAGAACCTGACACCCTCAGCACACAGGGGGACAAACACCTGCCTGGAGGTGACAGCATTCCCTCCCCCATATGCCCCCCTAGGCACAACTATGACAACATAACCAACAAAAACAGGTCACAACTCCTGCAGCTCTGTCGGACGCTGGGTATGTACATAGTCAATGGTAGGCATCGAGGGGACTCCTACGGTAGGTACACCTATAGCTCTGTTACATCCTGGGTATGTACATAGTCAATGGTAGTCTTCGAGGGGACTCCTACGGTAGGTACACCTATAGCTCTGTTACATCCTGGGTATGTACATAGTCAATGGTAGACTTCGAGGGGACTCCTACGGTAGGTACACCTATAGCTCTGTTACATCCTGGGTATGTACATAGTCAATGGTAGGCTTCGAGGGGACTCCTACGGTAGGTACACCTATAGCTCTGTTACATCCTGGGTATGTACATAGTCAATGGTAGGCTTCGAGGGGACTCCTACGGTAGGTACACCTATAGCTCTGTTACATCCTGGGTCTGTACATAGTCAAGGGTAGGCTTCGAGGACACTCCTATGGTAGGTACCCCTACAGCACATCTCTTGGCAGTAGTACTGTAGACTACTTTATCACTGACCTCAACTCAGCTTCTCTCAGAGCGTTCACAGTCAGCTCACTGACACCCCTATCAGATCACAGCAAATCACAGTCTACTTGAACAGAAAATAATCAATCATGAGGCATCAAAGCCAAATAAATAATATTAAAAAATGTTACAGATGGAAGGAAAGTAGTGTGGAAACCGACCAAAAAACAATTAGGCATCAACAAATTCAATCCCTTTTAGACAACTTCCTGGACAAAATGTTTCAATGTAATATTTTTGGTGTAACCTAAACAGTATATTTGAACTCTCAGCTTCCCAATCAAATCTAAAAAATGTAAACAGAAAACCTAAGAAAATTGACAACAATCACAAGTGGTTTGATGAAGAATGCAAAATACCTTAGAAAGAAATTGAGAAACCTATCCAACCAAAAAACATAGAGACCCAGAAAACCAGAGCCTACGCATTCACAATAGTGAATCACTAAAACAATACAGAAATACACTGCGGAAAAAGAAGGAACAAAACATCAGAAATCAGCTCAATCCATAGACTCTAACCACTTCTGGGAAAATTGGAAAACACTAAACAAACAGCAACATAAAGAGTTATCTATCCAAAACACTTCTTCTTCGTCTTCTCCTCTTTTTTAACCTTTAACCTTTTTGTGTTGTTAATAATAAACTTCCCTAACCTCTTGGGGGCAGCATTTTCACTTTTGAATGAATAGCATGCCCAGAGTGAACTGCCTCCTACTCTGTCGCAGATGCTAATATATGCATATTATTATTCATATTGGATAGAAAACACTCTGAAGTTTCTAAAACTGAATGATGAATGATGTCTGTGAGTATAACAGAACTCATATGGAAGGTGAAAACCTGAGAAAAATCCAACCAGGAAGTGGGACATCTGAGATTTGTAGTATTTCAAAGCCTGGCCTACCAAATACACATTGAGATATGGATGAGGTTGCACTTCCCAGGGCTTCCACTAGATGTCAACCATCTTTAGAAACTAGTTTGATGATTCTACTATAAAGGAGGGGCTCATGAGATCTCTTTGAGTCAGTGGTCTGGCAGAGAACCTCGGTCTCATGAAACGCGCTCCCGACAGAGTTACCTCTCGTTCCAATGCTTTTCTGAAGACAAAGGAATTCTCCGGTTGGAACATTATTGATGTTTATGTTAAAAAACATCCTAACGATTGATTCCATACATCGTTTGACATGTTTCTAAAGGACTGTAACGGAACTTTTCGAGTTTTTGTCTGGACGAAATGCTCGCGCATCATGAAGATGGATTACTGGGCTGAACACCTTAACAACAAGTGGCTATTTGGACATAAATGATGGAACTTTATGGAACAAATCAGTCATTTCTTGTCGAACTGGGATTCCTGGGAGTGCCTTCTGATGAAGATATTTATGGTGTTGATTCTAACTTTGTTGATTCCAAAAATGGCGGATATTCCTCTGGCTCTTTTGGGCTCTGAGCGCCGTTCTCAGATTATGCTTTTTCGGTAAAGTTTTTTTTTAAATCTGACACAGCGGTTGCATTAAGGAGAAGTCTATCTTTATTTTTGTGAATGACACTTGTATCTTTTATCAATGTTTATTATGAGTATTTCTGAAAAATCACCGGATGTTTTGGAATCAAAACATTACTGCACGTAAGGCTCCAAAGTAAACTGAGATTTTTGGATATAAATATGCATATTATCGAACAAAACATACATATATTGTGTAACATGATGTCCTATGAGTGTCATCTGATGAAGATCATCAAATGTTAGTGAGTAATTTTATCTGTAT
Source organism: Oncorhynchus nerka (assembly GCF_034236695.1). NCBI lineage: Eukaryota > Metazoa > Chordata > Actinopteri > Salmoniformes > Salmonidae > Oncorhynchus > Oncorhynchus nerka. The sequence goes on along the minus strand of NC_088401.1, from coordinate 5,410,380 downwards.
TTCTGGTTTTGAACTACAGGACAAATTATAAACCCAAAAAGACTTGTGGTGTTGATGGTATCCTCAATTAAATGATAAAATATACAGACCACAAATTCCAATTGGCTATACTAAAACTTTTTAACATCATCCTTAGCTCTGGCATCTTCCCCCAATATTTGGAACCAAGGACTGATCACCCCAATCAACAAAAGTGGAGACAAACTTGACCGCAATAACAATAATATGCATCAACAGAAACCTTGGGAAAATCCTCTGCATTATTATTAACAGTAGACTCTGACATTTCCTCAGTGAAAACAATGTACTGAGCAAATGTCAAATTGGCTTTTTACCAAATTACTGTACAACAGACCACGTATTCCCACTGCGCACCCTAATTGACTAAGAAACAAACCAATTCAAAGGCAAAGTCTTCTCATGCTTTGACGATTTCAAAAAAGCTTTTGACTCAATTTGGCATGAGGGTCTGCTTATACACATTGATGGAAAGTGGTGTTGGGGGAAAAACATACAACAATAAAAAATCTATGTACACAAACAACAGGTATGCAGTTAAAATTGGCAAGAAAAACATTTATTTCCACAGGGCTGTTGGGTGAGACAGGGATGCAGCTTAAGCCTCATCCTCTTCAACATATATATATATATATATATATATCAATGAATTGACGAGGGCACTAGAACAGTCTGCAACACCCGGCCTCACCCTACAAGAATCTGAAGTCAAATGTCTACTGTTTGCTGATGATCTGGTGCTTCTGTCACCAACCAAGGAGGGCCTACAGCAGCACCTAGATCTTCTGCACAGATTCTGTCAGACCTGGGCCCTGACAGTAAATCTCAGTAAAACCAAAATAATGGTGTTCCAAAAAAGGTCCAGTTGTCAGCACAACAAATTCCGTTCCATCTCGACACCGTTGCCCCAGAGCACACAAAAAAACTATACCTACCTCGGCCTAAACATCAGTGCCACTGGGAACATCCACAAAGCTGTGAACGATCTAAGAGACAAGGCAAGAAGGGCCTTCTATGCCATCAAAAGGAACATAAAATGTGAAATACCAATTAGGATCTGGCTAAAAACTACTTGAATCAGTTATATTATAGAACCCATTGCCCTTTATGGTTGTGAGTTCTGGGGTACGTGACTGACCCAAAATTAAGGAAAGCCTTGACTATGTACAGACTCAGTGAGCATAGCCTTGCTATTGAGAAAGGTCTCTATAGGCAGACCTGGCTCTCAAGAGAAGACAGGCTATGTGCAGACTGCTCACAAAATGAGGTGGAAACGGAGCTGCACTTCCTAACCTCCTGCCAAATGTATGACCATATTAGAGACACATATTTCCCTCAGATTTCACACACAGAATGAATTTGAAAACAAATCCAATTATGATTAACTCCCATATCTACAGGGTAAAATACCACAGTGTGACATCACAGCAGCGAGATTTGTGACCTGTTGCCACAAGGAAAGGACAAGCAGTGAAGAACAATCACCATTATAAATACAACTCATATTTATGTTTGATTTATTTTCCATTTTGTACTTGAACTATTTCCACATCGTTACATTTGAAATGTCTCTAATATTTTGGAACTTGTACGAGTGTGATATTTACTGTTAACTATTTATTGTTTATTATATATATTAAATTATTATACTTTTGTTTATCCACTTAAATTGCTTTGGCAATGTAAACATATGTTTCCCATGCAAATAAAGCCCAGAGACAGAGGTCATGAGCTCAAACTTGTCATGAACCTTTCTGCAAAAAAAGATAGATTAAGAGTTAGATCAACTTTGATTTGTTTCACAGGGACCTAATACAGGATACTCCCATCTACAACATCACCTTCCCTTTAAATCAAAACTCCAAACCAACAAAATTAACTGGAAGGATTCCGACTACCAATGACTATTCAGGACTATCCAGCAAACTTTCACACAGCAGATAGCTCAAAATACCATCCAACCTGGATGTGAGCTTCAGAAGAAGAGGCCCCTTAACCCATGAGCCCTGTGCAGGGTCTATCATACCACAGTTCCACTCAGAAAAGAAAACAAAAAGGAAACTGCATGAAAAGCAAACAAACAGAAGCTCCTCATGGACAATCCAGAGCCACTATTTATTGTTACACGACTGGGAACATAAGCAACTTCATTTTCCACACAGACAATCCCCTGGCATGATTACAGCTCTGTCTTGGTGACGACTCCCCCACCCCAAGTGAGTCGGTCCACACTCCTACAGATGAGGAACCCCAAGACAAGCAGGTCAACACACTCCAGTCAGCAGAGACAACAGTCCAGCACAACAACAACAACCCCCTCAACTAGACCCAGAGAGATGGAGGGGGTGAGAGACGTGTCTGCACTCTGGACTTTGGTGAGAAAACTTCAACAGGAGAAAGAGTAGGAGCCGAAGGAGGAAGCCCAGCGGCAGGAGAAGATGAGAGAAAAGGAGGAGAAAAAGAGGAAGGAGGTGAGAAAGATGAAGGAGGTGAGAAAGATGAAGGATGAGGCGGTGACAAATATGGAGGAGGAGGTCCAGAAAGATGGAGGAGGAGGTGAGAAAGATGGAGGAGGAGGTCAGAAAGATTGAGGAGGAGGTCAGAAATATGGAGGAGGAGGTCAGAAAGATGGAGGAGGAGGTCAGAAAGATGGGAGGAGGAGGTCCAGAAAGATGGAGGAGGTCCAGAAAGATGGAGGAGGAGGTGAGAAAGATGGAGGAGGAGGTCAGAAAGATTGAGGAGGAGGTCAGAAATATGGAGGAAGAGGTCAGAAAGATGGAGGAGGAGGTCAGAAAGATGGGAGGAGGAGGTCCAGAAAGATGGAGGAGGAGGTCCAGAAAGACGGAGGAGGAGGTGAGAAAGATGGAGGAGGTGAGAAAGATGGAGGAGGAGGTCAGAAAGATGGAGGAGCAGGCCCTACAGTCGGGAGGAGGAGCGGAGCAGGCCCTACAGTCGGGAGGAGGAGCGGAGCAGGCCCTACAGTCGGGAGGAGGAGCGGAGCAGGCCCTACAGTCGGGAGGAGGAGCGGAGCAGGCCCTACAGTCGGGAGGAGGAGCAGAGCAGGCCCTACAGCCGGGAGGAGGAGCGGAGCAGTAGCCACTGAAAAACGACATGAGGGGGAAAAGTCGGCCACTCACCCACTCTTCCAATGACATGACAACCTCCCAGCAGCTAGCTTGCTAGCTAGCATTAGGCTCTATATTTTAGCGTGCTAAACAGCTACATAAATAGATATGCTAGCCTATTAGCCTGTTAGCCTATTAGCCTGTTAGCCTATTAGCCTGTTAGCCTGTTAGCCACGTTATGACTGACTTGTGAGCTTTACCCTCTCTAGTTTGATTGTACTTCACATTCCTAAACATTAGCTACAGTCGTCCGTTTAAAAAAAAAATGGAGTCATTGAAACTGAAACAGAGCATTCTGATTGGCTGGAGGCAGTAAACAATGGAGTCATTGAAACTGAAACAGAGCATTCTGATTGGCTGGAGGCAGTAAACAATGTTACCAGGCCAGCTAGGATTTACAACCTGACTGCAATATGTCAATAAAATAAATAAAATAATATTGTTGAACTACCAATAAATGTAGTGATGAATTATATTAGTTATACATTATATTAAACTGCATCCATCTATTCTGCCAACCTGGGGCTTATTCTACCTCATGGGAATAGAAATAGAAACTATTTCTATTAATTTGATATGCTGATTATATGTTTCTCATCTGCAAAGTAGTTCAAACACTATCCGTCCCACTTTAAACGAGGCCTGGTAATGTCATAAATATGCTAATAAATACATTTTTAGTTTATGTCAAAGGACGATTCTATGGACTACATTTATTGAAAATCATGGTCTGTTGTTGTCTGGGTTTTGTGAGGAATCACTCAGGCGTAGCAAGAGAGGGAGGGAGGGAGGGAGACTAAGAGCGAGAGGGAGAGAGGAGAAAAGGTGAAAACAGTGGGTGGGTGGGAACAGATGTGAATGGATGAGGTAGAAATGATTTGAGAATGATAGCTCTCCGAAAGTAGTCTGTTGGAGGGAGGGAGGGAGGGAGTAACGGGATATGTTTGATTCAGTTCATAAGCAGTAGAGGAGAGTGTCCAAGGTGGTCAGGTTATTAGAGTTACACATAGAACAATAGACTAACGTAACCTGTTTACTGTGTGTGTGTGTGTGTTACCTGTGGTGAGCGTTCAGGAATGGGTTTATTGCGGAGAGATTGCAGGACCTTCATGGCTGCGTTGTGTCTGGCTACCTGGTGTGTCTGACTCTCTCCAGTGAACTCATTAGTGCCCACAGACAAAGCAATAGTCTACATCATACAACACCTTGTGCTCTATACACATGTACTCTAATCCACCATTACACATTACCCTGCTCCACCATTACACAGAACACAGCTCATCCATTACACATTACCCTGCTCCACCATCACACATTACCCTGCTCCACCATTACACATTACCCTGCTCCACCATGACACATTACCCTGCTCCACCATGACACATTAGCCTGCTCCACCATTACACATTACCCTGCTCCACCATTACACATTACCCTGCTCCACCATTACACATTACCCTGCTCCACCATGACACATTACCCTGCTCCACCATGACACATTAGCCTGCTCCACCATTACACATTACCCTGCTCCACCATTACACAGTAGCCTGCTCCACCATTACACCATACCCTGCTCCACCATGACACATTACCCTGCTCCACCATTACACAGTACCCTGCTCCACCATGAAACTTTACCCTGCTCCACCATGACACATTACCCTGCTCCACCATGACACATTACCATGCTCCACCATTACACATTAGCCTGCTCCACCATTACACATTACCCTGCTCCACCATTACACAGAACCCTGCTCCACCATGACACATTACCCTGCTCCACCATTACACATTACCCTGCTCCACCATTACACATTACCCTGCTCCACCATGACACAGTACCCTGCTCCACCCTTACATAATACCCTGCTCCACCATGACACATTACCATGCTCCACCATTACACATTAGCCTGCTCCACCATTACACATTACCCTGCTCCACCATTACACAGAACCCTGCTCAACCATGACACAGTACCCTGCTCCACCATTACACAGTATCCTGCTCCACCATGACACATTACCCTGCTCCACCATTACACAGTATCCTGCTCCACCGTTACACAGAACCCTGCTCCACCATGACACAGTACCCTGCTCCACCATTACACAGTATCCTGCTCCATCATTACACAGTTTCCTGCTCCACCATGACACATTACCCTGCTCCACCATTACACAGTACCCTGCTCCACCAGTACACAGAACCCTGCTCCACCATGAAACTTTACCCTGCTCCACCATGACACATTACTCTGCTCCACCATGAAACTTTACCCTGCTCCACCATGACACATTACCCTTCTCCACCATGAGACATTACCCTGCTCCACCATGACACATTACCCTTCTCCACCATGACACATTACTCTGCTCCACCATGACACAGAACCCTGCTCCACCATGACACATTACCCTGCTCCACCATGACACAGTACCCTGCTCCACCATTACACAGTATCCTGCAACACCATTACACAGTATCCTGCTCCACCATGACACAGTACCCTGCTCCACCATGACACATTACCCTGCTCCACCATTACACAGTACCCTGCTCCACCATGAAACTTTACCCTGCTCCACCATGACACATTACCATGCTCCACCATTACACAGTAGCCTGCTCCACCATTACACATTACCCTGCTCCACCATTACACATTACCCTGCTCCACCATTACACATTACCCTGCTCCACCATGACACAGTACCCTGCTCCACCCTTACATAATACCCTGCTCCACCATGACACATTACCATGCTCCACCATTACACATTAGCCTGCTCCACCATTACACATTACCCTGCTCCACCATTACACAGAACCCTGCTCCACCATGACACAGTACCCTGCTCCACCATTACACAGTATCCTGCTCCACCATGACACATTACCCTGCTCCACCATTACACAGTATCCTGCTCCACCGTTACACAGAACCCTGCTCCACCATGACACATTACCCTGCTCCACCATTACACAGTATCCTGCTCCACCATTACACAGTATCCTGCTCCACCATGACACATTACCCTGCTCCACCATTACACAGTACCCTGCTCCACCAGTACACAGAACCCTGCTCCACCATGAAACTTTACCCTGCTCCACCATGACACATTACTCTGCTCCACCATGAAACTTTACCCTGCTCCACCATGACACATTACCCTTCTCCACCATGACACATTACCCTGCTCCACCATGACACATTACCCTTCTCCACCATGACACATTACTCTGCTCCACCATGACACAGAACCCTGCTCCACCATGACACATTACCCTGCTCCACCATGACACAGTACCCTGCTCCACCATTACACAGTATCCTGCAACACCATTACACAGTATCCTGCTCCACCATGACACATTACCCTGCTCCACCATGACACATTACCCTGCTCCACCATTACACAGTACCCTGCTCCACCATGAAACTTTACCCTGCTCCACCATGACACATTACCATGCTCCACCATTACACAGTAGCCTGCTCCACCATTACACATTACCCTGCTCCACCATTACACATTACCCTGCTCCACCATTACACATTACCCTGCTCCACCAATACAAATTACCCTGCTCCACCATGACACAGAACCCTGCTCCACCGTTACACAATACCCTGCTCCACCATGACACATTACCCTGCTCCACCATGACACATTACCCTGCTCCACCATGACACATTACCCTGCTCCACCATTACACAGTACCCTGCTCCACCATGAAACTTTACCCTGCTCCACCATGACACATTACCATGCTCCACCATTACACATTAGCCTGCTCCACCATTACACATTACCCTGCTCCACCATTACACAGAACCCTGCTCCACCATTACACATTACCCTGCTCCACCATTACACAGTATCCTGCTCCACCATTACACAGTACCCTGCTCCACCATGACACATTACCCTGCTCCACCATTACACAGTACCCTGCTCCACCATGAAACTTTACCCTGCTCCACCATGACACATTACCCTTCTCCACCATGACACATTACCCTGCTCCACCATGACACATTACCCTTCTCCACCATGACACATTACTCTGCTCCACCATGACACATTACCCTGCTCCACCATGACACAGTACCCTGCTCCACCATTACACAGTATCCTGCTCCACCATTACACAGTATCCTGCTCCACCATGACACAGTACCCTGCTCCACCATTACACATTACCCTGCTCCACCATTACACAGTAGCCTGCTCCACCATTACACCATACCCTGCTCCACCATGACACATTACCCTGCTCCACCATTACACAGTACCCTGCTCCACCATGAAACTTTACCCTGCTCCACCATGACACATTACCATGCTCCACCATTACACAGTAGCCTGCTCCACCATTACACCATACTCTGCTCCACCATGACACATTAGCCTGCTCCACCATTACACATTACCCTGCTCCACCATTACACAGAACCCTGCTCCACCATGACACATACCCTGCTCCACCATGACACAGTACCCTGCTCCACCATTACACAGTATCCTGCTCCACCATTACACAGGAGCCTGCTCCACCATTACACATTACCCTGCTCCACCATTACACATTACCCTGCTCCACCATGACACATTACCCTGCTCCACCATTACACAGTACCCTGCTCCACCATGAAACTTTACCCTGCTCCACCATGACACAGTACCCTGCTCCACCATTACACAGTATCCTGCTCCACCATTACACAGTTCCCTGCTCCACCATTACACATTACCCTGCTCCACCATGACACATTACCCTGCTCCACCATTACACAGTACCCTGCTCCACCATGAAACTTTACCCTGCTCCACCATGACACATTACCCTTCTCCACCATGACACATTACCCTGCTCCACCATGACACATTACCCTTCTCCACCATGACACATTACTCTGCTCCACCATGACACAAATTACCCTGCTCCACCATTACACAGTACCCTTCTCCACCATGACACATTACCCTGCTCCACCATGACACATTACCCTTCTCCACCATGACACATTACTCTGCTCCACCATGACACATTACCCTTCTCCACCATGACACATTACCCTGCTCCACCATGACACATTACCCTTCTCCACCATGACACATTACCCTTCTCCACCATGACACATTACTCTGCTCCACCATTACAAATTACCCTGCTCCACCATGACACATTACCCTGCTCCACCATGACACAGTACCCTGCTCCACCATTACACATTACCCTGCTCCACCATTACACATTACCCTGCTCCACCATTACACAGTAGCCTGCTCCACCATTACACCATACCCTGCTCCACCATTACACAGAACCCTGCTCCACCATGACACAGTACCCTGCTCCACCATGACACAGTACCCTGCTCCACCATTACACATTACCCTGCTCCACCATTACACAATACCCTGCTCCACCATGACACATTACCCTGCTCCACCATTACACAGTCCCCTGCTCCACCATTACACAGTATCCTGCTCCACCATGACACATTACCCTGCTCCACCATGACACAGTACCCTGCTCCACCATTACACAGTATCCTGCTCCACCATGACACATTACCCTGCTCCACCATTACACAATACCCTGATCCGCCATGACACATTACCCTGCTCCACCATTACACATTACCCTGCTCCACCATTACACAATACCCTGATCCACCATGACACATTACCCTGCTCCACCATGACACAATACCCTGCTCCACCGTTACACAGAACCCTGCTCCACCATGACACATTACCCTGCTCCACCCTTACATAATACCCTGCTCCACCATTACACAGTATCCTGCTCCACCATGACACATTATCCTGCTCCACCATTACACAGTATCCTAGTCCACCATTACACATTACCCTGCTCCACCATGACACAATACCCTGCTCCACCATGACACAATACCCTGCTCCACCATTACACATTACCCTGCTCCACCATGACACAATACCCTGCTCCACCATGACACAATACCCTGCTCCACCATGACACATTACCCTGCTCCACCATTACACAGTACCCTGCTCCACCATGACACATTATCCTGCTCCACCATTGCACAGTATCCTGCTCCACCATTACACATTACCCTGCTCCACCATGACACAATACCCTGCTCCACCATGACACAATACCCTGCTCCACCATGACACATTACCCTGCTCCACCATTACACAGTATCCTGCTCCACCATTACACACCACCCTGCTCCACCATGACACATTACCCTGCTCCACCATTACACATTACCCTGCTCCACCATGACACACATTCCACCCTGACACATTACCTGCTCCACCATTACCCTGCTCCACCATGACACATTACCCTGCTCCACCATGAAACTTTACCCTGCTCCACCATTACACAGTACCCTGCTCCACCAGTACACATTACCCTGCTCCACCATGACACATTAGCCTGCTCCACCATCACACATTACCCTGCTCCACCATTACACATTACCCTGCTCCACCATGACACATTACCCTGCTCCACCATGACACATTACCCTGCTCCACCATTACACAGTACCCTGCTCCACCAGTACACATTACCCTCCACCTCCACCTGCTCCACCACATTATCCTGCTCCACCATTACACATTACCCTGCTCCACCATTACACATTACCCTGCTCCACCATTACACAGTATCCTGCTCCACCATGACACATTACCCTTCTCCACCATTACACATTACCCTGCTCCACCATTACACAGTACCCTGCTCCACCATGACACATTACCCTGCTCCACCATGACACATTACCCTGCTCCACCATTACACAGTACCCTGCTCCACCATGACACATTACCCTGCTCCACCATGACACATTACCCTGCTCCACCATTACACAGTATCCTGCTCCACCGTTACACATTACCCTGCTCCACCATTACACATTATCCTGCTCCACCATTACACATTACCCTGCTCCACCATGACACATTACCCTGCTCCACCATGACACATTACCCTTCTCCGCCATTACAAATGTACAATGTAAAATCTGTGGATGTGTGTGTGAGTGTGTCTCTTCACCGTCCATGTTGTGCTGTGAGGTGTAGTTTCATCTGTTTTGGGGGTTTTACCTGATGTGGAACAGAGTTCCGTGTAGTCATGGCTCCATGTAGTACTGTGCGTCTCCCATAGTCTCTTCCCGGACTTGCGGACTGTCAAGAGACCTCTGGGGGTATGTCTTGTGGGGTGTCTGTGTTGTGTGCTAGCTGTTTGAACAGAGAGTTCAGTGCTTTCAACACGTCAATACCTCTCTCATAAAGACAAATAGTGATACCGTCAATCTCTCGTCCACTTTGAGAAAGGAGAGATTGACGTGCATGTCATTGATATTAGTTCTCTGTGTACATTTAAGGGGCCGTCATACTACTCTGTCTGGGACAACTGTTTTCCTATGTCTTTCTTTTGCAGCACCAGACCAGTAGTCCAGGTGGAATAAAACCAGCACTAGATAATATAACTGGTCAGTAGTCCAGGTGGAATAAAAACCAGCACCAGACGAGTAGTCCAGGTGGAATAATACCAGCACCAGACCATATAACTGGTCAGTAGTCCAGGTGGAATAAAACCAGCACCAGACCAGCACCAGACCATATAACTGGTCAGTAGTCCAGGTGGAATAAAACCAGCACCAGACAATATAACTAGTCAGTAGTCCAGGTTGAATAAAACCAGCACCAGACCATATAACTGGTCAGTAGTCCAGGTGGAATAAAACCAGCACCAGACCATATAACTGGTCAGTAGTCCAGGTGGAATAAAACCAGCACCAGACCATATAACTGGTCAGTAGTCCAGGTGGAATAAAACCAGCACCAGACAATATAACTGGTCAGTAGTCCAGGTGGAATAAAACCAACACCAGACCATATAACTGGTCAGTAGTCCAGGTGGAATAAAACCAGCACCAGACCATATAACTGGTCAGTAGTCCAGGTGGAATAAAACAGCACCAGACAATATAACGGGTCAGTAGTCCAGGTGGAATAAAACCAGCACCAGACCATATAACTGGTCAGTAGTCCAGGTGGAATAAAACCAGCACCAGACAATATAACTGGTCAGTAGTCCAGGTGGAATAAAACCAGCACCAGACCATATAACTGGTCAGTAGTCCAGGTGGAATAAAACCAGCACCAGACCATATAACTGGTCAGTAGTCCAGGTGGAATAAAACCAGCACCAGACCATATAACTAGTCAGTAGTCCAGGTGGAATAAAACCAGCACCAGACCATATAACTAGTCAGTAGTCCAGGTGGAATAAAACCAGCACCAGACCATATAACTAGTCAGTAGTCCAGGTGGAATAAAACCAGCACCAGACAATATAACTGGTCAGTAGTCCACGTAGAATAAACCTAACACCAGCCCACCAGACAGCCCACCAGACATACATTCACTCTCTTCTGTAGACTTCTATTCCCCTCTCTTTCTCCTGGTTCCCCTCATCTATTCCCCTGTATTTATCCTGGTTCCTGGCTCTGGCAGAGCAGAGCTGGCACTTTTAGATTACTGTGTGTCTGTGAGATGTGTCTGTGAGTCTGAGGGGTGTGTCTGTCTTTTGGGGTGGTGCGTCTGTGAGAGACCCCCCTCTCCAGGGGCTGAGGGGAATGGAAATTTGAGAGAGGTAAAGAAAGAGAGAGAGAGAGGAAGGAGAGAGGAGAGACGGAGAGGAAGAGGAGAGGTCTATGTTTGCATGTTTGGTTACAGCCATTGCTTTTAATGAGAAACTGGAAATCAATCCTGTTATGTGGAACTTGTTTGTTTAGCTGTGTGCTGCTGGGAAGAATAAAAACCCACTTCTGAAATCTATCGTGTGTGTGAGTGAAATCGCCCAAGTTTACAGTTAAACTCGACAGACGAAGCTCTTCACTTCCAGTTATTATTGAACTCCTGTTTCATCGTGAGGCCCTAATGGCACCCTATTCCTTATGGGCTCTGGTCTAAAGTAGTGCACTTTATAGGGAATTGGGTGCCATAGGGCTCTGGTCTAATGTAGTGCACTATATAGGGAATAGGGTGCCATAGGGCTCTGGTCTAAGGTAGTGCACTATGTAGGGAACAGGGTGCCATAGGCTCTGGTCTAATGTAGTGCACTATATAGGGAATAGGGTGCCATTTGGAATGCATGCTGGATGTGTTTTCAACATTTACATCCATAGCCAGCCAGCACAGCTTTCAGATCTTTGTCATCAGACCCAGAGTGTTCCTTTATGAAGGGAGTAGCATTACAGAGTATAAATAAGATGGTTGACATTTTTATCCGTGTACCCAAACCAATTTAGTTTTTTTTGTTTGTTTATTTGCTCTGTTTGTAACTTATTTTTTTCTTTTAAACTTATTTTGTACATAATGTTACCGCTACCGTCTCTTATGATCCGAAAAAAAGACTTCTGGACATCAGGACTGGAAGAAGCTTTTTCATTTTAACGGGTCTGACGTACCCGACGTGAATGATGTAATGCTTTCCCGGGAACAGGCCCAGATCCCTGTGATTTGCATGATTTTTTATTTTTTATTTTACCAGGCAAGTCAGTTAAGAACACATTCTTATTTTCAATGACGGCCTGGGAACAGTGGGTTAACTGCCTGTTCAGGGGCAGAACAACAGACTTGTACCTTGTCAGCTCGGGGGTTTGAACTCGCAACCTTCCGGTTACTAGTCCAACGCTCTAACCACTAGGCTACCCTGCCGCCCCAGGGTAGCCTAGTGAAGAGGAGGTGGAGGAAAAGGGGGCCAAAGGGTGGTCTGCCTTATGAGAATTCGTAGGTGATCGAATAAACCCCCCACTTCCTTCCATTCTGCTAGCAAACGTACAATCTTTGGAAAAACAATAGATTAACCTACGAGGAAGATTAAACTACGAACGGGACATTCAAAACTGTAATATCTTATTCTTCACAGAGTCGTGGCTGAACGATGAAACTACCAACATACAGCTGGCTGGTTATACGCTGTACCGGCAGGATAGAACAGCGGCGTCTGGTAAGACAAGAGACGACGGACAATGTATTTTTGTAAATAACAGCTGGTGCCAGATATCTAAGGAAGTCTCAAGCTATTGCTCGCCTGAGGTAGAGTATCTCATGATAAGCTGTAGACCAGATTATCTAACTAGAGAGTTTTCATCTGTATTTTTCGTAGCTGTTTTACATACCACCACAGACTGAGGCTGGCACTAAGACAGCATTGAATGAGCTGTATTCCGCCTTAACCTCTTGAACCTCTGGGGGCAGTATTTCATTTTTGGATGAAAATCGTTCCCGTTTTAAACAAGATATTTTGTCACGAAAAGATGCTCGACTATGCATATAATTGACAGCTTTGGAAAGAAAACACTCTGACGTTTCCAAAACTGCAAAGATATTGTCTGTGAGTGCCACAGAACTAATGCTACAGGCGAAACCAAGATGAAATTTCATACAGGAAGTGAGCCAGATTTTGGAGGCGCTGTGTTCCAATGTCTCCTTATATGGCTGTGATTGCGCAAGGAATGAGCCTACACTTTCTGTCGTTTCCCCAAGGTGTTTGCAGCATTGTGACGTATTTGTAGGAATATCATTGGAAAATTGACCATAAGAGACTACATTTACCAGGTGTCCGCTCGGTGTCCTCCGTCAGAGGAGAAACCAAACTGCAACGAGTGATTTATCATCGAATAGATATGTGAAAAACACCTTGAGGATTGATTCTAAACAACGTTTGCCATGTTTCTGTCGATATTATGGAGTTAATTTGGAAAAAAGTTTGCGTTGTAATGACTGAATTTTCGGGGGGTTTTCTTAGCCAAACGTGATGAACAAAACGGAGCGATTTCTCCTACATAAATAATATTTTTGGAAAAACTGAACATTTGCTATCTAACTGAGAGTCTCCTCATTGAAAACATCCGAAGTTCTTCAAAGGTAAATGATTTTATTTGAATGCTTTTCTTGTTTTTGTGAAAATGGTGCCTGCTGAATGCTAGGCTTAATGCTATGCTAGCTATCAATACTCTTACACAAATGCTTGTGTAGCTATGGTTGAAAAGCATTTTTTGAAAATCGGAGATGACAGTGTTATTAACAAAAGGCTAAGCTTGTGAGCCAATATATTTATTTCATTTCATTTGCGATTTTCATGAATAGTTAACGTTGCGTTATGGTAATGAGCTTGAGGCTATAATTACACTCCCGGATACGGGATTGCTCGTCGCAACAGGTTAAGCAAACAAGAAACCACTCACCAGAGTGAGGCGCTCCAATCAGAGGAGGCGCTCCTAGAGGCCGGGGACTTTAATACAAGGAAACTTAAATCCGTTTTACCAAATTTCTATCAACATGTTAAATCTGCAACCAGAGAGAAAACAACTCTGGACCACCTTTACTCCACACACAGAGACGCGTACAAAACTCTCCCTCACCCTCCATTTGGCAAATCTGACCCTAGATATATCCTCCTGATTCCTGCTTACAAGCTAAAAATTAAAGCACCAGTGACTCGGTCAATAAAAAAAGTGGTCATACGAGGCAGATGCTGAACTACAGGACTGTTTTGCTCAGACTGGAATATGCTCTGGGATTCCTCCGATGGCATTGAGGAATACACCACCTCAGTCATTGGCTTCATCAATAAGTGCATTGATGACGTCGTCCCCACAGTGACCGTACGTACATATCCCAACCAGAAGCCATGGATTACAGGTAACATCCGCACTGAGCTAATGGCTAGAGCTGCCGCTTCAAGACGCAGGACTCTGACCCGGAAGATTAAAATAAATCACGTTATGCAACGAACCATCAAACAGGCAAAGCGTCACTAAGATAGAATCGTACTACACGAGCTCTGATGCTCGTCGAATGTGGAAGAGTTTGCAAACCATTACAGACTACAAAGGGAAGCACACCCGAGAGCTTCCCAGTGACACGAGCCTACTCCCTTTCTGCCCTTTGACCCTATGCTCCAGCTCGGTCCTCCTCCCGCTCCGGGACGACCCAGACGAGCTAAATTTTCCTCTTTCTCTCTCTGCTGCTAAAGCCACTTTCTACCACTATCCAAGCATGCCTCTAACCCAGCTCTTTGCAACCTTCTCCTCCCTCCTGAATCCTCCTCCCCCTCCCCCTCCTCCCTCTCTGCAGATGACCTCAACCGATCCGGCACCCTGTGCTCTGACCTCTTTCTCCCCTCTCTCCAGAATAACACTGAAACATGCAAGAGAGCACCAGCTGTCTTCCGGAAGACTGATCCCTGTGATCAGACCAGTATCCCTTCTTTCTTTTCTCTCCAAAACTCAACCGATGTGTGTAAGTCTTATAGACAGCTCTTCTCTGTATCAACATTCACTAACTCTCTCTCCTCTGCTCTCATCCTTCTAGACCTCGGCTGGGGCCAGATGCATTACCAGGACATGCTCCTACCAGAGGCTTCTAAACCACTTCTCACCACTGGTGTCCCCCAAGCCATAAGACTCTCTGAACATCTATCAATCAAATGGACCTGGCCCTCTCTGCATTTGACATTGACGGATCCCCCTTACCACAGCTGCTCTTCCTACTGCCCGTTCCTGTTGTTATCATCCTATGCATAGTCACTTTAATAACTCTACCTACAACATGTACATATTACACTCAGCTGGATTAACCGGTAGCCCCACACATTGACTCTGTACCGCTACCCCCTGTATATAGCCTCCACATTGACTCTGTACCTGCGTTCCCTGTATATAGCCTCCACATTGACTCTGTACCGTAACACCCTGTATATAGTTATCATCTATGCCTCCCTCCACATTGACTCTGTACCGGTACCCCCTGTATATAGCCTCCACATTGACTCTGTACCGAGTACCGAGGCCCTGTATAAAGCCTCCACATTGACTCTGTACCATGTAAGAGGTAACCCCTGTATATAGCCTCCACATTGACTCTGTACCGGTACCTCCCTGTATATAGCCTCCACATTGACTCTGTACCGGTACACCCCTGTATATAGCCTCCACATTGACTCTGTACCGGTACCCCCTGTATATAGCCTCCACATTGACTCTGTACTGGTACCCCCTGTATATAGCCTCCACATTGACTCTGTACTGGTACCCCCTGTATATAGCCTCCACATTGACTCTGTACCGGTACCCCCTCTATATAGCCTCCACATTGACTCTGTACTGGTACACCCCTGTATATAGCCTCCACATTGACTCTGTACCGGTACCCCCTGTATATAGCCTCCACATTGACTCTGTACTGGTCCCCCTGTATATAGCCTCCACATTGACTCTGTACCGGTACCCCTGTATATAGCCTCCACATTGACTCTGTACTGGTACCCCTGTATATAGCCTCCACATTGACTCTGTACTGGTACCCCCTGTATATAGCCTCCACATTGACTCTGTACCGGTACCCCCTGTATATAGCCTCCACATTGACTCTGTACTGGTACCCCCTGTATATAGCCTCCACATTGACTCTGTGACTCTGTACCCCTGTATATAGCCTCCACATTGACTCTGTACTGGTACACCCCTGTATATAGCCTCCACATTGACTCTGCCTACTGGTACCCCTGTATATAGCCTCCACATTGACTCTGTACTGGTACCCCTGTATATAGCCTCCACATTGACTCTGTACTGGTACCCCCTGTATATAGCCTCCACATTGACTCTGTACTGGTACCCCTGTATATAGCCTCCACATTGACTCTGTACTGGTACCCCCTGTATATAGCCTCCACATTGACTCTGTACTGGTACCCCCTGTATATAGCCTCCACATTGACTCTGTACTGGTACCCTGTATATATAGCCTCCACATTGACTCTGTACCCCCTGTATATAGCCTCCACATTGACTCTGTACTGGTACCCCCTGTATATAGTCTCCACATTGACTCTGTACTGGTACCCCCTGTATATAGCCTCCACATTGACTCTGTACTGGTACCCCCTGTATATAGCCTCCACATTGACTCTGTACTGGTACCCCCTGTATATAGCCTCCACATTGACTCTGTACTGGTACCCCTGTATATAGCCTCCACATTGACTCTGTACCGGTACCCCCTGTATATAGCCTCCACATTGACTCTGTACCGGTACCCCCTGTATATAGCCTCCACATTGACTCTGTACCGGTACCCCTGTATATAGTCTCCACATTGACTCTGTACCGGTACCCCCTGTATATAGCCTCCACATTGACTCTGTACTGGTACCCCCTGTATATAGCCTCCACATTGACTCTGTACTGGTACCCCTGTATATAGCCTCCACATTGACTCTGTACTGGTACCCCCTGTATATAGCCTCCACATTGACTCTGTACTGGTACCCCCTGTATATAGCCTCCACATTGACTCTGTACTGGTACCCCCTGTATATAGTCTCCACATTGACTCTGTACCGTAATACCCTGTATATAGCCTCCACATTGACTCTAACTGTACCCCCTGTATATAGTCTCCACATTGACTCTGTACCGTAATACCCTGTATATAGCCTCCACATTGACTCTAACTGTACCCCCTGTATATAGCCTCCACATTGACTCTAACTGTACCCCCTGTATATAGCCTCCACATTGACTCTGTACCGTAATACCCTGTATATAGCCTCCACACTGACTCTGTACCGGTACCCCCTGTATATAGCCTCCACACTGACTCTGTACCGGTACCCCCTGTATATAGCCTCCACATTGACTCTGTACTGTAATACCCTGTATATAGCCTCCACATTGACTCTGTACCGTAACACCCTGTATATAGCCTCCACATTGACTCTGTACCGTAACACCCTGTATATAGCCTCCACATTGACTCTGTACCGTAACACCCTGTATATAGCCTCCACATTGACTCTGTACCGGTACACCCTGTATATAGCCTCCACATTGACTCTGTACTGGTACCCCCTGTATATAGCCTCCACATTGACTCTGTACCGTAATACCCTGTATATAGCCTCCACATTGACTCTGTACCGTAATACCCTGTATATAGCCTCCACATTGACTCTGTACCGTAATACTTTGGTGCCCCTGTATATAGCCTCCACATTGACTCTGTACCGTAATACCCTGTATATAGCCTCCACATTGACTCTGTACCGTAATAGTCCCTGTATATAGCCTCCACATTGACTCTGTAATGTAATACCCTGTATATAGCCTCCACATTGACTCTGTACTGTAATACCCTGTATATAGCCTCCACATTGACTCTGTACCGTAATACCCTGTATATAGCCTCCACATTGACTCTGTACCGTATACCCTGTATATAGCCTCCACATTGACTCTGTACCGTAATACCCTGTATATAGCCTCCACATTGACTCTGTACCGTAATACCCTGTATATAGCCTCCACATTGACTCTGTACCGTAATAACCTGTATATAGCCTCCACATTGACTCTGTACCGTAATACCCTGTATATAGCCTCCACATTGACTCTGTACCGTAATAACCTGTATATAGCCTCCACATTGACTCTGTACCGTAATACCCTGTATATAGCCTCCACATTGACTCTGTACCGTAATAACCTGTATATAGCCTCCACATTGACTCTGTACCGTAATACCCTGTATATAGCCTCCACATTGACTCTGTACTGTAATACCCTGTATATAGCCTCCACATTGACTCTGTACCGTAATACCCTGTATATAGCCTCCACATTGACTCTGTACCGTAATACCCTGTATATAGCCTCCACATTGACTCTGTACCGGTACCCTGTATATAGCCTCCACATTGACTCTGTACCGTAATACCCTGTATATAGCCTCCACATTGACTCTGTACCGTAATACCCTGTATATAGCCTCCACATTGACTCTGTACCGTAATGCCCTGTATATAGCCTCCACATTGACTCTGTACCGTAATACCCTGTATATAGCCTCCACATTGACTCTGTACCGTAATACCCTGTATATAGCCTCCACATTGACTCTGTACCGTAATGCCCTGTATATAGCCTCCACATTGACTCTGTACCGTAATACCCTGTATATAGCCTCCACATTGACTCTGTACCGTAATACCCTGTATATAGCCTCCACATTGACTCTGTACCGTAATACCCTGTATATAGCCTCCACATTGACTCTGTACCGTAATACCCTGTATATAGCCTCCACATTGACTCTGTACCGTAACCCCCTGTATATAGCCTCCACATTGACTCTGTACCGTAATACCCTGTATATAGCCTCCACATTGACTCTGTACCGTAACCCCTGTATATAGCCTCCACATTGACTCTGTACCGTAATACCCTGTATATAGCCTCCACATTGACTCTGTACCGTAATAACCTGTATATAGCCTCCACATTGACTCTGTACCGTAATACCCTGTATATAGCCTCCACATTGACTCTGTACCGTAATAACCTGTATATAGCCTCCACATTGACTCTGTACCGTAATACCCTGTATATAGCCTCCACATTGACTCTGTACCGTAATACCCTGTATATAGCCTCCACATTGACTCTGTACCGTAATACCCTGTATATAGCCTCCACATTGACTCTGTACCGTAATACCCTGTATATAGCCTCCACATTGACTCTGTACCGGTACCCCCTGTATATAGCCTCCACATTGACTCTGTACCGTAATACCCTGTATATAGCCTCCACATTGACTCTGTACCGTAATACCCTGTATATAGCCTCCACATTGACTCTGTACCGTAATACCCTGTATATAGCCTCCACATTGACTCTGTACCGTAATACCCTGTATATAGCCTCCACATTGACTCTGTACCGTAATACCCTGTATATAGCCTCCACATTGACTCTGTACCGTAATACCCTGTATATAGCCTCCACATTGACTCTGTACCGTAATACCCTGTATATAGCCTCCACATTGACTCTGTACCGTAATACCCTGTATATAGCCTCCACATTGACTCTGTACTGGTACCCCCTGTATATAGCCTCCACATTGACTCTGTACCGTAATACCCTGTATATAGCCTCCACATTGACTCTGTACCGTAATACCCTGTATATAGCCTCCACATTGACTCTGTACCGTAACACCCTGTATATAGCCTCCACATTGACTCTGTACCGTAATACCCTGTATATAGCCTCGCTGCTCTTTAATTACTTGTTACTTTTATTTCTTATTCTTATCTGTATTTTTTTAAACTGCATTGTTGGATTGGGGCTCATAAATAAGCATTTCCCTGTATGGTCTACACCTGTTGTATTCGGCCCATGTGACTAATAACATTTGATTTGAACATTTGATTTGATATCCCAGCCACTTTTCAAGGTCCCAAATTGTATGTACCAATTCCATATTCACCTTCTAATAAGGGTTATGTTGAATGATATCCGGACAATACCTGTAGGAACAAACTGAATGACTCTAAGAGAATAGGGTTTTAGCTTATGTTAATCATTACAGGCTGTGTGTTTTAGATGTACTTGCTGATTGGCCGAGGCTGTGTGTTTTAGATGTACTTGCTGATTGGCCAAGGCTGTGTGTTCGTGTGCTCATGATTTATGTTGTGTTGTCCCCCCCCCCCCCCCCCCACAGTCATCCTGGTTTATGTTGTGTTGTTTCCCCACAGTCATCCTGGTTTATGTTGTGTTGTTTCTCCCCCCCACAGTCATCCTGGTTTATGTTGTGTTGTTTCCCCCCACAGTCATCCTGGTTTATGTTGTGTTGTCCCCCCACAGTCATCCTGGTTTATGTTGTGTTGTCCAACCCCACAGTCATCCTGGTTTATGTTGTGTTGTTTCTCCCCACAGTCATCCTGATTTATGTTGTGTTGTTTCCCCCACAGTCATCCTGGTTTATGTTGTGTTGTTTCCCCACAGTCATCCTGGTTTATGTTGTGTTGTTGTCCCCCCACAGTCATCCTGGTTTATGTTGTGTTGTTTCTCCCCCACAGTCATCCTGGTTTATGTTGTGTTGTTTCCCCCCACAGTCATCCTGGTTTATGTTGTGTTGTTTCCCCCACAGTCATCCTGGTTTATGTTGTGTTGTTTCCCCCACAGTCATCCTGGTTTATGCTGTGTTGTTGTCCCCCCACAGTCATCCTGGTTTATGTTGTGTTGTTTCTCCCCACAGTCATCCTGGTTTATGTTGTGTTGTTTCCCCCCACAGTCATCCTGGTTTATGTTGTGTTGTTTCCCCCCACAGTCATCCTGGTTTATGTTGTGTTGACCCCCCACAGTCATCCTGATTTATGTTGTGTTGTTTCCCCCACAGTCATCCTGGTTTATGTTGTGTTGTATCCCCCACAGTCATCCTGGTTTATGTTGTGTTGTTTCTCCCCACAGTCATCCTGGTTTATGTTGTGTTGTTTCCCCCACAGTCATCCTGGTTTATGTTGTGTTGTTTCCCCCACAGTCATCCTGGTTTATGTTGTGTTGTTTCCCCCACAGTCATCCTGGTTTATGTTGTGTTGTTTCTCCCCACAGTCATCCTGGTTTATGTTGTGTTGCCCCCCCCACAGTCATCCTGGTTTATGTTGTGTTGCCCCCCACAGTCATCCTGGTTTATGTTGTGTTGTTTCCCCCACAGTCATCCTGGTTTATGTTGTGTTGTTTCCCCCCACAGTCATCCTGGTTTATGTTGTGTTGTCCCCCCCACAGTCATCCTGGTTTATGTTGTGTTGTCCCCCCCACAGTCATCCTGGTTTATGTTGTGTTGTTTCTCCCCACAGTCATCCTGATTTATGTTGTGTTGTTTCCCCCCACAGTCATCCTGGTTTATGTTGTGTTGTTTCCCCCACAGTCATCCTGGTTTATGTTGTGTTGTTGTCCCCCCACAGTCATCCTGGTTTATGTTGTGTTGTTTCTCCCCCACAGTCATCCTGGTTTATGTTGTGTTGTTTCCCCCACAGTCATCCTGGTTTATGTTGTGTTGTTTCCCCCACAGTCATCCTGGTTTATGTTGTGTTGTTTCCCCCACAGTCATCCTGGTTTATGTTGTGTTGTTGTCCCCCACAGTCATCCTGGTTTATGTTGTGTTGTTTCCCCCACAGTCATCCTGGTTTATGTTGTGTTGACCCCCCACAGTCATCCTGATTTATGTTGTGTTGTTTCCCCCACAGTCATCCTGGTTTATGTTGTGTTGTTTCCCCACAGTCATCCTGGTTTATGTTGTGTTGTTTCTCCCCCACAGTCATCCTGGTTTATGTTGTGTTGTTTCCCCCACAGTCATCCTGGTTTATGTTGTGTTGTTTCCCCCACAGTCATCCTGGTTTATGTTGTGTTGTTTCTCCCCACAGTCATCCTGGTTTATGTTGTGTTGCCCCCCCCCACAGTCATCCTGGTTTATGTTGTGTTGCCCCCCCACAGTCATCCTGGTTTATGTTGTGTTGTTTCCCCCACAGTCATCCTGGTTTATGTTGTGTTGTCCCCCCACAGTCATCCTGGTTTATGTTGTGTTGTCCCCCCCACAGTCATCCTGGTTTATGTTGTGTTGTTTCTCCCCACAGTCATCCTGATTTATGTTGTGTTGTTTCCCCCACAGTCATCCTGGTTTATGTTGTGTTGTTTCCCCCACAGTCATCCTGGTTTATGTTGTGTTGTTGTCCCCCCACAGTCATCCTGGTTTATGTTGTGTTGTTTCTCCCCCACAGTCATCCTGGTTTATGTTGTGTTGTTTCCCCCCACAGTCATCCTGGTTTATGTTGTGTTGTTTCCCCCCCACAGTCATCCTGGTTTATGTTGTGTTGTTTCCCCCACAGTCATCCTGGTTTATGTTGTGTTGTTTCCCCCACAGTCATCCTGGTTTATGTTGTGTTGTTTCTCCCCACAGTCATCCTGGTTTATGTTGTGTTGCCCCCCCCACAGTCATCCTGGTTTATGTTGTGTTGCCCCCCCACAGTCATCCTGGTTTATGTTGTGTTGTTTCCCCCCACAGTCATCCTGGTTTATGTTGTGTTGTTTCCCCCACAGTCATCCTGGTTTATGTTGTGTTGTCCCCCCACAGTCATCCTGGTTTATGTTGTGTTGTCCCCCCACAGTCATCCTGGTTTATGTTGTGTTGTTTCTCCCCCACAGTCATCCTGATTTATGTTGTGTTGTTTCCCCCACAGTCATCCTGGTTTATGTTGTGTTGTTTCCCCCACAGTCATCCTGGTTTATGTTGTGTTGTTGTCCCCCCACAGTCATCCTGGTTTATGTTGTGTTGTTTCTCCCCACAGTCATCCTGGTTTATGTTGTGTTGTTTCCCCCCACAGTCATCCTGGTTTATGTTGTGTTGTTTCCCCCACAGTCATCCTGGTTTATGTTGTGTTGTTTCCCCCACAGTCATCCTGGTTTATGTTGTGTTGTTGTCCCCCCACAGTCATCCTGGTTTATGTTGTGTTGTTTCCCCCACAGTCATCCTGATTTATGTTGTGTTGTTTCCCCCACAGTCATCCTGGTTTATGTTGTGTTGTTGTCCCCCCACAGTCATCCTGGTTTATGTTGTGTTGTTTCTCCCCACAGTCATCCTGGTTTATGTTGTGTTGTTTCCCCCACAGTCATCCTGGTTTATGTTGTGTTGTTGCCCCCCACAGTCATCCTGGTTTATGTTGTGTTGTTTCCCCCCACAGTCATCCTGGTTTATGTTGTGTTGTTTCTCCCCACAGTCATCCTGGTTTATGTTGTGTTCCCCCCCCACAGTCATCCTGGTTTATGTTTTGTTGTTTCCCCACAGTCATCCTGGTTTATGTTGTGTTGTTTCCCCCCACAGTCATCCTGGTTTATGTTGTGTTGCCCCCCCCACAGTCATCCTGGTTTATGTTGTGTTGTTTCCCCCCACAGTCATCCTGGTTTATGTTGTGTTGCCCCCCACAGTCATCCTGGTTTATGTTTTGTTGTTTCCCCCCACAGTCATCCTGATTTATGTTGTGTTGCCCCCCCACAGTCATCCTGGTTTATGTTGTGTTGTTTCCCCCCACAGTCATCCTGGTTTATGTTGTGTTGCCCCCCCCCCCCCACAGTCATCCTGGTTTATGTTGTGTTGCCCCCACAGTCATCCTGATTTATGTTGTGTTGCCCCCCCCACAGTCATCCTGGTTTATGTTGTGTTGCCCCCCACAGTCATCCTGGTTTATGTTTTGTTGTTTCCCCCCACAGTCATCCTGATTTATGTTGTGTTGTTTCCCCCACAGTCATCCTGGTTTATGTTGTGTTGCCCCCACAGTCATCCTGGTTTATGTTGTGTTGTTTCCCCCACAGTCATCCTGGTTTATGTTGTGTTGCCCCCCCACAGTCATCCTGGTTTATGTTGTGTTGTTTCTCCCCCCACAGTCATCCTGGTTTATGTTGTGTTGTTTCCCCCACAGTCATCCTGGTTTATGTTGGGTTGTCCCCCCACAGTCATCCTGATTTATGTTGTGTCCCCCCACAGTCATCCTGCTTGCATTATTGTGATATTCTGATATTTTTGGGCAGGAATACGTTTCATTATTATTGTGTTATATATAGTATACTACTTTAGGCCAGGTCCCTATGGCACCCTATTCCCTATATAGTGCACTAATTTAGACCAGAGCCCTATAGCACCCTGTTCCCTATATAGTGCAATACTTTTGACCAGAGCCTTAGGTCCTAGTGAAAAGTAGTGCATTACATAGGGCACAGGGTGACATTTTGGATGAAGGCCCAGTCTCTTATATCTGCCCTGCCCCAGCCGGAGGGGAACGTCTAAAAAAAATGTTCTCGCTCTCTGAGACATTCCTCCTTTCCTCTTCTCTTCTCCCTCCTTCCTCTTCACCCGCTCACTCCATCTCCTTACTCCCTTCCTCTCCATCTTCTTCTTCCTCTCCCTCTCTGTCTCCCTCTTCCTCTCCCTCTTCCTCTCCTTCTCCCTCTCCGCTGATGCCTCACATCGTACTCTCTTTGTTGTCCTCTTCTTTCTACCTCTCTCTATCTCTCCATTCCTCCTCTCCAGTCCATCCGGCCATTACAGTGAGTCAGCTTTTCTCTCTCACCAGGGCCCTACGCCACCACACATCCCCCTTTCCCCTCTCATGATCACACACACATAGGTTATCTCACTCTCCTTTCCCAGGGAGGAGTGAGTCCTTCTGGCCCTCTCCTCTTACGTCATGTGTGGCCCCAGGGCCTTGGAGGAAATGCCAAGTGAAACATGGGCCAGGAGGTCTGCGTCCCAAATGTCACCCTATTCCCTACTATGAGATTGGTCTCAAGTAGTGCACTATATAGTGAATAAGGTGCCATTTGGGACTCGGCTGTGGACTGGGGAGCTGGGAGGAGAGGAGAGCAGCTGGACTGGGGAAACCCTCCACTGCACTGGCTACAGGTGCTGAGAGAGGGAGGGAGGGAGGGAGGGAGGGAGGGAGGAGGGAGGGAAGGAAGGAAGGGAGGGAGGGAGGGAGGGAGGGAGGGAGGGAGGGAGGGAGGGAGGGAGGGAGGGAGGGAGGGAGGGAGGGAGGGAGGGTCAGAATAAACTCCAGAGCTACGTAAGAGTGGGGGGGAAAAGTATTTAGTCAGCCACCAATTGTGTAAGTTCTCCAACTTAAAAAGATGTGAGAGGCCTGTAAATGTCATCATAGGTACACTTCAACTATGACAGACAAAATGAGGAAAAAAAATCCAGAAAATCACATTGTAGGATTTTAAATGAATTTATTTGCAAATTATGGTGGAAAATAAGTATTTAGTCACCTACAAACAAGCAAGATTTCTGGCACTCACAGACCTGTAACTTCTTCTTTAAGAGGCTCCTCTGTCCTCCACTCATTACCTGTATTAATGGCACCTGTTTGAACTTGTTATCAGTATAAAAGACACCTGTCCACAACCTAAAACAGTCACACTCCAAACTCCACTATGGCCAAGACCAAAGAGCTGTCAAAGGACACCAGAAACAAAATTATAGACCTGCACCAGGCTGGGAAGACTGAATCTGCAATAGGTAAGCAGCTTGGTTTGAAGAAATCAACTGTGGGAGCAATTATTGGGAAATGGAAGACATACAAGACCACTGATAATCTCCCTCGATCTGGGGCTCCACGCAAGATCTCACCACGTGGGGTCAAAATGATCACAAGAACGGTGAGCAAAAATCCCAGAACCACACGGGGGGACCTAGTGAATGACCTGCAGAGAGCTGGGACCAAAGTAACAAAGCCTACCATCAGGAACACACTACGCCGCTAGGGACTCAAATCCTGCAGTGCCAGACGTGTCCCCCTGCTTAAGCCAGTACATGTCCAGGCCCGTCTGAAGTTTGCTAGAGAGCATTTGGATGATCCAGAAGAAGATTGGGAGAATGTCATATGGTCAGATGAAACCAAAATATAACTTTTTGGTAAAAACTCAACTCGTCGTGTTTGGAGGACAAAGAATGCTGAGTTGCATCCAAATAACACCATACCTACTGTGAAGCATGGGGGTGGAAACATCATGCTTTGGGGCTGTTTTTCTGCAAAGGGACCAGGACGACTGATCCGTGTAAAGGAAAGAATGAATGGGGCCATGTATCGTGAGATTTTGAGTGAAAACCTCCTTCCATCAGCAAGGGCATTGAAGATGAAATGTGGCTGGGTCTTTCAGCATGATAATGATCCCAAACACACCGCCCGGGCAACGAAGGAGTGGCTTCGTAAGAAGCATTTCAAGGTCCTGGAGTGGCCTAGCCAGTCTCCAGATCTCAACCCATAGAAAATCTTTGGAGGGAGTTGAGAGTCTGTGTTGCCCAGCAACAGCCCCAAAACATCACTGCTCTAGAGTAAATCTGCATGGAGGAATGGGCCAAAATACCAGCAACAGTGTGTGAAAACCTTGTGAAGACTTACAGAAAACTTTTGACCTCTGTCATTACCAACAAAGGGTATATAACAAAGTATTGAGATAAACTTTTGTTATTGACCAAATACTTATTTTCCACCATAATTTGCAAATAAATTCATAAAAAATCCTACAATGTGATTTTCTGGATAGTTTTTTTCTCATTTTGTCTGCCATAGTTGAAGTGTACCAATGATGAAAATTACAGGCCTCTCTCATCTTTTTAAGTAGGAAGAACTTGCACAATTGGTGGCTGACTAAATACTTTTTCCCCCCACTGTATATGATATGATGCTACTCAATAGGCACTGGCCTCAGATGTTATGTTTATTGATATTTGGGTCGTTCGAAGAAAATATCGCCATTTAATTTAAACTTGAAAATAGCACGAATATTGAATTTTAAAGCCTCTTGACTTTTTCCACATTTTGTTACTTTACAGCCTTATTCTAAAATGGATTAAATTGTTTTTTTTTCCCTCATCAATCTACACATAATACCCAATAATGACAAATAAAAAACAGGTTTTTAGAAATGTAAGCAAAGTTATTAAAGAATAAAAGCTGAAAAATCACTTTTACATTTAGATTTACATTTACTTTTAGACCATTTACTCAGTACTTTGTTGAAGCACCATGTTTTTTTTTTTTAAATACATCTTAGAACTTAGAACACTGTAATGTAAAAAAAATAAAAATAAAAAAGTCAAGGGATCTGAATACTTTCCGAAGGCACTGTATATATGCACACTACATGACCAACAAGATGTGGACACCTGCTAGTTAAACATCTCATTCCAAAATCATGGACATTAATATGGAGTTGGTCCCCCCCTTTGCTGCTATAACAGCCTCCACTCTTCTGGGAAGACTTTCCACTAGATGTTGGAACGTTGCTGCTATAACAGCCTCCACTCTTCTGGGAAGACTTTCCACTAGATGTTGGAACATTGCTGCTATAACAGCCTCCACTCTTCTGGGAAGACTTTCCACTAGATGTTGGAACATTGCTGCTATAACAGCCTCCACTCTTCTGGGAAGACTTTCCACTAGATGTTGGAACATTGCTGCTATAACAGCCTCCACTCTTC